>NW_024870731.1:22905000-23472500 GCF_019054845.1 Dipodomys spectabilis | reverse complement strand
CTGGAATCAGACCACATGCTACCCTGCCCAGAACTACCTGGAGCTGAATAGACAGGAATGATGTGTGCCATCTGTTGGCAGGAGCCATCCAAGGAAACAGTTTCTCAACCAAATCAGACATTGTTACAGAACAATGCTGTGCATTCTAAGACACTGAACATGATACTGAAATAAGGAGGTCAGGTCTGGCCAGCGCCATATTAGCCACATGGTGGATTGTAGGGTCTGGCATCTTGTCTTCATGCTGGGGGAAGGAAACCCCCTGCCCATCATCTGTCTCCTAGGTGATGGGCGTGCCCTGATCCCTGGAAGCAGGGCGGGGTGGGGCAGCGGGGCTTGCATACTTGGCTGATAGGTTACTGAATCTGTCAGTCCAGTGCCTGGGACTGGGAATTTCCTGTGGATCTGCCCTCTGCGCAAACCTATTTAGGCCTAGACCAGCCCAGCTACCATCATGCCATGCCATGTGTGTCTCCATGGTGTGTCTTGTGTCCTGTCTCCTGGCTCATCTCCAGTCATCATGGTGTCCCAATTCAGCTCTCCACTGAAGCTGAATTGGATTGTTGGTATTGTTTTTGCTCTTTCTTTCCTCTTTAGCTGTTTCCTAGCTGTACTAAGCGTATCTGCATCCTGCAGGCCTTTGTAACAACTAGCTGCCTGCAGCCTGTTAGCAGTATAATAAAGACTCTAATACTATGTATTTCAAAATGTGGCTTCTGGGATGATTCACCTGACAACATAACATAATTGCTAGGCAAATCCTTCAAGGGACTGCCTCCTCACCTGTAAAGAATATGATAGTTGGTTTTGATAAACCTTCATGCAGGTGAAAACACACTCCAACTGCCTGTCTGTATATGGTACTCATGTAAAGAGAGTTTGTTTTCTTCTGTTTTTAAGTGGTTAAAAAAAAAAAGAGCATCTCATAAAACATGAAACATATACCAAATTCAGGTTGCAATGTCCATAAATAAATTTCTATTAGGATGTGGACAGCTCAGTTTAGTGATGTAAAACAAACAACATTCATCAAAAGAAAATTCAGTAACTAAAATGGGTATGGAAGCATGTGTCCAAGGTCCCTACTACTTAAGCACAAGAGTTTGAGGCAAACTCAAGTAGCATAGTGAGACCCAGTCTCTGAAAAATTAAAACAAGACAGTCACCGGTGGATCACACCTGTAATCCTAGCTACTCAAAGGGCTGAGATCTGAAGATTGTGGTTTGAAGACAGTGTGGGTAAGAAAGTCCTTGAGAGTCATTTCTCCACTTAATCACAGAAAAAGACTGAAATGCTGCTGTGGTTCAAGTGGTAGAGTGCTAGCCTTGAGCAAAAAGGAGCTCAGAGACAGTATCCAGGCCCAGAGTTCCAGCCCCAGAACTGGTAAAAATAAAAAGTAAAAAATAAAATAAAACAAAAGGAAGTAAAGCTGTGGTTCCAGTGGTAGAGCGCTAGCCTTAAGCAAAGAAAAGCTCAAGGCCCTGAGTTCAAGGCTCGGGACCAGAACCAAAATTAATAATAAAAGAGACTCATCAAAGGAGAAGAAGCAGACAGGTATGGCAGAGAATACCTGCAATTACAACATTCAGGAAGCAGAAGCAAGGAGACTGCAAGTTCAAGGTTAGCCTGGACCAAGGTTAGCCTGGACTCCATAGCAAGAATCTGTCTCAAACACAAGAGAGAGCTGGAGGTAGCTCACGCCCACAATCCTGGCTACTTGGGAAGCAGAGATTGTAGTGTGGTCTAAGGCCAGTACAGATGAAAGCATGAGACCCAATCACAAAAATAAATAATAAATAAATAAACCAAAGCAAAAAGGGCTTAAGACATGCCTCAAGTGGTAGGTCAGGAACAGATCCCAAGTTCAAACCCCAGTACCACCATGAAAACAGTATTCTTTTATTTTCGTTCTCCCTCCCTTCCTTCCTCCCTCCCTTCCTTCCTCCCTCCCTTCCTTCCTCCCTCCCTCCCTCCCTCCTTTCCTTCCTTCCTCCCTCCCTCCCTCCCTCCTTTCCTTCCTTCCTCCCTTTCTTTCTTTCTTTCTTTCTTTCTTTCTTTCTTTCTTTCTTTCTTTCTTTCTTTCTTTCTTTCTTTCTTTCTTTCTTTCTTTGCAGTCCTGGGGCTTGAACTCATGGCCTGGGCACTATCCTTGAACTTTTTTGCTCAAGTCTACCACCTAAGCCACTGTGCCACTTCTGGCTTTTTCTCTGTATGTGGTACTAAGGAATCGAACCAAGGCTTCATGCATGCTAAGCAAGCACTCTACCACTAAGCCACATTCCCAGCCCTATTCTTTTCTTTCTAAACAAGTTTCTACCTGAGAAAGATCTACTGAGATGAAGCAAAAATGGTACAATGTATATTGTCCTCTAAGTAAGCTTTCATGAAGCCAAAATGCTGGCTAGAAATAGAAAAGTAAGAAAATTAAAATGTTGAGGAAGAAAGGCACTGTGCAAGTCACTTTATAGCTGTGACCCTAGCTGATCCTAGGCCCAAAGAGACCTCTTCCTTCAAGGCTATTCCTAGGGAAATTTAAGTTACTCATAATCTAAGAGACAGTGACAATGTAACTTCTAAATGATTTCAGTCTTCTAAAATCTCTTAACAAAAACTGATTCCACACAGCCAGGAATGTGATAACAGATTTTTATTAGTTATTTTGATTACACTTAACATCAAACACATAGCACTTACAGTGTGCCAGGCATGGTTCCAAGCACTTTAAAATGTACTAATGTATCAAATTCTTAATTCTCACATTCCTACAAGGTCATTGCAATAATGACTTTCATTGTACACATTAGGAAACCAAGCCACAAAGAGAGTAATCTATTTGCCAAGGCCCCATGGCCAATAAAATTTTTTTTTTAATCCAGGTAGGCACAAATCCAGTAGCACACACCTATAATTCCAGCTCCCTGCACTCAGAACAGATAGGAAAATCACAGCTCAAGTCCACCCCTGGGGATGGGGGAAAAGTATGATGCCCTATCTGAAAAATAAACTAAAACAAAAAGAGTTGAGGGTAGGAAGCATTGCTCAAGTGATAGAGGTGAGAATTAGAGTTCAAGCCCCAGTACTTTCGAAAAGGGAAAAAAAGAGAGAAGAAAAAAAAGAGAAAAGAAATACAGAAATCCCAGGCAGGCAGCATCAGAATTCACAATCCTAACTATTCAAACACCTCACTGATCACAAATAAAAACACATAGCTGGGCTGGGAAGTTGGCTCAGTGGAAGAGTGCTTGCCTTGCACGCATGAGGCCCTGGGTTCAATTCCTCAGCACCACATAAGCAGAAAATAGCCGGAAGTAGCACTGTGGCTCAAGTGGTAGGGCTCTAGCCTTGAGCTGAAGAGCTGAGGGACAGTGCCCAGGCCCAGAGTTCAGCCCCACAAAAAATAAAATAAAATAAACATAGCTATTAGATCCATTGTGCATCATTCAACAATCTGCATTATTCACGAAGGTCCAATCTTTAATTTTTAATTAATTAGGGAGAGGCTGGAAAAATAACCTGCACATGCTGATGGAAGGAATTTTTCTTAAAATGTAATGGTTTTGCTAGGGACTGGTGGCTCACACCTGTAATCTTAGCTACTCAAGAACCTGAGATCTGAGGATCCAGGTCCTAAGCCAGCGCAGGTGCTTATCTTCAATTAACCAGGAGAGAGGGAGAGAGAGGAGAGAGGAGAGGAGAGAGAGAAGAGATAGGGGGAGGGGGGAGGGGAGAGAGAGGTGAAAGAGGAGAGAGGCGAGGAGAGAGGAGAGAGAGGAGAGGGGAGAGAGAAGAGAGGGAAAAGAGAGACAAAAAGAGAGAGTGGAGAGGAGAGAAGAGAGGGGAGAGAGAGAGAAGAGAAGGGAGAGAGAGAGAGAGAGAGAGAGAGAGAGAGAAGTGCAGATGTGGCCCAAGTGGTAAAGCTCCAGCCTTGTACAAAAAAGTCAAGGGAGAGTGCAAGGCCCTGAGTTCAAGCCTCAGGACCAGCACAAACTAAAAGTCATGATTTAATCTTTAAAAAAACAACAACAACAACAATCTGGACTATGTAGATACGTGTGGTGTTCCAAGTTGACTCACCCTCAAAGAAATCCAAAGGTCAGGCAGGAACTGCTATCTATTTTATACTTTTCTAAGCACCTGACATTTTTTGGATTGCACTAAATACAACTCTTCCTTTGAAGGGTGAGGCCCTTTCCAGGATGAAGTTATATCACTTGAAAAACCATTTTTATGAATGGAAAAGGTCATGGTTTAGTTCATGGTATTAATTCATACTTAACCTGGTGTAAATCTAAGGCCTTGGTATCATAGGCAGACAGGCCTGCCCCCAAACCCTCAGCCACAAGTACACAGTGCTCCTGCAATGTGTCACCTTGCGCTCCATTAACAAATATAAGTGATCATGTCTCCATCCACCCCCTCCCTACCTTCTACCCCCCCCTCCCAGAAGGTAGCTTCCTTCTCCACGGAAAGATGAAACATTACCTTGGATAATCCTCCAATATCACCAGTGACTCATCATGTCTAGAAATGCATAGGAGCCTCCCAACTTCTCTGCTGCTCAGGCCAGTTCAAGCTGCCTTCAGCACTGAAAACAGCAATATAGCATTTATCCTCTTCCACAAACAGAAATCCATCCAATGAAAGGCAGGCTTGAAAGCTAGCTGACTCAGCAGCTCAAGAATGTCAACAAGAACCCTGGCCCTTCCTTTCCCTTCCAGGACAGCCTCCCTCCGCGTTCACTTCATCCTCGGGCTGGTACCAAGACACCTGCAGCAGTTATGGTGGTGTATAGTTATGGTGTGAAGGCTATGACAGACAGACAGAGACAGAGAACATGCCAAGAGACAGAAGAGATGCTTCCACAATCCTAGGAATTCAGAAAAGCACCACAAGCTATGTATAAAGAAGCAAAGTCAAGCCAAGAGCCCTCCCCAAAGCCTCCAGAATGAAACCAACCTTGCCCAACATCTTGATTTGGGGCTTCTGACTTCCTGAACCAAGAGGCTGTGTGTTTCTGTCCCCTAAAGCATTCAGTTATGGCATTCAGTTATGGCCACTCTAAGAAATTAATACAGATGAGGACTCTGAGCTGTGAAATAAACATTTTCACACTGGTTGTAGTAGGGCAATCCATCTGTAATTGATGCTGATTTCTATGGTGTAAATATTTCCACAGTGGTCAGTTCCAAACTACCACCATGATGTGATAAAAGTATGAATGAGCGAAGATGCACGTACAACACTGCATTTCTGGTGTGTCCTGCTTCACTCATACAAACAGGACAGGCAGAGACTCCAAGCAGAGATGGCAGTGAAATCACTAAAAAGTGCTGATGAGTTTGGGGTATTTCTTAAATATAACCTACATAAGTTTACATAATAATTCTGTATTTTAAAAGATCGTGTTTAGTAACTAGCTCTCAAAATTCCTGAATGGGTAATAATCGATCCTCACCACCAGTTGTGACCAAGGGAAAGAGGCGAAGAACATAAATCCCCTATCCTCACAGGCCTACACTCCACCTGGCCTTGGCAATATGGTCTTCACACTGAGCCCATTGTGGAGAAGAGGGTCACACTGGCTGTTGGATTGTAATAGACAGTGTTCGGTTAATTAAGCAGGTTTTACTGCAGCTAAAACCCTGGGCCTATCTTCTCCCTGATCCCATAAAACATCCATGGCAGTTCGGTTTTTAACCAATACGGGAGTAATTTGAAATCAATTTCTACTCTCTTTGATGAACAACGGACTATTTAGTGTGACCCACAGAGAAAATTAGAGGCCCATGTATGTGAGTGAGGTAGCTACCTGGAGCCCCAGCTGCAGAACAGCTGGATGCTTGGCCAAAAAGCACCCTGAACAGACAATCTTCCTTTGCGTTGAACTGTACTATCACCTTCGTCTGGGCTGTGCGGGTTTCTCTGTAACTGCCAAAGGGACCTATTCATTCAACCGGCACCTGTGCAATAAGCACCAACTATGAGCAAGGCACATAAAAACCCAAGTGAGCAAGACAGAGATTAATCTCATCCTTCTGACATTCACAGGCTGGCCAAAGGCTAGGCAGCACCAGCCATAGAAGCCTAAGGCAGCTCACATGTACACGTGTCCCATTAGGCATCTGCATTTCACAGCTCACCCACGGGCTGCAACTCCTAGTCACTTAGTCCAGGATGACCTCAGCTCTGGCTTAGTGCTCTAACAGTCCTTGCTCATGCCAGGTACAAATGAGATCTTGCCTCTGTTCCCAGATACTGCACTTCTCTGTTCTCCTTCACATTTCTGCCAAATGTCAATTTCTGCCAGAGAGGTGTATTTAAAATAGGTGGCCACCCACCCAGCTCCCTACCTCCAGCCATTCCCAATTTCCTTTTTCCTGATACTTAGCATCCTCCCCCATGAAAACACAAACTCCACAGAGCCAGTATTATTCCAGATCAAATGGAACACAGTGCAGAAGAAGCAGGCACTCAGATGGATGAATAGATGAGCTCTGGCCGAAGAAAATGTCTCACTGACATAAATGTCACCCAATTTTTGCTGAGTAAGGGAATGAAAGGCCAAAACATGAGCGCTGATTTGAGTCCATAAATAACCTGAAATGACCAAAAGCATATTATATGATAGTGTACTGGTTGCAAATTTTCCCTGGGTGTTAAAAACTCTTACCACATGACAAAGAAAACATGCCCACACATTAGTTTCTCTATGTCTATACCCAGCTGTATTCTGGATGAGTTCGCTCAGCTCATGAGGGAAAGATAGGAGAAAAGGTAGCTTGAGAAGATGTTTTTATCTTGATTTAATCAGTAAAATTCTTTTTAAAAATCTAAGCCAGGTGCTGGTGGCTCAAGCCTGTAATCTTAGTTACTCAGGAGGCTGAGATCTGAGGATTGTGGTTGGAAACCAGCCCAGAAAAGAAAGTCCATAAAGACTCTTATCTCCTGGAAGTGGCACTGTGGCTAAAAGTGTTGGAACACTAGCCTTGAGCTGAAGAGCTCAGGGACAGTGCCCAGGCCCAGAGTTCAAGCCCCACAACCACCAAAAAAAAAAAAAAAGAAGACTCTTATCTCCAATAAACCACTGAGAAAAAGCCAGAAGTGGTGCTGTGGCTCAAGTGGTAGAGCACTAGCCTTGAACACAAAATCTCAAGGGCAATACCCAGACCCTAAGTTCAAGCCCCAGGACCAATACACACATACATATATGTACACACACATATACAAGCACACACACACACACACTGCACACACACACACAAACTAACTTTAATACAACAAAATATTCCATGACCAAACATCAGTAAATTAAGTTTGAAAATCAGTGTGGAGTCAGGCGCTGGTGGCTCACACCTGTAATCCTCGCTACTCAAGAAGCTGAGATCTGATGATTACAGTTAAAAGTCAGCACAGGCAGGAAAGTCTGTGAGACTTTTATCTACAATTAACCCCCAGAAAACTGGAAGTGGTGCTGTGGCTCAAGTGGTAGAACACTCGCATTGAGCTGAAGAGCTCAAGGACAGTGCCAAGGCCCAGAGTTCAAGCCCACAACCAACCAAAGATAAAAATAAATATAAATAAATATAAATAAATAAAAATAAATATAAATCAGTGTGGCGAGAGAGGCCTAAGAAAAGCAATAACGGGGGTCAATTTGATCAATGTACGGTATATGCATGTGTGTATATATCATAATGAAACCCCTTCGTGCAATTAATTTATGCTAATAAAACAGAAAAAAGTCAGAGCACAAAGTTTGAGCCACAGTTAAAATTATCCTTGACAAATCCTTTGACTCACCCAAACAGTTCAGTTCACATTTAAACAGTGAGGCAGTCCATGTTTTGTGTAATGCCTACATTTGCCACCCACTGTGCTTGATTAAAATCAAAGTACTCACTTGAGCGACTCAGGATTATAATTAAGCTTTCTGGTAGCCAGAATAAACAACAAGATGAGTAGACATCCTATGGAGTCTGTTCTTTTTCTTTTTCTTTGGCCAGTCCTGGGGCTTGAACTCAGGGCCCGGGCACTGCACCTGAGCTTCTTTTGCTCAAGCCTAGAATTCTACCACTCGAGTCACAGCACCACTTCTGGCTTTTTCTCTGTGTGTGGTACTGAGGAATCAAACCCAGGGTTTCACTTTACCACTAAGCCACATTCCCAGCCTGTTCTCTTTTCCTATTAATAAAATCTCTGCTGTTTGTAGACACAGGAATACATTTATTACCTAGGGGAGGAAACGGAGGAAAACTGTCCCAATAAGAAAAAGTCCTAACAGCAAGCAGTCACTCATTCAGCTGAGACCTGAGGATACTGATTCAAAACCAAGCCAAGTCAAAGAAAACAAAAACAAAAACAAAAGTACCAGAATTCCAATTCATCAACAAAAAAGCCAGTAGGAAAAGTATGGCTTGAGTAGTAAAATGTGCCAGCCTTAATCAAAAAAATGTCAAGCAAAAGCATGAGGCTCTGTCTTTAAGTCCTAATACCAGCGCAAAAAAAAGAAAAAGAAAAAGAAGCTGTGGTTTGCTTGGTTGAAGCCAGTCTTCACTGAGACTTTTAGAGACATAAAACTAGCTACACCCAGGTGCCAGTGGCTCACACCTGTAATCCTAGCTACTCAGGAGGCTGAGATCTAAGGATCGAGGTTCAAAGCCAGCCCGGAGAAGGAAAATCCATGAGACTCTTATAGCACTTGCCTTGAGCTGAAGAGCTCAGACACCGCACCCAGGCCCCCATGACCTACAAAATTAAAAAATTTTTGAGTTCCAGGTATATTTTAGATATAAGACCCTTTTCTATTGTATGGCTAGTGAAGATCTTCTCCTAATCTGTGGGCTTTCTATTGATCTTGCTAGCTATGTACTTTGCCATGCAGAAGCTCTGAAACTTCATGCAATCCCATTTGTTCAACCTTTCTTTGATTTGTTGCGTTTCTGGGTCTCTAATAAGAAAATTTCAGCCTGCGCCAAGGAGACCTAGGGTTTCTCCTATTCCATCCTATAATGTTTTCAGGGTATCTGCTTTGACTCCGCGGTCTTTGATCCATTTGGAGTTGATTCTGGTGCAGGATCTAGCTTTAGTTTTCTACAAGTAGTTAACCAATTTTGCCAGCACCATTTACTGAAGAGGTTGTCTTTCTTCCATTCTATTTTTTTAGCTCCCTTATCGAAGATTAGATGGCTATAAGTCTATGGGTTCATTTCTGGGTTTTCAATTCTATTCCATTGGTCCTGAGAAATGCAAATCAAAACAACACTGAGATACCACCTCACCCCAGTTAGAATGGCTATAATCAAGAACTCTAATAACAACAGATGCTGGAGGGGATATGGACAGAAGGGAACCTTACTGCATTGTTGGTGGGAGTGTAAACTTGTTCAACCACTTTGGAAAGTAGTATGGAGGTTCCTCAAAAGATTCCTATGACCCAGCAATCCCACTTTTGGGCATCTACCCGAATGATCACAAACAAGATCATACTAAAGCTACCAGCACAACTATGTTTACTGCAGCATTATCTACCACAGGTGAGATAATGGAACCAACCCAGATGCCCCTCAGTAGATGAATGGATCAAGAAAATGTGGTATATATACACAATGGAATTCTATGCCTCCATCAGAAAGAATAACATTGCCCCATTTGTTAGGAAATGGAAAGACTTGGAAAAAATTATATTAAGTGAAGAAAGCCAGGACCAAAGAAACAGGTCCCATGGTTTCCCTTATTTGCAATAACTAGTATATGTCTGAGATAAGCAGAAAAGGTCAGATAAGATAATGTTAGGCGAAATGAACCCCAAGATAAGGACACTAGTGGTTTTTCCTTTCTTGCTATTGTTCCTAACATATTTATAAGGTGATTGTTTTGTTGCTTTGCATGTCCCTTCCTCACAATATAACCCCTGTTTTCACTGTATTTGATGTTGGTACAATTTAGGGAGGGGAAGGGAAAAAAAAAAAACAAATTGTTTAAATAGGTATACAGGTGGACCCATGGCAACAATGAGATGTACAAAATGCTATGTTGAAAAACGAACTTTACAACTTTGGGGGAGGGGGTGGGAGTGTAGTAGAGATGGGAGGGCAGGGATGGTAGGAGAAAAACAAAGGAAGAGGCAACAATGCTTGATAAGAAATGTACCTTGCTCATATAATTGTAACCCCTCTGTACGGTATTTTCACAATTAAAAAAAACTTATTAAATAAAATAATTTAAAATTTTAAAAAAAATTTAAAAAACTAGCTGCAGCCCTAGCTTCATGAGTTGAACTGTGTCCTGAAAACTTCCTGTGTCCTAACTCCTAGGCCTTATCCCTCTAGTGCCTGAGAGTTCAAACTTATTTTGCAGACAGGGTAACTGCAGGTATACGGAGTTATGAGGTCAACAGGAAGGACCTCAATCCAGAACAGTGTCCTTATTAAGCCAGGATTTAGACAAACACATACCTATCGAGTGAATGTCATGTGAACCTAAAGACAGGCATGCAATGTCAAAGCTAGCCAGTAAACCCCACAATCTAAGGGGAGACATAGAGAGAATTCTCCTTCAACAATCCCAGACAGAACCAACCCTGTCCACAACCTAGATCTGAGACTTCTGGTACCCAAAACAACAAAATGACTAATCCATTATATAAACCACGAAGATATATACAACTTGGCCCTGGGGCCTACCTACTACACTGACATACTATATACAATCATATTTCCTCTTGCTATCTGACTATATAGCGTTGCCCTGGTCTTCAGTATACTTATTTATACTTATAACTCAACTAATGGCTGAGTTTCCTAAATATATCCCATACCTCTTCACTTTATCAAGTAATAACCCCAAAAACAGACAGCTCAGATGACCAAGCTCATATCTAAGGCTGTAAGAGAGGGTTGTCTTCAAGGTTAAAGAAAAAAAAAAAAAGACAGGCACTAGTTGCTGGCAAGCAAGTGAGAAAAGCTGTTGTCTAATTCTCTACTTTTGTAGCCCACTTCTTTTCTTCCGTGGTGAATAAAAACACCCAAGGGGAAATGCGAACCCATTCATCAACATTCCTAGCCAGACAGAGAGTGAGCTGCTTAATGGCTTTATTGATTCCTTGTTTTGCTCTACATTTCGTGTTACATTGGCTCAAGAAGTCCATACAAGAAGACTCAAGATGGTCTTGGCAAAAAAGCATTATTTCATTTTAAGCTTGTTGCTACTGAGCCTAGTCAACCCTAAACAGAAGTAGCAGAGTTTCAAAACAAGCATGGGTAATATTTCTATTCACTCAGTGCCAGTAGCTTCTTCCCATGGCCAGTGGCCCTTGTTTTCAAAGCAGGAAAAGAAAACAAACTGGCCAGAGCTGTACTTTTTAAGTGAATTTTTCATGGAAGAATAATGTTTCCTTTTGTGTTCTACTTTATGGTAATGGTTACAAATACTTTATGAGGATAAATTTCATATTAGTAAAATGACCCTAATTATAACCAACACAAACCACTCTATCTGTTTCCAACCCACAGCAAAAACAAAGTGGTTAAATGGTTCACAAAAATCTTTCAAAGAAGCACAGGAGCTTCAGTGTTCTTTCCAATTATCTATTTTAATGGATTAAATCAAACAGGACATGAGCAAACCACATACAGGATGTTAAAATGTAGTAAGTTTAGGATGGTGACCTAACACTGTTTTTTAAAACACAGCTGAAAAGGCCAGGCTTCATTCTAGTTGATTCAAGAATCAGAAGATGACCAAAATGGATAACTTTTTTACCGTGTGTGTGTGTGTATGTGTGCATGCTTCATTCTAATTGATTCAAGAATAGGAAGATGACCAACATGGATAAATTTTTACTCTGTGTGTGTGTGTGTGTGTGTGTGCGTGTGTGTGTGTGTGTGTGTGCAGGCTTCATTCTAATTGATTCAAGAATAAGAAGATGACCAACATGGATAAATTTTTACTCTCTGTGTGTGTGTGTGTGCATGTGTGTGTGTATGTGTGTGCACGCTTCATTCTAATTGATTCAAGAATAAGAAGATGACCAACATGGATAAATTTTTACTCTGTGTGTGTGTGTGTGTGTGTGTGCGTGCGTGTGTGTGTGTGTGTGCAGGCTTCATTCTAATTGATTCAAGAATAAGAAGATGACCAACATGGATAAATTTTTACTCTGTGTGTGTGTGTGTGTGTGTGCGTGCGTGTGTGTGTGTGTGTATGTGTGTGTGTGTACACGCACATAGGCAACACCAGTCCTGACGCTTGAACTCAGGACCTGGGTACTGTCCCTGAACTTGTGCAAAGCTAGCACTCTACCACTTGACCCCCCCCCCCCCAGCTCTACTTCCAGCCTTTCTTAAAAAAAAAAAATTGGGGGGGAGGTTAGTGAAGATAAGAGTCTCACAGAGCTGGGCGCCAGTGGCTCTCGCCTGTAATCCTAGCTAGTCAGGAGGCTAAGATCTGAAGATCATGATTCAAAACCAGCCCGGGCAGGAAAGTCCATGAGACTCTCATCTCCAATAAACTACCAGAAAACCAGAAGTGGCGTTGTGGCTCTAGTGGTAGAGTAATTGCCTTGAGCTGAAGAGCTAAGGGACAGGGCCCAGACCCTGAGTTCAAGCCCCAAGACCGCCCAATGCATTTCTAAACTAAGAACTTGGGGGTTAGAAGAGGTAGGTTTGAGGGAATATCTCAGCAGTACATGAATACCCAGTGCATAATCACCCAAAATAAAAGGGTGTAAGAAGAAAGAAGTTTTGTTTGTTTTTTTGTCGGTGGTAGGGCTTGAACTCTGGGCCTGGGCGCTATCCCTCAGCTCTTCAGCTCAAGGCAAGCGCTCTACTGCTTGGGTCTTAGATCTGTGGGTCTTAGATCATATGTATATGCACAGCCCCACCCACAGCCTGACAGCTAGGTCTACACACACACACACACACACACACACACACACACATACACACTCATACATGCACACATGCACTCCAGTGCCACTTCCGGTTTTCCAGTGGCTTATTGGAGATAAGAGTCTCATGGGCTTTCCTGCCTGGGCAGGCTTTGAACCGCAATCCTCAGATCTCAGCCTCCTAAGTAGCTAGGATTACAGGCATGAGCCACCGGCACACAGCTGAAACCATCTTTTTTTAATGAATACACTGCTCTCTACCCTAAAATATTTTTTTAACAAAAATTACTGAAAATCAATCTAAAAAGCATTATCTTTCCCAGTTCTTTTATTTGTGCTGGTACTGGGAATTGAACTCATGGGCCTCACACTCTAGCTTAGCTTTCTTGCTCAAGGTCGGTGATCCACCACTTATGCCACGCTTCTACTTCCAGATTTTTGCAAGCTAATTGAAGATACCTAGATCTCAGATTTGTTTGCCCAGGTTGGTCCTGAACCATGATCCTCAGATCTCAGCCTCTGGAGTGGCTAGAATTACAGGCGTGAACCACCAAGTACCCAGCTACATTTTCCATTTCTAAAATCCATTAAAAATTGAATTTATTCACCTCTGTTTACCAGATGAATTGTCTTTCTGCCTAACAAGATTGTTGCCTCCAGGTGGGCTATGGATAAAGTAAATAGCAGATGGAGAACTTTCTTTTTCAAATTTGTTTTCCATTTTTCAAGTCTTACTAAAGACTATAGTGGTGCTAACCTTCCACTAGTACCTGCCTCAAGCTTTGTTTAGAGAGAAAACATTAAAAGAAATACAGCAGATGGATTATCTAGTCTTTTATCCTGATGTAAATATTAGCTAGACTTCTTACCTATTATATACACAGTTATGCAAGACCTATAAAACTGATATAAAGAAAACTCATAGACATTAGCTGTATCTGTGGGTCTTAGATCATATGTATATGCACAGCCCCACCCACAGCCTGACAGCTAGGTCTACACACATACACACATACACACACACACATACACACTCATACATGCACACATGCACTCCAGTCGTCCAGGTAATGAATGCTTATTCCTTATCTCATTAAATAAAGGTCAAGACAGGTACAGGTAACTCCTTAGAAGGCTAAGATCTGAGGAAGCCAACCAGGGTAGGAAAGTCAATGACACTCTTCTCTCTACTAAACTAACAAAAATAAAGCTAGAAGTAGATTCAAGTGGTAGAGTGCTAGCCTTGCTCAGGGAAGCTTAGGGACAGCACCCAGGTCCTGAGTTCAAGCCCCCCCCCCAAAAAAAGGAGAGGACAGAAGAAAGGAGGGGAGGGGAGAGGAGGGGAAGGGGGGGAGGAGAGGGGAGAGGAGGGAGCAAGCCTAGGGACAAACTACATCAAAAGGAGATTCTCTGCTATCTTCCTCCCAGTAGCCAGAGAAATAAACATTCCCTTTACCTGTAATCTAATCCCACAATTAGATATCTACACTGATAACACGCCAAATTATGAGGATACTGGAGCTACTTTATTCTAACACAACTTCAGGGAACTTCCTTGCACTGCTAAACATCAACAGCTGTTTCCTTCTCTAGACAGAAGTATCACCAATAAATGTCTTTATTACTGAAAAGATGATCTTGCCATCCACCCAGCCAGGAAACAAAGTGATTCCTCCATCAACCCAAGGACAAAGCCTAGCTATTCATTCAGGGTACAAAGGGAACATCTCAACCTTGCTCAGTTCTGTCCAAGGAAGTGGGACATTCTCCTGCCTTATAAAAACACAGCCTGTCATTTGTGTGGTTTGACTAAGTGATGAACATCTGGAAATGAACACACCAGTTTTCCCATTTCTCATCTGGATTAAGAAAATAGCCTTCATTTTCCCCTAACAGACACTAAGAATGCTTTGAGTTTGGATTTTAGGAGGTTTTTTTCTTTTTTTTTTTAAGTGCACTAATTGTAACATAGACCTTGGCTCTGCTTAGAGCAGGCCAATTTGGTTGCCAATTCGGTTCTTTCCAGTAAACTATTTCTCTAAACACAGTGTGCAGATTACCTTGTTGTGGTTTATTGATAAGAGTAAGCTTGAAAGCAGATTATTAGCACAGCGTAAATTAGGGGCACGTGGACTGTGGATGGCTATCCACAGATCCCAGGCTCAAACCAGGACACCTGGTGCAGAAGACATACTTAAGACAGCATTTGCCAGCCAGGAGATGGTGGCTCATACCTATAATCCCAGCTATTCAAGAGGCTGAGATCAGAGGATCAAGGTTTGAAACCATCCTAGACATAAAAGTCTGTGAGATAACCACCCAGAAAAACTAGGAGTGGAACAGTAGCTCAAAGGGTAGAGCCCTAGCTGTGAACAATGAACGTCAGGGACAGTACTCACCTAGGACAGACACATACAAAAAAAAGAAGGAGGAAGAAGAGGAGGAAAAAGAAGAGGAAGAGGAGGAGGAAGAGGAGGAGGAGGAGGAGGAGGAGGAAGAGGAGGAGGAGGAGGAGGAGGAGGAGGAAAGAAGGAAGAAGAAGAAAAGAGAAGCCAGGCGCTGGTGGCTCTCACCTGTAATCCTAGCTACTCAGGAGGTTGAGATCTGAGGATTACGGTTCAAAGCTAGGCCAGACAGGAAAGCCTATGAGACTCCTATGAGACTCTTATCTTCAAATAACCACCAGAAAACTGGAAGTGACACTGTGGCTCCAAGTGGTACACTCCTAGCCTTGAGTGAAAGAGCTCAGGGACAGCGCCCAAGCCCTGAGTTCAAGCCCCATGAGCTAAAAAGAAAAGAAAAAAATGTTTGCCAAACTGACCAAGACTATTTAAACACGTCTGCCCTCAAGTGGGCAGGGCTCACCAGAAATCACTGCTTTGAACTGAAGAGGGATAGGAGTCTTCCAGACCTCTGAAGTCACTCTTCACTCTTTACTAGATGTGCGACATTTGCAATCCTTGCCTGTCTTCTTTTGGGACCCCCAGTGTTCCACTGCCACTCCATCCCCGGGATTACACACATACAGCACCATGCCCAGCCTGGATGTGCTTTTTTTCATCCTCTCTTTGTGTTTCCATCTCCCTTGGTGTTGAATCATTCTAATGTGCCCTTGCTTGCTGGCTTCCATATACTAGTGCATTTAATCCATCCCCAGGGGAAGAGGTTGCATACTTAGCTAAGAACCATGCTTAGCACAGTTTAGACTGTTTTCAAAATGACACGTATTCTTTTTCTTTTAAAAATTAAATTTCTAACAATCAATCCACATTCATTCCCTGCCAGTGAGCACCCTGAGATGTGTTTTACTTTTCAAACACAGCTGTCCATCTGCTGTCTACATTGCTGATAAAGCGCTAAGTGATGAAGGGAAGAGAGAGAGACAGAGACAGAGACAGAGAGGGAGAGAATTCATTCTCTGTGATAATACACAGAACTGTGCATCTTTCCAATTGCCTTCAAGTTTGAAAGACATCTTCCTGAGCACAAGCTAGCTATTAATTAGATCTAGTAACAACAAAATATTACGTTTTAAGCACTTTAAGCAACTGAGAACAGCTCCTGAGCTCAGCAGAATTTTTCTTTCTGTGATTTTTGGTTTTCCTGACCCCCTGCTTTTAAATTCCTCATTAAAAATGCCCAGATATGAAAGGAAAAGAAAAGAACAAGAGCTGATGAGTGAATGCCAGTGATTATGATTTTAAAAAAAAAACTCACTCATCTCTGATTTTTAAAAGCCATTTCATGTTGTTTAGCTAAGAAAGGGAACTGTATACACAGCTCATTTGTAAGGAACATGCTATCAGTGGCAATTCCCACCCATGTAACAACAGCTATTTAAACTATGAGGAAAATGTGTGCCTGTTTGTTTGGATTTTGTTTTTTTTCTTTGAAGGGGAGAGGAGTGCTGTGATTTGAACTCAGGGCCATACCACCTGAGCCAAGTCTCCAGCCCTTTTTACTTTTTTAAAGTTAAATATTTTGAATAGAGTCTCCCATTTTTGCCCAGGCCAGCCTGAACCACAATCCTCCTAATTATGCCTTTCTCATAGCAGAGATGACAGGCTTCTGCCATCATACCCAGCTTAGTCCTTGAGAAGTAGAAGGGTCATCTCACTATATTAAAATCCTCCTGATTGCCACTAGTACTCATTCTCCAGAATAGCTGGGATCACTGCATACAGCCATGTCGCTCAGATTTTCTGTGGGTATTTCTAATCAGGAACAAATGGCACGTGTCTTGCCAAGTTCAAACCCTGAGGGCTGGGTTGTGCTCAAGCAGTAAGGCCTTGCACTTAGCAAGCACAAAGACTAGCATCCACAGGATTCTCTGCAATTCTTCTGTACCCCTCCACTCCCTTTCCTCTCTCCACTCCCTTTTCCTTTCTATCCCCATCTACTTTTCTTCCCCTCTGACCTGGTATGGCTGCCCTAGCTAATCTGATATACCTGCCCTGACACTCTAGCACAACCAGGGGGAGGAAACCCTACTGCTGGGCTAGTGACTCGGTAGGTGAGCTGGTTCTGTATTCATGCACATCTGGCCCTCAAGTATGACATCAGGCATAGCCCTGTGCCTGTTCAGCCTCCACAAACAAAGGAAGAGGAATGCAGCCTTAGGAGCCCAGAGTGTAAAGACAGGCGTGAGAAGGCTGAATCACATAGGAGAGTATCCTGGACCAGAAGAGGGAAAACCAGACAGTCTTTTATTATTCTTCACCCAGGCAAATCAAATTCTACATATCAACTTTTAAAAAGAAAATACTGTTCTCACCAGGTGCTAGTGTCTCACATCTATAACGCTAGCTACTCAAGAGGCTGAGATCTGAGATCATGGTTCAAAGCCAGCCTAGGCAGGAAAATCCGTGAGACTCTTATTTCCGATTAACCAGTTAAAAACTGGAAGTAGAGCTGTGGTGCCCAATAGTAGAACACTAGCCTTGAGCAGAAAAGGTCAGAAAAAATTGTGGCCAGGCTCTGAATTCAAGCCCTAGGACAAAACAACAACCACCACCAAAAACAAAACAAAACAAAACTGTTTTCTGTAACATGTCTTAATAGCAGGAAAGAATCTAATTACCTCGATGATGGTCTTTTTTGTTGTTGTTATTTTGTTTTTCCAGAGCTGAGGACCAAACTCAGGACCTTGCACTTGCCAGTCAAGTGCTCTTCCACTGAGCTAAATCCCAGGCCCTTTATGGAACATTTTTAACAATGATATATAGCAATCAAAACAACTATGTTAAATGTAATAAAGATCAATAATGAAATGTCTTTTTAAATGCCATTAAGTGAAAAAAAGTTAGCAATAAAATGATCTGTATTTGTATAAATCTATGAGTGAAACTATAACTTCAGAATGAAGAGGCAAAATGAGGAAAGCAGATCTAAGCTTTAGCTAAAAATGTTCTTTAAAAAAATAATGTATTAGCCCAGTGCTGGTAGCTCACATCTGTAATCCTACCCATGCAGGAGGCTTAGATATGAGGATCACAATTCAAAGCCAGTCAGTAGAATATATGTGTGTGTGTGTGTGTGTGTGTGTGTGTGTATATAATACATACACATATATACATACACTATATATATATACACACACACATATATACCTGTATGTGTATTTATTCAATTATATATATTTGTATACATAAGTTTTCTATATTTCATATATTTGTAAATTTTATATATATTCATAAATTTTTTATTTTATTTTATTATTTTATGTCTTTTGTTTTTCTGTGCCAGTACTAGGCTTTAAACTCAAAGCCTGAGTGCTGTCCCTTAGCTTTTTCACTCAAGGTTAACACTCTACCACAGCCGTACTTCTAGCTTTTTGGTGGTTGACTAGGGACTAATCACCATCTCAGCCTCCTGAGTAGCTAGGATTATAGGCATTTGCCACCAGCACAGGGCTTTGGCTGGTTATTCTGAAGATGCAAAAGCTAGAAGAGTTAAGGGAGAATGCCAGGCCCTGATTTCAAGCCCCAGTACTATGTGCGTGCATGTACGCGTACACACACAGAGCAAAAAGCAGGGCTGGAGTCTGGACTCAAATGGTAGAGTGCAAGTCGAACAAGCAAGCTAAGCAAGCATAAGGCTCTGAATCCAAACCCCATCACTGACCAAAAAAATCAAACAGGAGCTGGGCGCCGGTGGCTCACATCTGTAATCCTAGCTACTCAGGAGGCTGAGATCTGAGGGTCGCGGTTCAAAGCCAGCCCGGGTAGGAAAGACCATGAGCCTCCTATCTCCAATAAATCACCAGAAAACTGGAAGTAGTTCAAGTGGTAGAGCACTCGCCTTGAGCTGAAGAGCTGAGGGACAGAGCCTAAGCCCAGAGTTCAAGCCCCACAACCGACCAAAAAAAAAAAAAAGTCAAACAGGAACTGGCAATCTCTTTCTGTAAATACTTCAAGTATGAATGCTGAACAGTCCTTTCCTATTGTGATACTGTTCATAAGCAAACAGGCATGACACTGTTCCAATAAAACTTTATTTGTAGGCACAAGAACTGAACATCATATGGTTTTTCACATCTTGAAATACTTTAATAAACTGTTTCCAGTGATTTTAAAATGTAAGAAAAAAAAAAGAATCAAAACAAGCTAAAATAATGTTTTTCAGCTCACCAGATAGACAAGAAGGGCAGCTGGGCAACTTTGGCCACAGATTCCCTTACAGTAAAGGAACTCCAAGAAATCCCAGCCTGTCATGCTGTGGGAAACTGTCACTGCTATTTGCTGCAGAAGTCTCTAGCACTGGGCTAATTGAAGAAAAGCTACATATTCATATGCATGGATGTATAAATGAATATGCATGTGTATGAATATGCATATATGCATAAATAGTAACTTGTGCCTCTTGAAATTTGTATCTTTGGAATGTTTTATGTACATAACATCAGTATAATAATGCATGTGTAATTTAGAAATATATATAGTAGGCATATATGTTCAGAACTTACCCTAATAAAGAATATCAGATCAACATGAGCAAGGCAAGCCCTATTTAGCTAGCTCCCTTTTCAGAAACAGGACAGACAACTGTAATGACAGCTTGAATCCTAAAGAAACAGCACACATATCCACAGTGAGGGAAATCCTACAAAAGAGTGGCTTGTACTCTTCAAGGCCAAGGTCAAGGTCATGAACAATATAAGCAGACAATGACACAAGAGTGACAGGACAGCAGAGTGTACCCTGAGATCGGGGGTTTATACGTTGTGGAGCTGAAATCATTCAGTAAATACATATAGCCCACAAATGACTGGACAACAGGATTTCATTTCAGGGTATAGTTCCAGAGAAGTGAAGAAAACTAAATGAATGAACTCTAACATCCTGAAAGATGAAGGATCATATTTGCAACTTCCCCAACCTCTAATTAATTCCCTAACCCCAGGAGGGAAAAAATTGTGTGTGTGAGAGAGAGAGAGAGAGAGAGAGAGAAGAAAAATTGTGTGCATGCATGATTGTGTGATAGAAAGTGAGCAAGAGAGACTTTTGCACATGTATGTGGAAATACACAACAAATATAATAACGGACACTTGACTACAGAGATCCTTTCTTTGTGCAACTTCTCCAGAAAAGTCCAACTATTTCAGTCTCCTGTGAAAGTCCTCTGGAAGGAGAGCATGTGTGGCTGCTTTCTGTGCTTCCATTTCACAGAATCATGTAAAGGGATATGTGCCATTAGTGCTAGGAGGAAGCATACATGGTTGTGTCTGATGTCACTACAAGCTCTTCTTTCTGACCTCAGTATTGCTAAAAAGGACTCCAAACCCTCCTCCCATTACCAACCTCACAACAATCACCGCTTCACAGAACCCATCCTGCCTCAGCAGCGCCTGGTGAGGGACACTCTACTATACAGTCATATGTGAGCAGAAGACCAAGCACAGAAACATGTGGGAG
Organism: Dipodomys spectabilis; assembly: GCF_019054845.1. Lineage (NCBI taxonomy): Eukaryota > Metazoa > Chordata > Mammalia > Rodentia > Heteromyidae > Dipodomys > Dipodomys spectabilis. The sequence continues at coordinate 23,451,699 of NW_024870731.1, read as the reverse complement.
ACACACACCCTATAAATAATAAACAGGGAGAATATTATGGTACTGCAGTGGGTCTGATGATGTCCTACAGCAATCAACCAGATCCTGGGTAGAGAAAGCAGATTGTCACAAGAAAAATAGACAACAAGCCAGGCACCCATGGCTCACCCCTATGATTCTAGCTTCTCAGGAAGCTGAGATCTGAAGATAGTGGATCAAAACCAGCCCAGGCAGGAAGTGAAGCTATGGTTCAAGAATGCTAGCCTTGAGCAGAAAAGCTCAGGGACAGTGTCCAGACTCTGAGTTCAAGCTCAAGGACCCGCAAATATAGGCGGGGCGGGGTGGGGGATCCAAACCAAAGAGATGTGTCCAGGCACTCCTGGGCCACGGCCATTCCTACCCTGCACTTCCACTTCTATGACCTGTCATGATTCCACTGGCCTCACCACCGTGGCAGAGCCTTCCTGGAAGCCATCCTCTCCAGAGGAGAAACCTGTGCATACTTTAGTGGGCCCTGCAGACAAGACAACTTTGAAACCAAGAGATCAAAAGAATAGAAGGCACAGCCAACCTTTGGTCTCCCAAAGCTTTGGTGAACTGCAGCAATCTGAGGCCACAAGATCTAAAGCTACCTCTAATTCCCCAATACCGAGAAGGCGCATGCAAATTCGTTACCATATCATCTTCATACACCAGAGACCAATCCCAAAACCCTTACATGAACATGACCCGCTAATTGGGTCCCCAGTGCCTCCATCACAAATAGATACTACAACCAGCCATGTAATTAGCAAGCTTCCGCTGCCAAGACAACCCCCTTCTTCTTTTTTTTTAATTTCCTCAATAAAGAATCCTCCTTCTTAACCTTAAGTTTCAAATCTTGGCTATTTTGGGATGGAAAAGGTCTACTCAATCAGAGGAATCTATCACCTAATGAAAGCAATTAAAGCACCAATTAATTCAAAGCACATACTAGCAAAACAAGGCCAGCATTAACCAAACACAAAGGAGGAAAATTCTAGGGAAAAGTAAACTGTATTAATGACACATCCTCAGTCTCAATTGTCCAGTGGCTTCACCAAAAATACAGATGAGAAGGCCAGATCTCCCAAACAGCATCTTTAATTTCATGTTCTTCTGCCATCATCCATTTACTAGTTCCCCAGGCAATCAATGCTACAAGTTTTCTCTCCACAGGGGTACTGGTATTTCATGCTTATAACCCTAGCTACTCAGAAGGCTGAGATCCGGAGAAGCATGGTTTAAAGCCAGCCCAGGAAGAAAAGTGCAAGATATTCCATTTTCAAAATAACAAAAAAATAAAAGGACAGGCTAGAAGTATGGTTCAAGTGGTAGGAGGCATGAGGCCCTGAGTTCAAATCAAGGATTGCCACCCCCCCACACACAAAAAAAAAAAGAGAGAAAAAGTGCTTTCTAAGAATGTTCTGCTACCAACTAAAGGAGAGCTTGCATCTTTTGATTTCACCTCGTAATAACTAAGCTTTATGCTGAACAAAAAAAAAAAAAAAGTGTTAGGCTGGGAATATTGCTTAATGGTAGAGTGCTTGCCTCACATGCATGAAGCCCTGGGTTAGATTCCTCAGTACCAAATAAACAGAAAAAGCCAGAAGTGGCACTGTGGCTCAAATGGTGGTAGAGTGCTAGCCTTGAGCAAAAGAAGCCCCAGGACTGGCAAAAGAATAAAAAAAAAAAGGTTTAGTATTTATAATATGTTCCTATTACTGCTTTTGTTTGTTATTGTTTGGTGTATGCTAGTACTGCAGCTTAAACTCAAGGCCTAGGCACTGTCCCATAGCTTTCTTGCTCAAGGTCAGCATTCTATCCCTTGAGCAACACCTCCACTTCCAGCTTCTTTGCTGGTTAATTGGTGAGAAAAGTCTCATGGATTTGTATGCCCAAGCTGTCTTGGAACAACAATCCTCAAATCTCAGCCTTCTGAGTAGCTAGGATTATAGCATGAACCACTGGCACATGGCTAAAACTGTTGTGGTTTTGCTTTGTTTTGTTTTTATTCATCAACAATCTACCCAAAGGTTATAGACCAAATGGTTAAGTCATTCATTATATCTGGGTTCTGACATTGCAATTTCTATGTCCCTCTGTGTATTTTTATCTATTTTCTATAATAAACATTTGTTATACTTCAATCACCAGTGAAGAAATTATGAAAAACAAGGAGATGAAAATAACGTTTGCATTCAAACAGAGAACAGATTTGAAACTCCAGCATGACCCCAGTTACCTGTGGAGCTTGGAGAAATGAACACATACTCTCATTCCACTCGTCTAGCAAGGGCTGAGATCCTGATTTTCAACAAGACTTCTTTCTTGCAAGGACCAAACCTCACTATACTTTGATAGTTAAGGATTTATAAAATACAAAAACTCAGATGCCAACCAATTATGCCAGTTTAACAGACATGGTAATGTTAACAAGGACTTACGAGAAAGCAGGACCACCATGTAAAAGTGAATGAACGCAGTTAGGCAATGGTGTCTCACACCTATAATCCTACTCAGGAGGCTGAGATCTGAGGATTACAGTTGGAAGCCAACCTGGACAGAAAAATCCATGAGACTCTTATCTCTAATTAATGAGCAAAAAAGCCAGAAGTAGATGTAGCTCAAGTTGTAGAATGCCAGCCTTGAGTAAAGAAGCTAAGGGACGGGACCCAGAGCCTGAGTTCAAGGCCCAGTACCAGATATATGTTATATAGCAATACATGTCATGTATATATACATATATATATATCTTATATATCAATATATCGTATGTATCATATAATGTATATCTAATGTGACATGTTATAGATTATATATGTGTGTGGTACTATATATCATATGTGTGATGTCATATGTGATATGTGTTACATGATATGTCATATACCATATATATGATGTGTCACATGTGTGATGTATGTGTTGAATGATGTTATATGTCATGTGTATGATGTGTATGTGATATATGTATTGTATATCGTGTACAATGTATATGTGTGGGTGTGTGTGCATGTGTGTGTATGTGCACCAGCCCGAAAGAGCAAAAACACATAAAACACAAATAAAACTGAACCTTACTTGAAACTACTGTTCTCTGCTGGAAGCACTTGTCTTCACAGTAAAACACAAATGAAATTGCTTCTTATTGATTTTAATTTAGTTTGAAACACTTGCTGTCCAATAATCCAGAAAAAAAAAGGTGGACAGGGACAAGATATGATCAGAGGAGAAGGGCTCTGGTGGCAATGGGACACTGCCAACCTCCAGTGCGAGCAGCAGTTAACCACCACAGCTAGGATTAGATGTGACACATGGCTTTGCATTCATCTCATCCTCTGGGCCTCTTACCATTCAGGATAACTTTTTATTAGTAGTATTTTTAATTCAGGCTCTAAATGTTGTTCAATTAAGTTTGAGTCGTTTCTATACAGATCCTTAGGACTCTAATTTACAAATAAAATCAGGAGAAGCAGTTATGGCTAAGTGTTACCAGCATGTCTCCTCAAGAGAGGCTGTTGGTCTCCAACAGCCAAAATAAAAGTCCTTGTATTCTTAAAGATAAAAAGCTAGAAATACATGAACTTCTAAAAACAAGTGTAAGAGGAAAAAAAAAAAATTTAAAGAAAAAACACCCACTACAAAAGGACTTTTATTTTGTTAGGAAGAAGGTTCCTGTTCTTCTCAACACCCACTTACCTGTCCTAAGTGATACTAAGCCCTTTGTTTGAAAATGACCAAAAGCAACCCTGAACTCTTGAAGGCAGAAAAGAAAGGAGTGGAAGGATCTTGTCTACCTCTCAAAGAATCCAATCACAGCCACACAGTCCAGCTTCAGAAAGGCAAGGATCAGAGCAGACTTAAGGTTCCAGGCCTCCGGAATCAAGAGAGAAAATGCTGCCCATGTCAGCTCAATCAATCAAATCCAGGGAGGAAAAAAAAAATAAGTCAGAAGATGAGTAACCTGGGCACTGTACTTGCAATCAGGAAGAACAGAGCCTTGTAATAAGCAGAGGGTCCCAAGAAGACCAGAGAAGAAACACTCACATCTAAAACACAACCAAGAAGCTGTCAGCAAAAGTTGATAAAAGTGTCAGACGCCAATAGTTTCATGTCTGTAATCCTAGCTGACTCAGGAAGCTAAGATCTGAGGATCTAGGTTTGAAGTCAGCGAGGGCAGGAAAAGTCCATGAGACTCTTATGTCCAAATACCTGCCACAGAAAGTCAGAAGTAGAGCTGTGGCTCAAGCGGTAGAGTACCAGCCTTGAGTGAAGAAGCCAAGCAAGAGCAGAGTTCAGGGCTCTGGCTTCAAGCCACAGTACCTGCATACATAAACACACAAATAAATAAATAAATAACCTACTTACTCAATGGCCAAGCACCTACACAGGTTCAGAACAGCCTCTGAATCCCTACTATTGTGCTCAAGTAAAATGCTGACCAAGTTGCCATTGCTTCACAGAGAAGCTCCTGGACACAGAGTCTCAGTCCATCTTTACATTTTATTATCTCCAGAGTTTCACAGCTATATGAGCTGTCTTAGGGATCTCTTATTCCTCACATTCACATTTTTAAAATCCCACAGTATCAAGCACAGTGCAAACTCATGTTATTTTCTATTAACAGTCATCTGGAAGCTATCATATCCCTTGTAATGATGTATAGGAGGCTTCCCCTGATCACTCAAAACCATCATACACCAATGGACAGCTTAGATGTTCATTTTCCCTATCTATAGCCTGGAAACAGAGAGGTCCCAAACCGAGGTCAGTGGCTCCACCCAGCAAGAGGCAGTAAAGGTAAATTCTACCCCAACTCAACTCTAGGCCCAGGGTTCCGGCTATGATACTTGCAGCTGCACCTGTCCCCTGTGATATAAAGTCATCAGCCCGAGACAATCTCCACTCCCTCTGAGAGATGCAGAATCTATCACAGCCTGGAGCTAGGATGGTAAGAAATCATGTATTCCCATCTAATCCAAAAATCCAAACTCCAAAATGCTTCAAAAATCTGAAATACATTCAGTGTGACAACACAAGTGGAGGATTCTACACTAACCTCATGTGACTCAAAACACAAGTGTACTAGAAACAGTGGGAAAAAAATTATTTTGAGGCTTTATGTGAAAAGTGCCTAAGAGGTACCAATGCATTTCATGTTTAGACTTGAATGGCATCACCAAGCTATCACATTACACATATGCAAATATTCTAAAGTCTGAAGAAGCTCAAAATCTAAAATACTGGTGGTTTTCAAGCATTTCAGATGTAGGATAGCCAACCTATATTTTAAAGCATATATGAGCTGGGCACTGGTGGCTCACTTATAATCCTAACTACTCAGAAAGCTGAGAATTGAGGATCATAGCTGAAAAGTCCTTGAAACTTTTATCTCCAATTAACCAGCAAAAAAACTAGTATTGGAAGTGATGCTGTGGCTGAAATGGTAGAGCACAAAAACTCAGGGACGGCATCTAGGCCCTGAGTTCAAGCCACAGTATTAGGTTGGGGGGGGGAGGGCGGGGAGGGCGGGGAGGGAGGGAAGCCTGGTATGGTTCTATAATCCCAGCACTTGGGAATCTGAGGCAGGAAGTTCACAAGTTCAAAACCAGCCAGTCACAAATAGATGGATAGGCGGCTAAATGGATTGATGGATTAATTAATTAACTGATTATTCAAGGGTTTGCCAAAGGAGAGTGAGTAGAATGTATTATAAACCTATGTGGAAATGTAATAATATAATTCTGCTCTGTATAACTAATGTAAGCTAATTTTAAAAATATAATTTAAAAGGTTAGCCAAGTGCCAAGATAAAGAAACAGCTCGGTGTTCTCTCACGGACTCCTGATTCTGCTTGACCTCAGTGAACCCTGTCATATTCTGTGGCCTCACTTTCAAGTCAATAAACATAAACCTCCTGTCACAAGAGAAAATGTCCCACCACAATGGGCACTGACACTCAGGTGGGCAGGAGAAATGAATCAATTACAGAGCTGAGGACCCAACAAGGGAAAGGCTGCCACAAACCTCATTCCTAGAACGAGGGCTGTTCTGGCAGGTACAGACAGATTTTTGACCTCCCTCCTTACCCTGGAGCTTTCACACTTGCAGTCTCATTAACCAGTGTCTATAGCTAATTAACAGGTATGGCAAGAAAGAAGGAAGGGAAAGAGGAAGGAAAGGAGGGAGGAAGGGGGAGAGAGAGAGAAAGGAAGGAAGGAAAAATGGAAGGAAGAAAGGAAGGAAGGAAGGAAGGAAGGAAGGAAGGAAGGAAGGAAGGAAGGAAGGAAGGAAGGAGGGAGGGAGGGAAGGAGGGAAGGAAAGAAAGAAAGAGAGAGAGAGGAAGGAAGGAAGGAAGGAGGGAGGGAGGGAGGGAGGGAAGGAAGAAGGGAGGGAGAGAGGGAAGGAAGGAGGGAAGGAAAGAGGGAAGGAAGAAGGGAGGGAGGGAGAGAGGGAGGGAGGGAGGGAGGGAGGGAGGGAGGGAGGGAGGGAGGGAGGGAGGGAGGGAGGGAAGGAGGGAAGGAGGGAAGGAGGGAAGGAAAGAGGGAGACACCTCTCAGAATGGATGATGAGGATTTACAAGTCTTTATCCAAATAGTATCCACCTACTCAGCTTTCAGAAGTTAGAAATTCACTCTAGCTATATGTGTTTTTTTTTTGTCTATAGACATGTGCCAAAAATGTAACCCATATAAACACCTGACTGGACCAAGGCCAAATGTTTTTCAAATGTCACAGGGCCAAGAACATATGTTTGCTATCTCTCCATTAAAAGATATTTCTTCTCGGTAAAATATTTGGAAGCCTCTAAAAGCAATACAAACCTTCTAATACTTTGCTGATATGCCACCCCCTGCAGACAAAAGGTATAATTACCCAGAAAATGAAGATCTCCAGAAAGGTGTCCCCCAGCCACAAGAAAATAATCTTTAAACCCTCTTATACACCCAGTTTTCTTCCTTCTTACATGCAAGCTGTCTGAATTTAAAAACGGATTCCAGCATTTCATTAACCCTAGATAAGAATGCGAATACAAGACCAATCCCACAGATCCCACAGTGGCCAAGTGCTTTGGAATGAAGACACCTGCTTGTGTTAGCCTCTGGCTTGATCACCTGTCCTTTCTCCATTCTTCAACCACTCAGCTGAGAACAGTAAGTGCAGTTCTCCAGGTATGAATGGATACGTATCGCTGAATGAATGAACAGAAGATGGACAGACAGCTATCGAGTCAGGACCTGATTCCACAATCAGCAAAGCTATCTCACACTGGGCATGTTTCTTAACTTAGCAGAACTCCTATTTGTACACTTGGGAAATGCAAGGATAAACTACAGAAAAGGTATGTCCAATAGGAAGCAAGAGGCTACCTTGCTTCACACATAGTAAGGATCCATCGTGGATGCTCTCAGTGGTTTACATCAGTCACATCTTTAAAGCACCTGTAGAAGAGGTAGCACTAGGTTTCCCAGACACCTTTCTTCACCCCTCCCTCCACCCTAAGACTGGTTGGAGAAGGAGGTGGTACCTACAGCTCAGAGCTTGCATGGAAGACAACAGGGGAAGGGAGGTGGGGGAGTGTCACCAGGGCAGATGCAAGGAATCCCAGCACTCTAAAAAGGGACGGTTATGGACGGTTGCCTTTAAGAATCACTTAAGTCTGGCCCTTCAGCAGTTTGAGGATGTCCTTGGAGAGTGCTTCTTCTTCCCTGTCCCACGTGGGTGGCACAGATGCTCTCAGAAGCCCTCCCCTGGGATACCAATCAGGCAGCCCCAAATCCTTTCCACATACTTGCTGTTACGACTCCAGACTCCTTTATTCCATCCAAAACCAGAAGAATTCCAGCTTCCTTCCACCTGCACTACACAAAGGGCAGGTGTCCAGCCTGCCAAACTCATGGGAAAGCAGTAGTCCCAGGAGGATCCTGAGAAACAGTGAAACAGGGATGAACCCCATATTTATTCCCCTGCCACCCCACCCAACCCCCTCCAGCCTCAGGATACTCACGGGGCCTAGGATACAATCCGGCAAACCTAACAGACATTTCTGGTAAAGAGATCTTCTGTCTACGTCTTCTATTCTTCCCATCTTCCCTTCCAAGTCAGGTCTAGTTAGCCCTCCATATTCATGGTCCCATATCCCTTACAACTAGGAATCCAAAACATTACATCTGTATTAAACATGCACAGACTTTTATCTCCTGTCACCAATCCCTGAGAGATACAGTATAACAAATGTTTTGCACTGTCTTAAGGAAGTCTAAGTAATCTAAGAGTCATTTAAAGTATACAAGAGGATTGTGGAAGTTATCTGCAAACACTATACTGTCTTCAGGAACTTGAGCATCTGTGGATGTTGAGGTGTTGTGGGGACCCAGCCATCCTCCCCACCCCCCACACACACACACCCCTCCAGATACCAAGGGGGAACTGAAGCAGAGTGGATAGGAACAGAATATTCACTCACTGCACAGAGTCAGTCCCTGTAGCACTCTATTAGAGAATCAACCAAGCATTCGGAGGGCCTTCAGAATGTAGATGCAGAGACCACTATCCAATCCAATATACTAAATAAATCTACAGCTGTATGGAATGCCTGCACTAGGTAGTAACCCAAAGTGCAGAGCTTGGATCCTATTACAAACGGCTGTCAGTAAAAACAGGAATTTGAGCTTCAGTAAAACAAAAATACCCACAAAGGCCAAGTGTAGAGTCCCAAATGCTGCAGGAGAATAACACAATAGCTTCTTCTACCCAGCTAGGAGAGCGAATAAGGCCCAAAATGCATTAGCACTTTTGTCAAGGCTCTTTTGCAGGCCACATGCCACCTTGAAAGATCTGCAATGGCCTTTTCTGCAGTTCCAATCATTGAAGAGCTTAGATACAATGTTCATGGTATTCTCCTCTGTGTCTGATTTTCCTTAGCAGAAACCTGCAACCCTCCCAAGACCCATGACACATCACCAACCCCAACCAGAGAGGGAAAAATCAATGCCAGGGACTTGGCTCAATCCTTACTCAGGAGCTTGAAAAATAACAATGATGGCTATTCTTTTCAAGTGCTCAAGAGATGCCAGGCCTGTGTCACAGGCCTGAGGTGGCTCACCTTATTTATTCCTCCAAGTACCTCCTGGAACACAATCATTACCTTTCACAGACAAACAAACTCACCAACCTAAACAATCCCAACCCAACATCATGATTCCGTCTCCAATGCTTCCTAAGCAACAGTGGCTTCCATGAGGCAAACCCTCTCTTGGGGCTAAGCTTTGAGAAAATGTGGTGGGGAGAGAAGAAGTAACCAGGGTAATGGTAATTACACAGCAGACTACAAAAATAATATGTTCATCTGCAAGATGAGACAGGGTTGGAACAAACAGTATGGACAAGAGCTCTGAGATTAAAATGCAATGAATGAAACCAGGCCAGGAAGTTTAAGCCTGTAATCTTTCCTACTTGACAGGCAGAGATTGGGGGATTTGTGTCTTGAGGCTAGCCTAGCACAAAAGTTCAAGAGACTCCATCTCAATTAATGGCTAAGGCTTAGTGGTATATGCATGTTATCCCAGGTAAAGGTAAAGCACAAAGAGGAGAATCACAGTCCAAGCCAGCCCAGGAATAAAGCAAGTTCTATTTTGAAAATATGTTAAGCAAAAAGGAACTGGTGGAAAACCTACTCAGTAAACGTAAGGCCAAGTTCTAACACCAGTAACACACACACACACACAGTCTGAGAGAAGGGTAACATTGTCCAAAAGAATGTTTATCTAACTTATATAACTATAATCCCTCTGTACTCCATTTTTATAATAATAATTTTTTAAACTGCAATGCACAAATACATGTACAATCTATGCTGTGCATGTAAGCCACATAGGTTATTCTAAATTTTATAGTTGCCATATAAAACACAATAAAAAGAAACAGGTGATATTAATTCTAACCATGTTTTCTGCTCCATATAGCTAAAATGTTACGTTACTAGGTAATAAAACACATTTTAAATCTAATACTCCACATACTTTTTTCATACTTCAAGCACATCTCAACTCAAAGGAGCCACATTTCGAGTGTCAACAGCCGCCACATGAGGCTGGTGAATACCACAAGAGACAGACCAGCCGTTCAGAAGTTTCATAGTAAATGAGCCAAGGACTTGCCATAAAAAAAGAGGGAAAAAATAATATCCAGGGAACAAACACAGGATTTCTTGATGTCATCCACATACTTGGCTTCACAAAATAAATTCCTTTCCCCTTTCATCCTTCATCTCCGATTTCCTTACAAAAATAACACTGATCAGAGGACCAGCTCCAATATTCAGAAACAAGCTACCCTAAAAGTAACAATGAATTTATTCACAGTAAACACCCGATACTTCACCAGGTATAAACAAGAGAGGGAAGGGATCAATTAAGTCAGTCACAGTTTTAAAAACTGCTGTCACCAAGCCCGTACTTAACACTGACTTAAATAGCTAAGAATTCAGAAAAGGTGTCACTCTGGAATACAAACAGTCCTGAAAGTACTACAATCTGATGCAAAACCTCTGGGCTTTAAAGAAAGGAAAAATAAGCAAGTAATTTTAGATCCCTAAACCTCCATTAGAGGATCTCACCAATTAGAATGTGATGTAACCGTCATCAAGAGATCGTATTTTTTTTTTCTTTTCCTGAATAAACAAACAGGAAACAAAAATCAATCTCATGAACCAGGAAACCTTAAAACTTGTCCATCATAGCGGCCCATCTACTTGCAAGGATGGGAAAGCTGCCTTGGAGCTGTTTGGTTGGCATAGGTGTTTCAGTATAGCACAGAGATGGCAACAGAAGGCCTCTCCCTGGTAGAGTTTCCAAAGGGGTCTAGTACCTCATCTAGGCTTTTGACAGACAAGAGCTCTGTAATCAACTAGCAATGTCTGCTGTGTCCACATGATACTGGGGACCCCTCAGCTCAAATGCTGACCTCCCTTCCCTCTGCACAAAAGCCATAAAATGACACAAGGGCAGGAAGAAGAGTGCTGCTGGCTTTCATTTCGTGTTCCTGTTAACACATATCCAGGAGATCCGATTGCCCCCACGGATAGCACAGACACAGGCACACTGATCATTTCAATAATGAAACTAGCAGAAGGATTAGGGAGAAAGCCTATCCAATAAGCCTATTCCTTCCAACGAGGGGCTATACCTGGCAAATGAAACCTTAGTGGCTGCTACAGTCTAAATTAAAGTGTTTCCCAAAGGACCTTCGGTTACCCATCTGTGGTACCATTGGGAGGTAGTGGAAGGTGGGGGCTAATGGAAAGAAGTTAAATCATTAAGGATGTGTTCTTAAAGGAGAAATTGGCACCCTGGCTCTTCTCTCGTTTCCACCTCCCTCTCTCCCTCTCTCCCTCCTTTATCCTGTCTTTCTCTGCCTCTCCTCCCACCCTTGCTCTCTCCCCCATTCTCAGCCACCGTACAGTCCACCATATTGTCCATAGCTCTAAAGCAGCAGGGCCAAGAAACCATGGATGGAAACTTGTGAAACCATGAGTCAAAAATTTTCTTTCTTACAAGTCGATTCTCTCTGGTATTTCATCACAGCAACAGAAATCTGACTAACACAAAGACTATCTCCACTAAACCTCTGTGAATAACAACTACTCCTGAGCAGACGTGTAACCTTAAAACTCATCCACCACCTGGCTGTACCGGCAAAGAAGGAAGTGTGACAATGACTCAAAACTCAGTTCAAAGTTCTGGCTCTGCCCCATTAGCTGTGGATCTCTGTTCTCCCTAAGCTTCAGATCACCCCCTCTTCCCAGGGTTCATGGCATTAAATGAAAACTTACTTAGTACAGCATTTGTTGCAGAGGTCTTAAGCAACAGCTATTAAACAACAGATACCATTTATAGTATGTTGTGTGCTCAATAGTTTTCCAGTGATTTTTCACACGTCAGTAAATCATCGCAAGGACTCTAAAGCACCACTGAAATTCAGTATGCCCATTTTACAGATGAGTAAAACAATGAAATGGCCACAAATAAATAGCTACAAAACTGAAATTCGAAAGGATACTCTTAGGAGAGGAACACAAGGGCGCAATACCTACGTGCATCTGATTATATTTTAAAAATATTTATGGAAATGAACTCCAGAAAATGGAAACAAGAGTTCTGTTTTGTTTGTTGCTGTTTCTGTTTCCTTTTCTTTTTGTCCTATCTGTATTTGGGAGGGTAAAAGGGAGGCACAGAAGTGGAGGGACAAAGAGTGAACAAATCCAGGAGTGGTACTCACTAGACACTATGTGGAAAGTGAACTATACAACTTGTGGGTGGCAACAGGAGGAAAAAAGTGGGAGAGAGCAAGGGAAGGGGTGAGACTGTCCAAATAGAAAGGTACTCTATCTGACTTACGTAACTGTAACCCCTCTGTACATTACCTTTTAAAAAAGAAAACAGGGGGGGCAGGAGAGGGGGGGGAGGTGGGAAGGGATAGGAAGGAGAAACAAAGGAGGAGGCAACAATGCTTGATAAGAAATGTACTCATTACCTTACCCATGTAATTGTAACCCCTCTATACAGTATTTTCACAATAAAAAAAAAAAAAAACAGCCAGGCACCGGTGGCTCACTCCTGTAATCCTAGCTACTCAGGAGGCTGAGATCTGAGGATTGCGGTTCAAAGCCAGCCCAGGCAGGAAAGTCCATGAGACTCTTATCTCCAATAAACCACTAGAAAACTGTAAGTGGCACTGTGGCTCAAGCGGTAGAGCACTAGCCTTGAGCTCAAGAGCGCAGGGACAGCACCTAAGCCCAGAGTTCAAGCCCCACGACCAACCAAGAAAAAACAAAAAAAGAAAACAACTGAGATTCTCTCCAGCATCTGTGCAACTGAAAAAAAGTAATCATTTGCTTCAACAGGAGAAGCAGAGTAACTTCCACAGACTCTTCATTCAGATGGTCAGAGTGTTCCCAAGATTTTCCAGACAGAAAGTCAAGTTTTTCCTCCACTTTGTATCATGAGCAGATACAGGAATCTCAAGATCAGCAGCCCCCTTATCTCACTTAAAATATTTCAGTAAGTGAAAAAAAAAATGTTTCTAGAAAGCACAACCTAAAACAGTGTTCAGAAAGAACTCTAATGCCAGGCACCATTGGCTCACACCTGTAATCCTAGCTACTCAGGAGACTGAGATCTGAGGATCACGGTTCAAAGCCAGCCCAGGCAGGAAAGGCCGAGAGACTCTTTATTTCCAATAAACCACTCAGAAAACCAGAAGTGGCACCGTGGCTGAATTGGTAGAACACTAGCCTTGAGCTGAAGAGCTCAGGGAAAGTACCCAGGCCCAGAGTTCAAGCCCCACAACCAAAAAAGAAAAAAAAAAAAGGTACACTAAGGCCAGAGTTAGCACCTTCTATTAACTGAAATAATTTCAGTGGCCTCTTTCCAAACAGAACAACTGAGAAAATAGGAGCTGATACCTAAAACTTGAGATTTTCTACACTTTCTGATCATGTAAGGAAGAGAAAATAACTAGTATAGAAAGCACCTGGCAGGAAAAGGAATATGGCAGGCATGGACTAGCAATATGTTCTAGAAAACTTAAGTCTCTGCCTAAATACATTCAATCACCACGATACAGGCAACATATGTCTAACCCACAACATTAGCAAAGGTAGACAAGCAGTACATCTCATCCAAGGGAAAAAAAAAAAGTCAGTTCTGGCAAACCAATCCTTAAATAGACTCAAATCAAATCACTTTTTAATTGATCAAGCTAGCTGAGATCACAAATAGTAGTCAACACATTACTTTGTAATATTTATGCAGCAGGCCACTTGTAGAGCCAAAAAAAAAAGACACACTGCAACAGCTGGGCTTTGACTTTATAGACCAGATAGACAGGAATGAAGTCACGTCATCAGCCAACAATGCATATGCTCACACTATTCTGCATGACCAGACCAGGCAATATTAAGACCCAACCAAGCCCTGGAAAGAAAAAGAAAACAAAACAAAACAAAAAAACCACCTGTCTCTCAGGTAGAACTCACTCGTTCACGGCTGACAAAGCCCTCCAGGGATCAGGTGAGCGTTGTAAATAACCACTATGGGCCAGGTGTGCACCCTATTCCCAGGGGCAGTCACTATTTAATTCTAGCTTGCTGTTGTTACCAAGCAAGAACATAGGCCCTAGGCTCCTATATTTCCATTTTCCAAGAGTAACCCAAGCCTTTCATGGGAAGCGTTCAGTAGGATAAGGGTTCATGTCGGTTTGGGTCACCATTATTCCCCCCACCCCAATGTCTGAAACAGTACCTCGCAACAGTGTAGGTACTAGGAAAACACTTGCTGTTTTCTTGTGTCCATATGAAATATATCTGGCCACCTGAGCCACACCTTCAGCCCTTTTACTTTTGGTTTATTTTTCAGGTAGAGTCTATGCACACAGATTGAGGTCTGCACCCTCCATTCTCCTGCCTCACCCCCTAAGTGCTAGGATTACAGGTGTGCACCACACCTGGCCCCCAATTTTTGTTTTGTTTTGTCGGTCATGGGGCTGGGCTCTGTCCCTCAGCTCTTCAGCTCAAGGCTAGCATTCTACCACTTGAGCCACAGTGCCACTTCCAGTTTGGTGGTGGTTAATTGGAGATAAGAGTCTCACAGACAAGCCGGGCGCTGGTGGCTCACGCCTGTAATCCTAGCTACTCAGGAGGCTGAGATCTGAGGATCGCGGTTCAAAGCCAGCCCGGGCAGGAAAGACCATGAGGCTCCTATCTCCAATAAACCACCAGAAAACCAGAAGTGGCGCTGTAGCTCAAGTGGTAGAGCACTCGCCTCGAGCTGAAGAGCTGAGGGACAGCGCCCAGGCCCAGAGTTCAAGCCCCACAACCGACAAAAAAAAAAAAAGTCTCACAGACTTTCCTGCCTGGGCTGGCTTTGAACAGCTATCCTCAGATCTCAGCCTCCTGAGTAGCCAGGATTATAGGCATGAGCCACCCGCGCCCAACTAGCCCCCAATTTTTTAACTCAATTTTTTTCTTTTAAGAACACTATAAGTGGCAAATAGAGTATCTTTGGGCCAAATTCCCCTTGAAGAACTCCAGGTAATCTCAATGACTGTGCTTTCTCCCTTCACTTTTCTAGAGGGAGACACAAGATCCAGAGTAGGCTGTGTGTTCTCATTTTAGACAGACTCTTTCCTTTGCAGCCTGACTATAAATCACAGGAGATAGTTTTAAAGACCATCTGTAACTTCACTGGCATGAGCAAACCTCTGTTTTTTTACCTGGACTTGAGGAGAAATAAAGTTGGGTGCTCATTTTAAAAGTTTTTCAAAAAAAGATCGGGCACTGGTAGCTCACACTTGCAATCCTACTCAGAAGGCTGAGATCTGAGGATCAAGGTTCAAAGCCAACCACGGCAGGAAAGTCCCTGAGATTGTGATCTCCAATTAACCACCAGAAAAATCAGAAGTGATGCTGTGGCTCAAAGTGGCACTTTGAACTATCCTTGAGCAAAAGAGCTCAAGGACAGCGCCCAAGCCCTGAGTTCAAGTCCTCTCACTGACTGGAAGAAAAAAAAAAAAAAATAGGATAGGGTGGCACATACCTAAAATCCCAGCACTCAGGAGGCTAAAGCAGAAAGACCTCAAGTTCAAGACCAGCCTGAGCTACATAAGCAAGACTCAAGACTTAGTCTCAAAAAAGAAGGAAGGAAGGAAGGAAGGAAGGAAGGAAGGAAGGAAGGAAGGAAGGAAGGAAGGAAGGAAGGAAGGAAGGAAGGAAGGAAGGAAGGAAGGAAGGAAGGAAGGAAGGGAGGGAGGGAGGGAGGGAGGGAGGGAGGGACGGAGGGACGGAGGGACGGAGGGAGGGAGGAAGGGAAGCCATTTCAGTCTATTTCCTCTGTCATTTTTTTAAGAGATTCTTTGTTTACTTATTTAATTTTTTGGCAGTACTGGGGATTGACTCAGGGCTTCACATTTGCTAGGCAAGAGTTCTACCACTTGAGCCACATCTCCAGTCCTTCTACTGCCTCCTATTGATACTTCTGACATTTAGGGTACCCTATCATCTTCTTTCTGCAACATTACTAACCCTTCTGTATTTTACAGGGTGCTTTCTCCATCAGCATTACCTCAACTTCACAGCTGAGATGTCACATGACTCACTCATGAGCCATCAACCTAAGCAGCTCCTGCCTCTGATCAAGAATCAGGTTCAGCTGCTATTTCCCAAGGGAGCTCTCCAATCACCAGTCTGGGCTAGGTCCCTGTGTCCAATCTCTGATACCCTGTTACCAGCTTTGCTGTGTAAATTTCAGTACAGTCACTTGAGCACCATCATGAACAAAACAACACAAAAAGCAGAAATTAGGTCTTTTCTTTCTCAACTCCTCTCATGAGTCCGTGTTCCATAAACACCTATCCATTGAACTTCTATAATGAAACACAGGCGACCATGGCTTAAGATCTACCCACTGGAGATATTCCACAATGAGGTTTAATAGGCTAACTGAAAGGTTCTTAGCCCTGTCGGAGCCAAGCTGACAGGAAGTACACAACATGGATTTGATCTGCAGATTGCAAAAAGACCACAATCCTCCCAAGCTACCTAGAATCAATGGCTCCTAAAATTTCAAATGAATTCTGGAAGCCAATTAGTTATAATAGAGGAAAATAGTTCCAAATCCTTGCTCAAGATCTCCAAGCTGGTAAGTTAGGTGTCAGAGATAGTTCTGAACTCCGGAGGAAAAATCCAGAACCCCAAACCATCTCTTCCTAAATACAACTTAACACCCTCTTGCCTTTTCCTGAAGTCCTGTATGATTCAGAACCTGTAGCCTACACTCTGGTAATGTAAGGTATAATAAAAATACCTCATGATTATAAAGTAGCCAGAGTCTAGGCCCTAAACAGAAGTTCTCAAATTACTAACCAAATCAATTTAGATTATTTTGAAGATGAGTGGAATGAAAAAACTCACCACCAACAAATTCAGACTCTCTCCACAGTTATTATCAGCTTACTCAGAAGCTAAAGTGATGTGCTAAAAAGTTGTCTCTATGATCTAACCAAATAAAATCCTATGCTAATTTCATTGCTTCCTTACTCAACTGTAGCAAATACAGGAAAGGAAGGCACCTTGATTTCTAACAGGGTTTTAATGGTACTTACTTCTATAGGCAAAGTAACAGTGTGAGAGATTTAAAGCAGATGCTGTCTTTGAACTGGCCCTCCTTTGTAATTAGGAAATAACAGCTTTCAACCTATCTTCAAACAGCATCTGGTCTAAAATTCAAAATGATAAGAGAAACCTATTAAGCCTATGTGACCTTAGACAAATAACAACCTCCTTCAGCTTTGTTTTCCTAATATTATAACCATTCTATGATGATTTCCATTTCTGGAGAGGATTGAGGCATATAAATTACTCAGGCAGTACACCTACATCATGCTTGGTAAGTGTGAGCATTTATAACTGCTGTGCCCATTTTAGAAATTAAAAGGCTGAGCCCTATTTGCCCAAGAAAGCTGCTGCAATGGACAGAGAATTTCTCTGGAGTCTTGGTGTGATTTCTGATTTTAAGAGTTACTTACAGCAGCCAGGTGCCAGAGACTCATGCCTGTAATCTTAGCTACTCTGGGGACTGGGATCTGATGACAGGGTTCAAATCCAGCCCAGACAATAAAGTCTATAAGACTCTTATCTCCAATCAACTACCAAGAAAGCCAGAAGTAGAGGTGTGCTAAAGTGGTAGAATGCCAGCCCTGAGGGGAAAAGCTAAGGAACAGCACTGAGTTGAAGGCTCAGTACCTGCACACACAAAAAAAGAAGAGGGGGAAGGGGAGAGAAAGGGAAGGAAGGAAGGAAGGAAGGAAGGAAGGAAGGAAGGAAGGAAGGAAGGAAGGAAGGAAGGAAGGAAGGAAGGAAGGAAGGAAGGAAGGAAGGAAGGAAGGAAGGAAGGGAGGGACGGAGGGACGGAGGGAGGGAGGAAGGAAGGGAGGAAAGAAGGGAGGGAGGGAGGGAGGGAAAGAGGGAGGGAGGGAGGGAGGGAAAGAGGGAGGGAGGGAGGGAGGGAAGTACTTATAATATCTAGAAGTCCCAAACCTCCAATGTCCTCCAGCACCCCAAAAATATTAGCTAACTTGCTCAAAACAGCCTACCAATCCAAGGATGGCTCAAAGACTACCATGGACTCTTAGCCTCCAAACTCTGAATAAAAACACTTCCAGAAAAGTGTTACTTGCAAAAAAGAAAAAAAAAAGAATCATTTAAAACCATTGCTTTACCAATAAATCTTCTTGACAATTCTTAGAAGTTTTAGAAAAGACAACCTTGAAGTCAACAAGAAATTCCTCAGTAATCTGGACTATGCTTTTCTGCTTAGCAAACTACTCTGTGTGTGTGTGTGTGTGTGTGTGTGTGTGTGTGTGTGTGTGTGTGTGTGTGTGCATGCATGTGCCAATACTTAGCCTTGAATTCAGGGTCTGGGCACTGTGTGTGTGTGTGTGTGTGTGTGTGTGTGTGTACATGTACCAATACTTAGCCTTGAATTCAGGGTCTGGGCACTGTGTGTGTGTGTGTGTGTGTGTGTGTGTGTGTGTGTATGTATATGCGCCAATACTTAGCCTTGAATTCAGGGTCTGGGCACTGTTGTGTGTGTGTACATGTGCCAGTACTTAGCCTTGAATTCAGGGTCTGGGCACTGTCCCCTCGATTTTTCACTCAAAGGACCACTTGAACCACAGCTTCACTTCTGGCTTCAAACCTTGATCCTCAAGATCTCAGCTTCCTGAGTAGCTAGGATTACAGGCATAAGCCATAGGCAACGGGCAGCCCCATCCAGAGAATTCCAAATCAATTCATCATCTGATTTCAAGTGCACTACAAAATGTATGTGGCCACCATGCTAGATCTCAGACAGCTCTTTGATTCATATCGTGGCTAATCCAAATTCCTCAAAAGTGTATCCATGGCATCATACAACACCCCGCTTCCCTCTGCTCTTTAGAAAGATAGTAAGTATCACAGACCCAAAAATAAGATCGGTTGTCCTATTTTCTTCCATAGAAGTATATTACATATCCATGAACTGTGTTTCTATTTCTTATGTTTCAGTTGCTAGATTTCAGCAGCCAACTGTGTCACTTTGCTACTCCCCCAAAACAGCTAAAACGGGGTAGTTCAAAATCACATTTTGTTGTTGGGCCAGAAAACCATCTTCCCAATTTCTGCAACAAAAGTAAGGGCCAGCCTGGGAATGTGTCTTAGTGGCAGAGCGCTTGTCCAGCATGCATGAAGCCCTGGGTTGGATTTCTCAGTACCTCATGTGTCTTAGCGGCAGAGTGCTTGTCCAGCATGCATGAAGCCCTGGGTTGGATTTCTCAGTACCTCATAAGCAGAAAAAGCCAGAAGTAGCATTGTGGTTCCAATGGTAGAGCGCAAGCCTTAAGCAAAAGCAGCTCAGAGACAGTACCCAGGCCCTGAGTTCAAGCCTCAGGACTGACAAAAAAAAAAGAAAAACAGTGAGGGCCATAACTAGGAATAGGATTTACGCTCTCCTTGACATGCTCTGTATGTAGGTCTGAATTTGTGAAAATACAGAGTCAGGGGATGTAACTTGTTCAAGGGTCACACCGGTGATAATTTTAAGCAGACCACTGCTGGCTTCCCATTAAAACACCATTCTTGAGACTTACCCTTCACCACACTATGCTAAGTCCAGACACGCACACTCATTTGAGCCTCATAAAGACCTAAGGAGTCAAATAACAACACGAGCCCAGAGAAAGCGTAGGCACAGAGAGGTTAAATAACTTGTCTAAGGTAACACAGCTAGCAACAGCCTGGTTCCAGGGACCAAATTCTTGCTTCGCTATATTCTCTTACAACTCTCAATAACAACCTGGTTTAGGGGGGAAAAAATGAAATAAAAGTGTTAAGAAGTGATAGGCTTCCGAACAGTCTCTCCTTGCTATATATGCTGACCAAACAATACATCCAACTTGCATAGGTTACCCAAGTTCTCAATGTGCCAGCTGCCTCCTACCCCCTTCCCAACACTAAGTACAACAGCAATACCATCTAGTTCAGGTAGGGGGCTTCAAAAGAATAACTGAGTTCACGCCTGTAATCCCAGCTACTCAGGAGGCTGAGAATGAGGATCATGGTTCAAAGCCAGCCTGGGTGGAAAACTCCGTGAGAATCTTATCTCCAATTAACCACTAGAAAACGGAAAGAGGCACTGTGGCTCAAGATAGAGTATTCGCCTTCAGCTGAAGAGCTCAGGGACAGCACCCAAGTCCAGAGTTCAAGCCCTACAACCGACCAAACAAAAGAAAGAAAAGAAAACCTGAGCACATCTGATGAACACTCATTCTTCTATCCAGCCCTAAAAAAAAAAAAAAACTGTAAAAAATTTTTAACATTTACCAATGAAGCTGGGTACAGATGGCTCATCTATAATCCTAGCTACTCAGGAGACTGAACCATGGAAGATGAAGGTTCAGTGCCAGCCCAGGCAGAAAAGGTTGTAAGACTAAGATAGTCCTCTATTCACCAAAAATAAGTCAAACCAAGTCAGTAACAAGATAATCCTTTGTTACAGGTGGGCACTTGATTTCCAGAGTGCACAGAACATTGCCAGAGCCCAAGGATTGTCTTTTGTTTGTTTTTTAGGATTTTTTTCTTTCTCCCTGCAGTCAAGATGGTTAACTCCCGTTCCTCAGAGAAGGAACTGGAAGTTACCTAATGTTTTAATCCTCTTGCAAATATTTTCTTAGGGCCTAAAGCATGCATGGCCAACCTCAGCCTGATGTGAGCCTCGGCCACCTGGTTCTGGGACACTAACTGTTGCCAAATTCCAAACCCAGCTCTCACAGTCTGCTGGGAGCAAGTTCTTTCTCGTAGGTTTTGCACTTCTCTGAGCCGCTGCCTCTCCTGCATCAATCAATGGTGACTGGCCTGACCCAGATCCACACAGGAGACCTAAGGGGGAGGGGAGAGTTTACAGACATCCTTGGGTTCGTTTATAGTACTAGTTCTGCAAAGTCTTTTACTTCTGCCTAGGCACAGCCAAATACCCTGTGCTGGTGCAGATGACTTGTCATTTCACAGTGAACTCTCCACTGATGATGTGAGTATCCCCAGAGATACTGGCCAGCATCAGGTACTTCAGGGTACAACCTTAGGTGTGCTCATTTTGCCCCATAAGCTTTAGATCACAACGTGTGGCCACAAGAGAGATGAGCACCAGAGATGAAAGCGCAATTGCTATTTTTTTTTCATCTCCCTATTCCAAATGCACACGAAATCATCTTCATCCTACCTAGAAATGGCATCGCACTGTCCCACAAGCTGTGGGTGGAAAAGCTGAGTTTCATCTTAAACCAGGAAGACCTGGTTGAAGATTACCACTTCCAAGCCGGGCATGCACACACCAGTCATCCAATCACTGTGAATGTGAAGGCAAAGATGGAAAATGCCAGCCAGCCTCACACTGAGTACAAAGCTAGCCTGGGTGACACAGAGTACCGAGCTGGCCTGCAGCAAAGAGCATAGTTGAAACCCCATCTCAAGTCACCACCACCTTTCATGGGTAAAGAGGAATGTTAAATCAACTACCCACTAGCAGTACTACAGACCTTCCTCACCTAGGCAAGACCAAGGTGCCTAGACTGTTCCTTTGGTTCAGATGCCAGGAAAAACGGAGGTTAGAGGGAGGGAGAAATGAGGGAAAAGGGCTTCCCTAATCATGATTATGCAGGAGCATTTGAAATGGTCTGATATGAACAGGAAAGTCCCTTGCAATTGGTGCATGGATATTCTGTTAACTGAGGAGTGTTTTGAGAAAAAGAGAAACGTAAATCTAAAAGGTTTTTTGCTTGGTTTCATAGCATTAAGTCGTCAGCATTTCCCTGAAGAACTTCATGTAAACAACAATATAATCTTGTAGTCAGGGAAAACAGGGACTTGCTCAAGCTGTACTGGGGGAAGGGGGGAAGATGGGCAGTCTGCCGTGTTCAGGCATTACAGCTTTCCTAGGACCCTTCTTCCTCAACTATGCAGTGATCCTGTTATGCCTTATATTCAAGTCCTAACTTCATCCACTCCAATCTATAAGGAAACAGGAACATCAAAGGTTTTAATTCCATAACCCTAATCAAAGGGATCCAGTGTAGAAGCTAGGAAAAATCTTTTCAAAACCAGACACCCTAGGGATGGGGGTGGGAGAGAGGCAAACTGTTATGATTTCTCATCACACTTCTGAGAATTAGACTGTAGACTTGCAAATATTACCTCTACCTTTCCCTAAGAAAGTCTTGAGAGATGCTCATCGGAATAAAAGCCATGCACAGGCAAATATGGAAAAAGCCTGCTTAGGAGAGTCAAGCTTCTCTGTCCATCCAAGGTACAACACAGCTTCCTACTGCCGAAGCCTAGATGGAATCAAATTGCCACACAAAACTTCAGAACCAAAGAAGTGTCACTCTTGAGGGCCGAAAGAAAAGAGATACTTTCTTTTTACTTAAAATTTCTGAATAGCTAGAGAATTTTAAAATAGAGAACACCCTTTTCGAGTAACGTATTTTTACATCCTGTAAGAGGCCACTGGTTTCCCAATGACTGGAGCTACAGACTAAATATTAAAATGAATTTTGCTTTAAAATTACATTTGTTGAGGATGCTGGGAAGAGAGGGGGACACGGATGAAAATAAACTGAGTCTGGAGCTGAGTGGGAGACATGGAGGGGTCCCTTATATTCTTCTGTGTATATTATTCACAACAACTTTTTAAGAACATCTTTAATAAGAATGAAAGGTGGTCACTATCATGTTTGACAACCACTCTGCTTTGATTCAAGCCTCCACACTGGCAATAAATAAATAAATAAATATGTAAATAAATAAATAACATGTGATCTCACCACAGCTGAACTGCTGTTGTAAAACTGAAAAACTCAGCTGAGTGGCAGTGGTTCATGTCTTGAATCCCAGCTACTCAGAGGAGGGTGTGATGGTGAGGATCCTGGGTAGGAAAGTAGGGAGACCCATCTACAATTAACCACCAAGAAGTCAGAACTGGAGCTGTGGCTCAAGTAGTAGCGCCCTAGCCCTGAGTCACCAAACAAATTGCTGTTTCTGATTCACGTGGGGGGGGGGGGGGACGGGGAGACAAGGACTTCTGCTAGATGTTTCCCCAAGCCCTCCCCAGATGAGGGAGACCCTGTGGTCTACAACAGAAACTGGAGACTAAAATACAACTGAGAAAGTGGGGTGATTCTGAGTAACCAAATAAGTAACTCGAGCTTTGGGGTGAAGAGCCCACAAAGGAGGGGGCCCCCTAATCCAAAATGAGAATTTTTTTTTAATCCCTCATTTTGAATCTGTAAAAGCTTCCCAAGTGATTGGTGTGTGTGTGTGTGTGTGTGTGTGTGCGTGTGTGTGAGGGGGTCCCAACACGAACTCCAGCCACCCCCTCCTCCCAATTTCCAGCCGACCAGCAGCGCCAGAGCTGTGAGCATCATCTCTTCACTGGGTGGAGATGGGTGCTGCGCCCCCTTGCCCCCCCCCCCCCCGCCCATCTCTGAATCTGTGCTGTCTCCCTCTCTCCTCTCTCCATCCTCCGTAGAGAGGAGGTGGCCAGAGCTTGACGAGTGGCTCGGGGCGCCCCCTGAGGTCCAGCCGCGTCACAGCAACCTCGGAAAACCGAAAGCCCGAACCTCCCAAGGCTGTGTGCGACGTGGTTAACTTCGCCTGCCGCCAAAACTGACGATGAAACCCTGCTCCTTCCCTTCCACACACCCAACCCCGTCTTCCCGGGGGCCTCCGTCCATTCGCTGTCCCTTCTGCCCCATGTCCCCAGGCTCTCGGGGGAGCTCTGGCTCGCAGCGTGGCAGGTAAGGAAAAGGAGAGAGAGGGAAACCGCGTCCCAACCTTACCCATCCCATTTCCTTTCTCTTTTCTTGTTTTATCTCAAGCTTTCTCAGACACCAGGAAAAAGAACATCGCGGCTGGCAGCTGTATGCATCCCCAGGAAGGCGGCCAGCCTTGGAAATTGGAAATGAAGTGTTTCGCAAGATTGCCCTTCGCCGCCTCCCACGGCCCCTGTTAAAACAGTGACCCTCACAAAGGGCCCGGGGTGCACCTGGACACACAGCAGGCCACTCCGAGGCCAAGACGGGGAGCCTAGCCGGTGGGATGGGGACGGTGGTGACGCGTGCAAATCCTTAACGGTGGTCTGGATGGGGGAGAAGGGGTAGCTTGTTTTTCAGGGGAGATGCCTCTCCACCCCGATGATCCCACGGAAGCCGGAAGGAACCCTGGGTGGGCCAACCCCAGGCCTCCTGGGAAGAAGTGTGGACACGAACACGTCCTCCTCGCTCAGGTCCGGGGAGCTGGGTTTCAGGATGCTGACCAGAGACATCGGCGCCGTGCTGGGCACCGGAGGATGCGCAGAGAGAAAAGAGGGGTGCCAAGGAAAAGACCCGTGTGCCCCCAGATCACCCTCGAAACAGAGAAGAGAGCTCTTATGGCTAGTCTCACCCCCCCCCCCCACCTCCTCCATTCCTCCTTCCCCAGGAACCAGCTCCCGAGAGGGCTGCAAGGGCGCCAGCACCGTGCGCCCAGGCGCACGACCAGGCTGGGGAGCCGCTGCACCAAATCCCCGCGTCCTGGCGGCCAGACGGCGGGGGGGGGGGGGGGGGGGGGGGGGGGGGAGACAGGCGGCGGTGAAGCAGGGAAAGAAGAAACATCGGGGAAACGTTCCTTCCCCCCCCCCCCAGATTCAGATAACCCTCACCTGCAAGTATCCAAGAAGTGGTGAATGAGAAAGGGGGGGGCAAAACGGGGGATTCTCCTGTCCTCCTAGGAGTCAGGGAAGAAAAGCACCCTCATTTTTCCACCCTTTTCCCTAAGCTAGGGCAGAGAATGTGGTCTCCATCCCCGGGGAAGGGGGCTGAACAGCTTCGAGGGAGTTGTGGGGGGGGGGGGGTGCAAGCCCTCCCCGCGGGGCCCCGCACTAGGCGAGAGCGAAGCGAGGCTCGGCCGGCCTCTGCCCTCGCGGGGGTCGGGGTGTGCCGGCTGCTGGCTGGAAGTGGAGGGTCGCCGAGCTACAACACCGTTACGTGCCGTGATTTATTACAGTCGTCCATGGCCAATATTGCTCCTGTCTTAACCTGATCAGAAAGGAACCGGTCTGGGTCTGTCAGCTGCGAACAGTCTGCAAAAGGGCAAAGATGAAGGTAGGCAGGGCGCGGGAGACAGGAGAGGTTCAAATAAAAATAAAAATCCGCCCCGGCGCGAACCACAAACCTAGTCACCGACCCGACCCCCGCCCTGCGCCCCGACCCCCGCAGCCCCACCAAGCAACAGAGGAGGAGAGAGGAGGCCGAGGGCTGAGGGAGGCGACCCACCACCCCAGCCCAGCCCCGGGAGCCTGGCACCCAGGCGAAGCTGGTCCCCCAGCCCTGAGCTGGTGTGGGAGGAGGCGCCCCCGCCACCCCCTCCCCGAGACCAGAATGCCAGCTGCTCCCCACATCCCGATCCTCTGCGGCCAGCCTCCAGCTTCCATCCCCGAACACCAGCCTTCCCAAAGGGTCTGTCCGAGAGCTGCAAAGCAAAGCCCCCCCTCCCCTGCCAAGAGCTCCTTCTATCCCTACCAGAGCAAAGGGACCACCCCCGGGACCCCACCAACACCTCACCACCCCCCTACACACACACACACACACACACACACACACACACACACACACACAAGCATCCTCTCCAAGGATCCAAGCTCCCCAGTCGCTCCACAACTCTAGCCCTCACGATCGGTGCCGGATTAGCAAGGCAAATCCCATTACCTCCCTCCTCCAATGCCCCCAGAGCTCCCCAACCCAGAGTGGTAGCAGACCCCTGGAATACCCAACCCTCTTCCCCTCTCCCGCGGCCAGCCCTTCCTGGCTTCCACTCCCCCGCCCCTCACCAACCAGCCTCCCTAAATATTGCCAGAGGCAGCGAAGCAGCTCTTTTCCTTCTCGCCCCCCACCACCCCGCCTTGACCCTCCCCTTCACCCTCTCCGGGGTCCCTAAGATTGGCGCCCAAGCTCCGCGCCCCAGCCACAAACTCTGCCCTACCCCGCGCACCCGCGCGCGCGCGCGGGCCGGGGCCGGAGCCGGAGCCGGGGCCGGGGCCCCTCAAGCTGCAAGCACTCACCCGGGAAGCACACGACATAATGGAGCACAGAACTGGTGATTTTCAGGAACAAAATCCACCAACACGGTTCCAGTAACCTCCGCATGTCCGAAAACGCACATCGAAAAGAGGAACGCAGGGGGTGTGTGGGGGGGAGGTAAACTTGTTGAATAAGTTCTTGCTTCCGTGCGAGAGGCTCCGCGCAGCCCGGGCGCTTGCCGCCACCCCCTGCTCGCCGGGGGCACGGGGGGCCTCCCTCCCCACCCCCCCACGCCCGGCGGCGAGAGTCCCGCTGGAACCCGGGAAGCCGGCCGAGCGCCCCTCCCGGAAAAAGCCTCGACCAGGAAAAAGTGGCCGGGGATGCCCGGCCACGCTGGGGGGGCCGGTCCTCGCGGCGGAGAAGGGCTTGCTTTCCGTTCCAACACAGGCGAGCCGAGCGGGCAGGACGAGCAGGCGGCGGCGGTGCCCGCGGCCCCGGAGCCGGCAGGGACCGGCTAGCAGGCGGCGGCTAGCAGCCGACGATCCCCCAACTTGAGTCGGCAGCGCAGCCGGAGAGCCGGCGGGCGACGGCGGGGCTGAGCGCGGCGCGGCGCGGCGCGGCGTCTCCGGGCTTCAGGCGGGCAGCTCCTTCCAGGGCCCCGGGAAGGAAGGAGGCATGTTTGCCAGCGGGGAAGGGGAGGGCAGAGACGGGGGCCGCGGAAAGCGCCCCCCCACCGCAGAGAAACGGCCGGAGGAAACCGAGGAAAACACAAAGGCTCTCAGAGGGGCGCTGAGGCGAGGGCGCCTTCAGTCCATGCTCCCGAAAGTTGTGGCTCCGGCGCAGGCTGAGGAGAAACCGGGAGCGCGGGGCTGGAAACTGGCCATGCCTCCATACAGGAAGTAACATGTGAGCATGGATCCTGGCAGAGACTTTAAAGCCGGCGAGCGAGCGAACGAGCGAGCGAGCGAGCTGGGGACGCGCGGCGACGGGGGCGCGCGAGCTGGGGGCGCGCGGCCCGGGGCGGCCAGTGGCGGGAGCGCGCGCTCCTCGCTCTTAAAGCGGCCACGCTCCGCTCGGGTCTCGGAGGGGGGGTGGGGGCGGGGGTGGGAAGGGGGAGTGGGTCGCACAACTCTGCCATCCAAGGCGGGCCTTTGGAGTTTGGGGCTCTGCTGGTGCCGTTGGATGCCCCTGGAGTGACTCAGGTCGGATTTTGGAGAGCGAGGGGGGGCGACTGCCTTCTGGGGCCGGCACGTCTTTGCCAGATTCCCGTCGTGCGAGCTCTTAAAAGACGCTGCGCTCTCCGCGGGTTTGGCGGAATCGCCTGTCGGCGTCGCTCACGGATCCGGGACTTGGGGGACGGGGGGGTGGGGAAGAGGGGGGGAATGGCCTGGCCTGAATCCTGGGCAGGGGGGGAGGAGAGGAGGGAGGTAGTGGCCAGCTGTCTTTTTAGAGCGAGGAGACTTCCCGATTGGTCTGACCGCCTGAGCATTGCCGCGGAGGGGCGCACAGCCCCGCGCCCCCTGCCCGGCGCATTCTCGGACTTGGGAACAAAGCCCAGCGACCTTTGCACTCAGGTTGCGTGGAATTTCTTTTTCTCCCCCCCCCCCCCACCCTTTCGCGCTTCCATTGGCGGAGTCCACCACTGAGGAGATGGGAGAAGGGGAAGATGATATATTGCTCCCCAAGCTTGCAAAATTCCAGCCCAAGTCCCACCCCAGCAGTGAGGGATCCGTGGCGGAGTTTAACCAATTCGCGATTCCTTTTGGAGACGGTGGCTGCACCCGGGCCTGGTCAGGCGCACGGCGCAGGAAGTGCTCTTACCCCCACGGGGTGAAAGCCAAGCTGCCCCGGGGGAGAACTACTAGTTCCCTAAGTCTCGGAGGAGGCCTGGGGGGCGAGGGTGGGGCCGGGGGCTGGGGAGGGGAGGGCTGGGCTTGTAGTGAGTTTTGTCCCTAGGCTCTCGCTGAGAAGGAAGATCTTTATCGTGGAGACTTCTAAGCGTTCCCATTTTTCCCCTCTTACTTTTGTGCTAAAGGGGGTGGGGGCGGGGAGGCGGGCTTTTGATTAGCTGTATAATTAAGCCAAGGTAATTAGCCATTTGTAATTTTCGCCTAATTTTTCTGCCTCTGTTTAAAAAAAAAAAAAAAGCGATCACGACGCGTTTTTAAACGTGTGCCTGCGGTTTGATCTCACCAGGGCGGGGTCCCACACCCACTGGAACCACCCAACCGGATTCCAGGTTTTCCAATAATACACAGATGTTCGCAGAGCTTTTCCCGCAAAACGTGATTAGGAAGCAGTTTCACACCCACATTTCCAAAGAAAGGGCTTTGAAAACTTAACGTGGGGAGGGAGGGGGTGGGGGTGACAAAGTAATAAAAGCCAGGAAGTTCCCGGGGAGGGTCCAAGCCTCTATCTTTAGCAGAGTCTAGTGACCACCTTCCCCTGGGTGGAGAATGAAGCCACTTTTGTTTGCTTTGGAATTGGAGGTCTTCCTGGTTTTGTTGGAAGCGCTGACTCCCTCCTGAGTGTTCGTGGGGACCACTTGTTCTTGGAAGTGGGTTTTGGGGTGGGGGGAGGATGTTCCTTTGTCAGAAATTGAGATCGGTGAGTGATGCCAACATACCGACTGCCTTCTTAGAGGCCGGCTGATAAAATGTAGGGGTGGGGGGCGGGCAGAGAGGGAAATCAGTGAAACCTGAGCGTCATCTTTGAGTTTCTCATCTGTAAAACAGACTCGGTAAAAGTTGCCCTAGTGCTTACTGTCTACTAGGGACTGAGCTGAATTGAGTTCTTTGTGCGAACCCTTTGCTGAGTCAACACAGGTATTGAGCACTTAGTAGGTATGCTAAGCATACTGTGTGCTGCAGCCTGCTTGCCTTCAAAGCTGTCAAGTAGTTTCAGAAGACACTGGAATGGGTAAGTGGAAATCAAGGCAGCTTCTATAAGAAAATGTAACATGTCTGGAGAGTTGAATAACCATTCCTCGTGGATCAAGGGCCCCATGCTAATATTTCACATCCATTAGATGTAAAACATCTAGTAGATGTTCTGGGGTCTTAGGCTGAAGTTTACCCCAAACTGATCTTGGAAACACAAACTCAGCCTCTATCAATTCCTATTAAGAAAAAAAAATCCTAGCCACTAAAGAGGCTAAGATCTGGGGATTGAAGTTCAAGCCAGTCCTGGCGGGAAAATCTACCAGCCTAATCTCCAATAAACCCCCAAAAAGCCGAAGGAGGAGCCATGGCTCAAGTATTGATCAAAATGAGTTCAGGGAAAGTGCCCAGGCCTTGAATTCAAGCCCCAGGACTAGCAAAAAGGAGGGGGGGAGGAGAAGAAGAAGAAAAAAGGGAGAAAGGGAAAGAGGGTGGAGTGGGTAGGGGAAAGAAAGAAGGAAGGAAGATGTTTTATAGGCATACTACACAATGCAATTTCATCCTCATTTTACAAGACTTGCAGAGCATACATAGCTGATACTGTTTCAAGTACTGGTGGCTCAAAAATGACCAGTCCATGCCTTCACCTGGTGGTTACAGCACTTGGCCCCTCCCAGGTAGCATGGAGGATACCCGGTACAGAGCTGGTCCTGGGGATGAGAAGGAGGGGCCTGTCCCTTGGTGGGAGATGAGAAGTCTACAAACACAAGGTGCTGCTGTTAGCTACTCATCACCCTCACAGGTGCACATCACAGTTCTGGAGGTCCTGGGTTCAAGCACAGTATTGCTGCATCCTTTGTTTGCAGCTGAAATCAAGGCCTTCTCCTCTGGAAGTTGAAGTCCCCTTTCAAGCTCATTCCGGATATTGGCAGGTCTCAGCTTCTTGTGGCTGTAACGCTGAGATCCTGGTTTTCATTCTTTCTGGCCTCAGCTAGAGGTCCAAGCCTCACGGCTCTCTCACATGATGGCATTTTACTTCATCAAAACCAACAGGAGAACCCTCTCCCATGGTCTCTTGAGAATGACTGTGCCACTACTTCTATGCCACAGTTTAACCTCACCAAGGGAGTGACCACATTTGCAAGTCCTACTGGCTCTCAGGAAGAGGGAATTATATATTTAGAATGCCAATCTCAGTGATTATATTTGGATTCAGCCTAGCATAAGAGGAGACGGCCTGTTTAGAGTTCAGATGTCCCTTGATACTACAATGTGGTTACAGCCTGATGAACTCATTGTAAGTCAGAAATATCATAAGCATAATGTACAGTATTGCTTGTTTTCCCGTGGTCCTGTGACTACCTCTCACCCGGACCTGCCCAATATCTTCAGAAAATATCAACCCAAAATCCAGATTGAAAATTATGGTTCCTACCAAATGCTGATAGCTTGCCCCTTATTGCAAAGTTAACCACACACACACACACACACACACACACACACACACACACACATCACAAGTCATCATCTACACTGACTAGTGATTAAAGGCATTAGCTCTGAAGCACGTTTAGTAGGTTCTGATATTGCTTGCAGATGCATTATCACGGGCACCATAGCCACTGTATGCCTCAGTTTCCTTATCTGTAAAGTGAGGAGATAACTGCATTTACTCTTCAACTGAGAGGCACTGAAGGAATTAATATACATAAGGTACTTAGAACAGTGCCAAGTACCTAATAAGCATTTAATAAATGTAAGCTATTACTGTTATCTGTTCACCCAGCAATGTGATAGAGAGTGAACATCTGTTATTTTCCACCTGCTCAGCTTTCCTTTCTGCTAGTTTTCTTTTGTTTGAAACACCCTGCCTGGTTGTGATGAAGCCCCTGCCTTCCTCCCCCTGCCTCTACCTTCTATTCCTCCAGCTCAGCATGAACATGTGGCCCACCTTGACCATGGTCATGTGTTCAATTGGTCCAATGAGGGCCAAGCTTCCCCTTCGTTTTGCCAGACTTGAACTGATAGGAGGGCCCCATCTTTCATGAGCCTGTCTGAGGATGAAACGGACACATTGAGGGATGCAGAACGTGAGAGGAGGGTGAGAAGAGGACAGGAAACCCAATGTCTTCAAGTGGAATAAGTGAAATTAATCGATTAATGAATACAAGTTAATCTTATAAGTTAATAAGATTGGCTGGGCCTATCTCTAGACTTGTCAATTCCTTGAACTTCCTCTTGTGACTTATGTCTCTTTGAGTTGATGCTTTTTCAGTTGAAGCTGAAGCTCTGAAATGTAACCACGATAGGGACAGATAAAATATCGTCTTTTTTTTTTTTTTTCCCATCATGGGCCTTGAACTCAGGGCCTGGGCACTGCCCTTGACCTCTTTCGCTCAAGGCTAGTGCTCTACCACTTTGAGCCACAGCACCACTTCTGGTTTTCTAGTAGTTAGTTGAACCTAAGAGTCTCACAGACTTTTCTGCTTGGGCTGGCTTTGAACCACGATCCTCAGATCTCAGCCTCCTGAGTAGCTAGGATTACAGGCGTGAGCTACCAGCGCCCAGCTGTTGGTTTTTTTGTTTTGTTTTGTTTTGTTTTTGTGCTAGTCCTTGGGCTTGAACTCAGGGCCTCTGTGCTGTCCTAGAGCTTTTGGCTCAAGGCTAGTACTCTACCACTCAAGCCACACTCCACTTCTGTTTTGTTTTGGTTTGGTTTTTGCTGGTTAATTGGAGATAAGATTCTCACAGACTTTCCTACCAGCACTGGCTTCAAACCCAGATCCTAAAAATCTCAGCCTCTTGAGTAGCTAGGATAACTGCCCCCTCAATAGATTTTATAATTTCAGCAACACAAGCAAATATTTGAAACCTGTAACAGCAAAGAGCCCATTCTAAGTGCCTTGGATTTACATTTAGGGGAAATGTTTATTTCTGTATAAAACAAATTAAAATTAAACACAGTTTACCTGTTCTGAAAACAAATGTAACATGGAAAAGTTAAAGACCTCTGATATTAACATGTGTTACCTATATGCCCTATATATAAGGCCTGAAGGAAAATGAACAAGTTAATGGTTCTGATGTACCCTATAAAAAGTAGGCTTATGTAATGATAGCCAATAGGACTGATAAGACCCTTGGTTACCAGTAACAAAAGCCCATGTACCAAAGAGAGCAAAGAAAGGGAAGTTACTGATTTATAGGACTGCTGAGAAGTTCAAGATTTCAAAAACTGGGTCCAGGACCTCCAATTTTTCCTCCCATTCTCCTAGCTGTGCTTTCTCTGGTTTTTATACTTTCAACTGCACAGGCAAATGCTTGAGAAGCAGTATTTCCTCTTGGTGATTCCTGTTCTTGCAAAGTTCTTTTCCAGTGCACATATTGATGCCCCCAAAACGCATTCTGATTCATCTTCATTGGATTCTGTATCCCTGCCTGGGTCAGGATATTGGACTCAGCCAAACTGGTGATGGAAAGAGGAGAGAAAGGATCAGTAAGAAAATGCTTGACCTCTGTCAAGGGCAAGGCACCAATGGATCACTCCTATAAACCTAACTTCTCAGGCAGCTGAGATCCAAGGATTACTACTGTTTGAACCCAGTCCAGGCAGACAATCTTCAAGAATCTTACCTCCAATAATAAACTAACAAAAAATCCAGGACTGAAGGGGTAGCTCAAGTAGTAGATCCACCTGTACTCAGAAAGGA
The DNA here is from genome assembly GCF_019054845.1 of Dipodomys spectabilis. Lineage (NCBI taxonomy): Eukaryota > Metazoa > Chordata > Mammalia > Rodentia > Heteromyidae > Dipodomys > Dipodomys spectabilis. Next base: position 23,418,968 of record NW_024870731.1, on the reverse strand, counting down.
CCAAGCATGAGGTCCTGAGTTCAAACCCAGTCTAACACACACACACACACACACACACACACACATGCACGCACACGCACACACACGCTCCTAGTCCTCCTTCTGTTCACATAGTTTTGATGTGGCTTAGAAAGCACTGACTCACGAACTTGAAGTTGTGGTAGAATCACCTGTAATTTGCGTTTCATGTAAGTTTTTGGGTTTTGCTGCAGTGGATGTGAAGGCACCAGCCTCTGACATTAATTTTATTTTATTGTAAAGGTGATATACAGAAGGGTTACAGTTACATAAGTTAATGAGTACATTTCTTTTCAAACAGTGTTACCCCTTCCTTGGATTTCTCCTGCTCCCCCCCCCCCTCCTCTCAGGTTGTTAACGTTCATTTCCAACATAGTATCTAGCAAGGATTGCTGTTGATTGGTTCACCCTTTGTTCCATCATTTCTGTGATTCCCCTTCACTTCCCCAAATCAGATATTTGAAAAAAGGGGATACTAAGGCACTATGAGGTTAGGTAATTAGTTGTAAAGCTACTAAGGACTAGAGAATAAGATAGGGACTCAGTTTGCTGGGGTACCTTGGGCTTAGAGATTAGCCCTAATACTGACTTTCCAGATCTCCAAGATAAAGTTGATGGCAAACCACAACAATTTGGATCATGTTGAAAGCTCAGAATAATCTTTGAACAAGAATCACAAGTGAACAAGAATCTTCACTGTGGCATTTCCAACTGAAGTATTTCCAACTATGGGGGAATCAATTAAGTTATATAGCCATTTAATAGCTTATTACACTGCCATTCACAATGATTATTTTGAAATTATTTAAAAATCTCAAACAGTTTTCCAATAGCTATAGTAATTCTTGCCACAATAGCAGAAAAAATGGTGGGGGAGGGGAGTTCAAAAAAACATGCACTTTGATGGACTGGGAAGGTGGCTCAGTTGTAGAGCGCTTGCCTTGCATGCATGAGGTACCCTTCCTCAGCACCACATAAGCAAAAAGAAAAAAAAGCCGGAAGTGGTGCTGTGGCTCAAGTGGTAGAGCGCTAGCCTTGAGCTGAAGAGCTGAGGGACAGTGCCCAGGCCCAAAGTTCAGGCCCCACGACTGGACCCCCCCCCCAAAAAAAAAAAACAAAAAAAATGCACTTTGAAAAAGCAATGGATTTGGTTTTTCATTTAAGATTCTCTGTTAGTAAAGATAAGAAAGAAACCTCCTTTTTGTTGTTGTTGTTGTTTTGCTTTCTTTTGTTTTTCTGAAATGGCTTGCTTTCCATGTATGCAATGGCTCTGTAACAGTGCCCCTCAAAAGCAAACCAAAGGCTGGGCTCTGGTGTCTCACACCTATAATCCTAGCCACTCAGGAGGCTGAAATCTGAAGATCACAGTTCAAAGCCAGCTAGGGCAAAAAGTTCATGAACCTCTTATCCCCAATTAAGCACTAAAAATACTGGAAACGGGGCTGTGCCTCAAGTGGTAGAGCACAAGCCTTGAGCAAGGAAAACCCAGGGACAGGGTGCAAAAACTGAATTCAAGCCCCAGGACTGGCACACACAGAAAGAAAGAAAGAAAAAAAGAAAGAAAGAAAGAAAGAAAGAAAGAAGGAAGGAAGGAGATTTAAATGCAAAGTATGTATTGATAATTCTAAATGCTACTAAGCATTCAGCAAAATGGATATTCAGGTGTTACCAGGGGAATGTAGGTTGATATAGACATTCTAAAATACAGTTTGTCAGTGTACTAGTCAGATGTTTATTAACAAAATATCTGAGGTTGGCTGCTTTACAAAGAAAAGTTTATTTTGGTTTTAGCAGTTGCGAGGTCTAGAGGTTTCATTTGGTGATGCCTTCTTGTCAGCAGTCTCAAGGAAGCACAGAGCATAATATGGCAAGAGACGGGTGTGTGTGTGTGTGTGTGTGTGTGTGTGTAAAATATGTCTACGTGGTCTTCCCTCTTCTCAAGTCACCAGGATTCAGTCACAGGGCCTCTACACTACTAACTTTATTTTTGTTTTTAACTTTATATTGTGCCAGTACTGGGGCTTGAACTCAGGGCCTTACACTTCCCTTTGGCTATTTTTGCTCAAGGCTGGTGGTACTCTACCACCAGAGCCATAGCTACCCTTCTGACATTTTGCTGGTTCTTGGAGGTAAAAGTCTCTTGGATTTGGCTACCCAGGCTGGCTTTAAACTGTGATCCTCAGACCTCAGCCTTCTGAGTACCTAAGATTACAAGTGTGAGCCACCAGCACTTGGCCACTCTAGTGACCTTATCTAATCCTATTCATTTCTGTTAGTGTCCACTGGGACACAGCCTAGTGAGATTAAGTCTCTGCCCTCTTAATACTTCACATGGCAGTTACATTTCAGCATAATTCAAGGGGCCAAATCAAACTCTACTCATAGCCATCCATACATATCAAGAGCTGCAAAAATCTTGGCATCTTTTGGCCAGTAAATAAACTTTTAGAATATTAGTTTGCTATTATTAAAACAGAAATACTCAGATAGGAGTCCCTCAATGATACTTATAAAGATATTTCTTGCAAACAAATCTTCATAATAGCGAATTATAAACACAGAACAACATGTTGGGAATTTTGCATGATACCACTACAATATGTTGGAAAGCCCACTATCAATATAGTAAATTGGTCATTGCCCAGCCATTGAACTGATGTTCAAGACAAACAAAATGCTTGTCTTATTGTGTAATATAAAAATCCAGACATAAGCCGGGCGCTGGTGGCTCACGCCTGTAATCCTAGCTACTCAGGAGGCTGAGATCTGAGGATCGCGGTTCAAAGCCAGCCCGGGCAGGAGAGACCGTGAGACTCCTATCTCCAATAAACCACCAGAAAACTGGAAGTGGCGCTCAAGTGGTAGAGCGCTCGCCTTGAGCTGAAGAGCTGAGGGACAGCACCCAGGCCCAGAGTTCAAGCCCCACGACCGACAAAAAAAAAAAAAAAAAAATCCAGACATAAATGTAAATAGATAGCCCTAGCTTTGTAAAAAAAAAAAATGCATAATTAAATGATAAGAAGAAAGAACACTAAAAACACTTAGAATTGTTATATCAGGATGGGATGGTTAAATTGCCAGTGATTTTTATTTTCTTCTTTAAAACTCTTGTGCTTTTAAACTTTTCTACAATGAAACTTTGAAAACAAAAGCATTTACTTTGGAAATTTCAGTTTGTTGCCCTAATAAAGTGCCTTGAAATGTGTGTGAATGAAAGACAGTTAGTCAGAAAGTCAAAGAACAAACTCTGCAGCTTTACAATACACTTAATTCTTATTCTTAGGTGAAAACATGAAGTTCATTATTCAACCAGCTCTTTTTACAGGATTCTTAAAATTCTAAACACCATCAGGAGAATACTAAGAAATGAAATAAAGCCAGGCATCAGTGGCTCGTGCCTGTAATCCTAATCTAAGATCTGGGGATTGCAGTTTGAATCCAGCTGGGGTAGAAAAGCCCATGAAACTCTTATCTCCAGTTAACCACAAAAATGACTGAAAGTAGAACTGGAATTCAAGCGGTAGAACCCTAGCTTTGAGCCCAAAAGGCTCAGAGACAGTTTCTAGGTCCTGAGTTCAAGTCTCAGTACTGCAACACACACACGCCACACGCACACGTGTGTGCACGCATGTATACATGCATATATAGATAAGCACAAAGGGATGATCACTCACAAGATTAATAATCTTACAAGTGAAATTATTTGAAAGGTGATATTTTGTATTACACTTACCACATATTTTGGTGGATTTATTTGAACCATAAGTACAAAGAGTTGCATGTCATTATCTATATATTTTTTTCTAAATACTCACACTATTTTTCTTTTTCCTTTTTTTCTTGCCAGTCCTTGTCAAATTGAGTCCTTCAATACATAATAAACATAATATACCATAACCAAATGTAGTTTTTCCCAGGAATACTGATCTGATGCAATATTTGAAAATCAGTCAGTATCTTCTGTCATATTAGCAGACTAAAGAAAACTCCACAATTATTCCAGTTAAAACAGGAAAAGAATGTGACAAAATTCCATATCCACTCATGATGAAAAATATCTCAGCCAACTAGGAATAGAAGGGAAGTTCCTTAATCATGATAAAGACCACCTAAGTTTTAAAAACACACAGCAAGTCTCATACTTACATGTAAAAGGCTGAATTATTAACTTTCAAAACTGAAAACAAGTCAAGGAAATCAACTCTCATAACTCCCTTTTTTTGTGACGTTTTCATTGGTATTATAAAGATGATGTACAGAAGGGCTATAGTTATATATACCTGACATATAGTTATATTTCAAGTAATAAGTACATTTCTTTTTAGACAATGTCACCCTTTCCTTCAGTTTTTCCCTTCCATCCCCACCCACAAAGTTGTATAGTTCATCTTCAACATAATATCTAGTGACTGCCACTGCTGTATTAGCTCACCCTTGGTCCCTCCACTTATGGGCCTCCCCCTTTACTCTCCCAAAGACAGATAAATGAACAAAGAGAAAACAAAGAAAAACTAACCTCATGTTTTCATTTCCTGGAGTTCATTTTGATAAATATTCTTTTATATGATCAGAGGTACACAGGCATTGCACCTTTTTGTTTTGCTCTGACAAACCTATTATAAAGAATGAAAGATAATGTGTTGCTGGAGGCATGGCTCAAGTGGTAGAGAGCCAGCCAAACAAACAAGCCAAGCTAAGCCTGAGGACATGAGTTCAAATCCCAATACTGCTAACAACAACAAAAACTTTCAAGGCATAGATTTAAAGAAAACAGCTATCTTATTGAAGATATGTATCTTGAATTTTTTAACTCTCAAAACTCAAAGGTTTAAAAGATAATCAAGGAAAAATGGGCAAAAATTCATGAACAGACACATCATTAAAAGGGATGTACAGATGAAAAGCAAGCTCAACATCATAGTCCCCTATGGAAATGCAAGCTAAAATCACAAGAAGATATCACTACAATCCCAGTTACACAGTTTAAAGGAAAGACTGACAATACAAAGTGCACTGGGTAGGGTAAATGGAATTCTCACTCGGAATATAAAGATGGTCCAGCCATTCAGGAAAATTGTGGGCTGTTTCCTGTGAAGTTAATCACACATTTGCCATTTGCCAGTCAATCCCACGTATATGTATTTACCCAAGTGAAATTTACCCCAGAAAGAAGGCCTGTCTTGACTGGGTCTAGCAACTCCAGTCATAATCAGTAGAAATAACCTAAGTGTCCTTCAGAAGGAACATGGGTAAACAGGGGCACATTAATCAGTAGAATATTACCCACCAATACAAAGGTAATTATTAGATAAATTGCAGTTTTCCCCTGGGGAGAAGCCAGTCAATTTCTGTGACATTCTAGAAATGTTCCACAGAATGTTCCATTTCTGTAGCAGTCTAGAAAAGTAAAACTATAGATACAAAACAGAAACATTTGTGTCAGCTATGGGTCGGGTAGAAGCCTTTGAGGGGTGATAGGATTGTTTTGAATATTGATCGTGGTTGTACCTACCCGGGTATATGCATGTGTTATAACATACATCTATGCACCAAAGAAAATTCAACATGTAAGTTTAAAAACAATTTTCTAAAATGGGCCTGGTGGTTCAATCCTGTAATCCCAGTGATTCAAGAGGCAATGTTTGTAAGGGATTCAAGTTTGAGAATAGTCTGGGCAAAAAGTGTGAGGCCCTATCTGAAAAATAACAGAAGGGGCTGTATGGCTCAAGTGGTAGTTTGCCTACCAAGTATTAGGCCCTCCTTCAAATCCTTCCCCCACAAAAAAGAAGACCCTGACTTCAAGAAGAGCTGAAAGAGCCTTAGATCAGTAACACAGCACTCCCCTTGTGTATGTGTTAGGCCCTTTGTTTGATTCCCTGGAGATACACACACACACACACACACACACACACACACACACACACACACACACACACAGAGGCTCTACCGATTTTTTTCTCTCTTCCTCTAGGCTCAATTTTGTCTCAGACTCTCTGTCTCTCTCTCTCTCTATCTGTGTCTCTCTCTGTCTCTGTCTATCTCTCTCTCTCTGTATATTGGTTGGTACTAGGGCTTGAACTCAGGCATTGTCTCTGAGCTTTTTTGCTATGGCATAGCTCCATTTTTAGATATTTTGTGTGTGTGTGCCTAAGTGAAATAAGAATCTCACAGGCTGGGCTCTGGTGGCTCTTGCTTGTAATCCTAACTACTCAAGAGGTTGAGAGCTAAGGATTGAGGTTCAAAAGCCAGCCTGGACAGAAACAGCCATGAGATTTTTTTTTTTTTTTGGTCATGGGGCTTGAACTCTGGGCTTGAGCGCTGGCCGTGGGCTCTTCAGCTCAAGGTGAGCATTCTATCACTTGAGCCACAGTGCCACTTCTGGTTTTCTAGTGGTTTATTGGAGATAAGAGTCTCATGGAGTTTCTTGCTCCAGCTGGTACCATGAGATTCTTATCTCCAATGAAGTATCAGAAAACCAGAAGTGGTACTGTGGCTTACAAAGGTAGAGTGCTTCCCTTGAGCAAAAGAGCTCAGGGACAGCACCCAGGCCCCAAGTTCAAGATCCATGACTAACAAAAAAGCAAACAAATGGAGTCTCACAGACTTTCCCATCCAGGCTGGCTTCAAACCATGATCCTCAGTTCTCAGTCTCCTGAGTAGCTAGGATTTCAGGCATGAGCCACCAGCACCCAGCTTAACTACATGAGTGACATCCATAAACTATAAATTTGTCCATATATAAAGTATATTTATCCATAAAGTATAAATTCTTTTAAACCAAGAATTCTGCCTTCTTGTTTCCTCTAGCTTCCAACACCGCACACATACTCCAGCACACAACAGAGCTCCTGGCTACATCCATAATACAGTGAGGAACAACTAAAGCATTCATAAACATGCTTAGAAATCTAGACACTTGTGTGAAAATCAAAAACCTCCAAGGTATGTTATGTCACGTGGCTCCACAATCAGCAGCCATGTTTCTGTTCAACCTGGCTTCTCTCTACAGAATGGCTAGGTTTTGCAATGACGGCAAATCAATCATTACATCATCATCCATCACACCTGAGCTCTCCGTAATGAAGGTGTCTTTCTTCTCACGTTAGCAATTTAGGTAGGCGAAAGAGCCGTAAAGATGTATGACAGAAGCCTGGAGAATTGGATTAAACGGGGTTAAACAAGATTCCATTTTCTAAGTCCCTCTTTTGCTGCAGCAATTTTGTTGATCCACAGAATGAACGGCCCAATTGTTTGCAAATTCTTTTTCTTCAAACTCTCAGAAGAAAATTGTATCAAAATTGTTTTGTTGGGTTTTTTTTCTTCTTCTCTGTTATTGGAACCACAGAAAGCTGGGAACAGCAACCTATATACAATGACTTGCTTATTGTAAAGTCATTAAAGGAAATACTTTATCCACCTAAAATCCTAAAAGGGGACAGCTCTGGGCTCCAGGTTAATGGTTTTAAAGTCACATAGTTTTGGAGTACTGGTTGCCATGTCAGCAAGGCCTCTTAAGACTTGATCCCTACCTCTCCACCTCCCTGTTGCCTTCTGCTCTTCTCTCTGGGCTCCTCAATGCACCTCTGTCTATCTTGTTTTTCTGCTTTGATTTTGTTGTTGTTGTTGTTCTGAGCACTAGAGCTTGACCTCAGGGCTTGGGTGCTATCCTTGAACTTTCATGCTCAAGACTAGCACTCGACTGTTTGAGCTACAATTCTATTTTTGGCACTTTGCTAGTTAATTGGATATATTAAGACTTGCACAGACTTTGCTGCCCATGCTGGTTTCAAACCTCTGTTCTCAGATCTCAGCCTCCTGACCAGCTAGGATTACAGGTGTGAGCCACCAGCACCTCTGTACATCTGCCTGTCAGACTTAGTCCCTTCCTGCTTCACATTGGGAGCAGCTGCCCAGCTGTCACGATAAGTGTGACTAATATGTGGAGTCAGGTTACTACTCTTTGTTGTGGGGCTTCCTGTGCACTAAAGCATTTTTCCTAGCTTCCCTTGCCTCCACCCACTACACCCTTATGGCAAATTCTTCCCACGTCAGCAATTTAGGTAGGCGAAAGAGCCATGATAACCAACTGGGCCCTGGTGGTTCATGCCTGTAATCCTAGCTACTCAGATGGCTGAGATCTGAGGACTGCAGTTGGAAACCAGCCAGGGCTGGAAAGTCTATAAGACTCTTATCTCTGGGCTGGGAAGGTGGCTCAGTGGTAGAGTGCTTGCCTTGCATGCATGAGGCCCTGGGTTCAATTCCTCAGCACCACATAAGTAGAAAAAGCTGGAAGTGGCGCTATGGCTCTAGTGGTAGAGCACTCACCTTGAGCTGAAGAGCAAGGGACAGCACCCAGTCCCAGAGTTCAGGCCCCACGACCGACAAAAAAAAAAAAAAAAGACTCTCATCTCTAATGAACCAGCAAAAAGCAAGGACTGGAGGTATGCCTCATGTGGTAAAATGCCTGCCTTGAGTGGAAAAAGTCTAGGTCTTACAAGTTCAAGACTCAGTACTGACACACACACACACACACACACACACACACACAGACATGACAACAAGAATGTCTACATACACTGCTTAATGTTCTAATGGTCTCCTGGGGAGCAAAATATGCCTGATCTCAGATTTGTCTTAGCTGGAATTATTTTCAACTGTTTTTCTCCCTTTTTGGAATTACTAGGAAGTACAAAGCAGGAACTCTAAAGTTGAGCTCATACCTAGCTCTTTTTGCATTGGCTAATTTTTTAAGTAAGGTCTTGTTTATGCCAACTCTGCCTGGCCTGTGGTCCCATTAGGTAGCCTAGGTAGCTGCGGTGACAGACATCATCATATCATCTCCCATAGCCATTGTACTTCCCCAGTAGTGGTAACAGGAACATGCTACCATATCCAGCCCTCGGTTGAGATGGGGTTTCCAAAGCTTTTTGTTTTTGTTGTTGGTGGTGGTGGTTGTGGGGCTTGAACTCTGGGCCTGGGCACTGTTCCTCAGCTCTTCAGCTTAAAGCGAGCACTCTACTGCTTGAGCCATAGTGCCATACCCGGTTTCTCTGTGGTTTATTGGAGATAAGAGTCTCAGGGACTTTTCCTGCTGGGGCTGGCTTTGAAGGGTGATCCTCAGATCTCAGCCTCCTGAGTTAGGATTACAGGTGTGAGCCACCGGTGCCCGGCTCCAAAGCTTTTTGCTCCAACTTGAACCACAGTCCTCTGTTCTCCATCTCCCAAGTGTCCAGGCTTGAGCCTGATTTGAGCCACAATACTTGCATTTCCTCAACTCTTGCTTCCATTTTCATTGTTCCAAGCTCTGCTTCTGGTTTCTTTCTTAAATCACTGCCCTTCTCCTCTGTCTGAGTCTGAGCTTCACGCAGGCAGCAACCTCACTGCATTGCTCTGAGCCCCAGAACCCAAAACCCAGAACACCCACTGCATACAATATGTTCAGTTAATGAACAAAAGAGAATGGATGGTTTTGCATCCATGGCTTTTAACAGCTCTCTCATTATCATTGCTGTTGCACAGTTTTTGTGTTTGTGGGTCCTGGAATTGAACCCAGGGCTTTCCACATGCTAAAGTGCATTCTACCACTGATACACACCGTGAAGATCTACTTCTTCATCTCCATTTTAAAATTGCACAGTTGTGGGGAGTGACTCAGTGATAAAGTATTTGCCTAGCAAGTAACAAACTCTGGGTTTTATCCCCAGCACAACAAAATCAGCAGAGACACCCACTCTGGATCCCTACCTTGCACTTGGCAGGTGCTGAAAATACTAGAATAACTTCTCAGATCGACCCTGCTGCATTGCTTCCAGGATTCGTCTAATAGCATTCCTGGGGACTGAGTGGTGTTTATATCTTTTTTATTCAGTGTCATTGAATAAACACCAGTCCATCTCACTGCCAACTTAGCCATTTTTTCCCTCTCATTTCTCCCTTTCATCCTTTGTTTTGCAGGTCCTGATTAGACCCTAGAGATAGGGAGATAAGATTTCTGATCTCAGAGTCTTTATGACCTACCACTAGGGACAGTGTGTTGACAACTAATGATAACACAAAGTTAGTATTTGCGTGATGAACTAGGAAAATCCTGGTGGATCCCAGGCTTTGAGAAGTGTCCACCTCCGTGAGCTCATATGATGATTATATAGATAGTTCCCCACCCTTCTAGGTTTTCACAATAGAGACTTTACTGTTTTTTATCTCTTTACTTCTGCCTATAATGCTGAGTGTGGTAGGTTTTCTTGTTTGTTTTGTCAGTTGTGGGGCTTGAACTCAGGGCCTAGGCACTGTCCCTGAACCTCTTTGTACTCAAGGCTAGTGCTCTACAACTTGAGTCATGGTACCACTTCCAGTTTTTAGTGGTTAATTAGAGATAAGAGTCTCACTAGGACTTTTCTGCCTGGGTTGGCTTTGAACTGTGATCCTCAGATCTCAGCCTCCTGAATAGCTAGGATTACAGGTGTGAGCCACCCATTCCAGGACATGGCCAACTTTTGTCCAACAACTTCAGCAAACAATAAATACACATTGTGTGTGTGTGTGTGTGTGTGTGTGTGTGTGTGTGTGTGTGTGTGTACACAAAACAGAGGTTCTTTCTTCATTTAGTCACAGGATGTATAGATTTCCAAATTCCTCTATAAGGCTAACAGGAAGGGATCTGAACTTGTTGTTTGTAAGTTCTGCTAACTGGAGAGTTTATTTTCTGTACCTGAAGACAGGGGTCTGTACTGAGTGTTGAAAGTCAGGGTAAACAGAAGACCTGAAGAGATTGGGGGCCACATAGGCAGACAGACCCATCAGAGGAGTTTCACTTCATGGTAATCACAGAAACACGTGGTGCTGGCTGTGATTTATGACATTATAAAGACGATTAAGCCAGAGCACTGGGGCAAAGCAAAGTAGCTGGGATACCCATCAGAGGTAATGAAGATGGGAAGTTAAGAAACAGCCCAGGTCATGGATAACCTCAAATTCTGCTTGGCTTAGCAGAGTCTGATGCAATGCAGTGGAATAGACAAGCTGCTCTCAGAAAACTTTTCCTCAAATGCACTGATCTGTGTAGGTTACACCAGAAGATCAGCCACAAGGCCAAACATCTTGGAAATGATCTAGCATCAGTGGGAAAAGACTCAACACCCAGATGGGGCTCTCTGTGCTGTTGACATCTCCCAAGAGCCTGGGCTAAAGCTAAGGCTGTTATCATTTTGTGGAGAAGGAAAAGGCTCAGAGAGGTAAGCTACTTTCTGAAAGTCACACAAGTTAGAAAGTTGTGGCTGTAGAATTGAATAGCAGTTCTTTCTACCACCATAGTGCATGATAACTCTCTCTCTTTTATTTTATTTTTTGTAATATTAAGGTTTGAACTCACAACATTGCTCTTGCTAGATGGGTACTTTACAACTTCAGTCACATCCTCAGTTCTTCTTGCTTCAGTTTGTGTGTTTGTTTGTTTGTTTTTTGTAATAAGTTATATTTATGCCTGAGCTGGTCCGGAAGGCAATCTTCATATTTGTGCTCTTGCTGTGATTGGAATGGACAGGTGTGTCACTGTGCCCAATTTTTTACTGGCTGAGGCAGTGGTTGAGATCAGTATCCTAGACTGTTTTACCTGGGCTGACCTTGAACCCTGATCCTCTTGATGTCTGCCTCTCACAGTTTTAGTACGGTCCCAGATGACTCAGGTACTCATTAAAACTGAGAAGCAGTGTCCTGGGGTCAATCTTTGCTATGTATTAGCATCACTAGGAGATACTTCAAAGCTAAAGACCCCAGGGCCCACCCCATGCAGTCCTATCAGATTCCTACCAGGTGACTAATTCTCAGCAAGGTGCTGTGAAGGAGGCTTCTTTGCCAGGTGAATTCTCAAAAAATAAATAAATAAATAAAGATTTCTTTGCAAGCACAATTTATAAGCTGTTTCTAGGTTTTGCTCTGATGGTGTTTCAGAGATTTTTTTCTTTCTGTTGGGATAGAAAGGGAACATTCAGGACAGAACAAGAGACAGGCAGAAGAGCAATTGGGTTGGAGAAAGTGTTACTTTTATGGGTGTATGTTAGTACTGGTGCTTGAATTCAAGGCTTTATATTCTTGTCAGGGTTTTTCCATTCAAGGCTGTCACTCAACCACTTGCGTTACCCTTTCACTTCTGGCTTTTTGCTGGTTAATTGGAGATAAGAGTCTCGCAGACTTTTCTGCCTGGGCTAATTATAAATTGCAGTCCTCAGATCTCAGCCTCTTGAGTAGGTGTTCCAGGCTGTTTGAAGTTGTGATTTTCAATGAATTATTCACAGTTTATCCAAGCCAATGTGCCTCCATTTTAGATGTACTCCACCTCCACCCAGAACTTCTCCATCCTTCTGTCTTCCAGAACCACCCAGAAGCTTTTAAAAATCCTGACATGCAGAGTGTACCCCAAACCAATTAAACCTGAAGTTCTGGGAGACCTGGGAATCTGTAATGTTTAGTACTCCCAAGGACAGAGACAGAATTGAAAACTCTTTTTCTAATTAAGAGTCTGTGGTACTCAGGACCTCCTCACTTCTCCAGCAATAAATAACAGTCCACAGGAAATACAGGGAATATAAGAATGGGTGAAACAACACTTATGGGGAAGCGGTGAGCCAAATTTAGAAAGAGGATAAACAGGCCACAAAACCTGAATAACCCAGTTTCTCTATGAAACACAGCAGTGGCTCTAAAGAAAGGGAGGATGTCTGATATTTTGGGGGAGACTATTAGAAACACAGACTGAACCCATGCTAGGCATACTGGGTCAGAATCTGCGTTTGCTGTAAGATCCCAAACTTCTTCCCATCTCCCAGGCTCTCAGTCTGAACCTCTCTGACACAGACAGGCCTTACAGACTCATATGGTCCATTCCCAATTTTTTCCCACTAATTAAAGAATTAAAAGATAGGGAAGTGTTTAAAGCAGACGAATCAGGTTTATTTGGCATAAAACAGTGTACCAGTAGTACAATGAGAGGTCCTGAAGCCAGGTGCTCTGCCCCCTCCCCGACCCTTTCCCTTCTCATTCCCTCTCCCCTTCTTCCTCTCCCGCAACCCCCTCAGGGCCCTATTTATAGAGACCTTTGTCTCCATCCCTAAGGGTGTGCTCCTAGTCTGATTGGCCAAAGAGTGGATATGCACTTCAGGGAGTCTTGTTATTGGTTCTTCTGACTCTGACTCTGAGCACAAACACAGAAGTTTCCCTATGACTGGATCCTCAGTTTCTATGTACTAGTACAAAAGGGGCTCTTGATTGGGTGGAGACTGGAGGGGGGAGGGTGGGTAGCAATATATTTGGTTGTGGCCTTGAATAGCACATTTTCTGTGTCTGGAGTCATTTTCTCTGCCTACCTACCTAGTCCAGGACCCGTAATTTCCATGCGTTCCCTTTCTCTTGTTATAAGGTGAGATGAGATGTTGAATCTTGGAGTCTTTATTAAAAGGCAGGTGACTGCATGGTGGCCTCCAGCAAATGCACTTAACACTTAGTAAACTGAGCTATGAAGGCCAGAGAGGGGAAAAAAAGAACAAAAACAATACCAACAAATCAATTCAACTCCAATGGAGAGCTGAATTGAGATACCATAGTGACTGGAGAAAAGTCAGGAGATAGAACATTAACATGGCCTAATGCACCTGAGCTGTCCTGACCTAAATAGGGTCAGGTCAGGGGGCAGGTTCACAGGAAACTACCAGTCCCCCAAGCACTGGACTGATAGGTTTAGTAACCTATCAGCCAAGTGCCTGCCCCTGCCTCCAGGAATTTGGGCAGGCTAATCACCTGGGGAGCAGGGCCTATACCTTCCCACCATGAAGACAAGATGCCAGACCCTACCATCCACCCTGTGGCCAAGATGGCACTGGCCAGACCCGATGGCCCTGTTTCACTCTAAACAGCATCACATCCAAACTCAAGAAGTTCCTCTTCATCCTCAAGTTGCTTACCTTTCCAACCAGAGCCCAGACACAAAAATCTTCCCCTTCTCTCATTCAACCTCTTTCCTTCAATTTGAGCCTTTTGATTTCCCAGCTCTGCTTTGATTTCAGTTGCTCTGTGCAACTCTAGTTACAATTTTTCCTTTCCTTGAGGCTTCTTGTTCAGGCCTTCTTTAGATTTTTGTCTTTTCTCAACTAATTCCATTCTGTTACAAGACCCATTGCTCAAACCTGAGCAGGGATACCCAGTCACCTGCAACCCAATCCACCAGCCTGTTCCTCCTCTAAAATCCCCAAATGGCTGGTGCCTGGCAGATCTTTAGAAGAGAGTAGTTGAATAAATATATTCCTGTCTTTGGAAGAAGGTGAGACTAAATTAAAAAGGAATAGGGAGGGTCTGAATTCCTCAGAGACCTCGCAGGAAATGGTAAGTGGCGGTTGCCTGGAATGAAGTGTGCGTAGTGGAGAGAAGAAAGTGGGCTGGAACTCTGGGATTCTAATTTTGGTTCTTTCATTAACTTCCATCACAAACTCAGGAAAAGTCAGTCACCACACCCAAGTGCCCTAATTTCCTCCCATCCTTGGGGATAATGTCTACTCCACAAGGACTCTCCCAAGATTGTGATAATAATAATAATAATAATAATAATAATAAAAGCTAAATAGTCTTTATAAAATAAAAAGAAGCCATCACCCTATTCTTTACCAACATTCACTGTGGTTCCATGGCAGTTTTCTCTCCCTGTTAGGGATTTTTCTGTGAATTTTATTGGTCAAATGGATAGTCCTTCCATATTGAAAAACCAAATAGTTCTTTAAGAAAGCCATTTTTGGGGAATATCTCACTGATATAAACCAGCACATAAAAACCCATTACGCTGATTTGGTGATTCAGGGACCCTCATTTCCACAAGGGAAATGAACAATTTAACACTCAACAGAGAGTCCCTCGGTGGCAAAGAGGAAATTTTAGAGCTATTATACCCATATTAAAACTAGAGATATTCAGCACTGGAAATCTTGGGAAACCAGAAACATTTTATTTTTTTAACTAAAAAGATCTCATAGGAAAATAGTCCTATAAAATTCCTACTTTCTTTTTCCCCTTTAACTCCAATACTTAGCAGTGTGTCTCATGTCCCAAGGCTCTGCTTAGCTTTGCTCCAAATGAATCTAGATCTTTGAAAGCTAAATATTACCACCACCATCTAATGCTTTCCTATAAAAAAAAAAGCACTAAAACAGTTATATTTCCTCTACAAAGTGATAAAATTTCAAGAAACTTAACATTTATGTTTTACCCTGAAAAAGTTAGCCATATTTTGCATTTCCAAAACACTTTACTTGTCCTAATTAATATCACAGTTAGAAAAGTGACTTTTCATTCTCATCTCTAAGCAAACAAGCTGAGAGTTTAAGTGATTTACCCTTTCTGATAGAAGAGGTCATCAAATGAATGCCAAGATTTGAATTTCTTTGAACACCACTAAGGCAATTTTTTAGGGATTAAACAAATTCCTACCTGGTGATACTAAACTTCCTTTAAAGAAAGCAGCTGTGAGCTCAAATTGTGACCTACAAGGAGCCCCATGGATTTTAAGGGTAAGAAAGATCTATAGGAGGTAGGAAGAGTCCTTTCCCACAAGGTAGCCATATGGAAGGCATGTGGTCAGGTAATACCAATAACTGACATTTATTGAGCATTGAGAATGTGCAGAGATCTTGTATAATCTTCCAGGGCTTTGAGGTGTATTACATAATTGTCTTCATTTTACAAGTTAAAAACTTAAAAGAAAAAGTTCTAGAGAGATGTCATAATTTGTCTAAGATAATAATTTTTCTAATATAATTCAAGAACCTGAAGCTGGGCACTGGTGCTCACGCCTGTATTCCTAGCTACTCAGGAGGCTGAGATCTGAGGATCAAGGTTCAAAGCCAGCCCAGACCGGTAAGTCCATGAAACTATTATCTGTAGGTATTGAGCCTGTGAAACCAGGAGAGTTGGAGATAGGATTGTGGTAAATGGTAGCCTAGGAAAAAGCAGAACAAATACCAAAAACAAAAAAAGGAAAAGGATGAGAGTGTGGCTTCAATGATAGAATGCTAGCAAGCCGAAGGCTCTGATTTCAATCCCTGTTATCAGGGAAAAAAATCTGAAGCTAAACACTCATGTTCTTACCAAGACCTTCTTGGTATAAATCCTCTGACTTTATCTGCAGAAATCATTTACCTTCTGAAACTTGAGCGTCCACATTCACTCTGCTTCAGATACAGAATGCCACTCTTAAACAGTTTTGTTAAAATGCCAAAGCATGAGAGAGTCAGTCTTACCGGCTTAATATTTTCATTACTAAAGCAAGAAGTGATTCATACCTGTAATCCTAGCTAATTGTGAAACTGAGATGGACAGGAATCAGGTTCAAGGCCAGCCTGGGCACACTCCACACTCAAGAGCCTCCCCTACCCCCAACCCACCTTTCTCAAACAATAGTTGAATGTGATGGCACACACACAATTGACCTCCATGAGAGGCTGAGAGCAGGAGGATCTCAGTTCTGGAACAGTTTACAGTAGGTAGAAAAGTTCTCAAGACTCCATCTTGTGGTGGTGCACACCTCAGCTATGAGGGAAAGGTTAACACACTCACATGGAGGTTTAAGTACATACACAGCAGGAAGTAGGATCTTCTCTCTGAAGTAATCAGGCACGAAAGGGCTAAAACTATGTCTTTCTGGGAGAGTGCGTATCTAAGAATCACAAGACACAGGTGAAAACTCAGTACTATTAAAAAAAAGGGAAAAAAAGAAAAGCATGCTACATCACGGTTTCTATTTCTCAGTTGCAAACTGTATATTTAAAATAGCAACTGGGTGTTGGTGGCTCACACCTGAAATCCTAGCTTCTTAGGAGGCTGAGATCTGAAGATGGTGGTTCAAAGCCAGCTCAGGCAGGAAAGTCCCTGAGACTCTTATCTCCAATAAACTATTCAGAAAAGCCTGGAAGTGGTGCTGTGGCTAAAGTGGTAGAGCACTAGCCTTGAACAAAAGAATCTCATGGACAACCCGGAGGCTCAGAGTTCAAGTCCCAGGACTGGCACAAAAAAAAACTCCAAAATAAAAAACCACACCAAAGCAGAAAAAGTCCCCCACTCAAGAAAGAAAGAAAGAAAAAAAGAAAGAAAGAAAGAAAGAAAGAGGGAGGGAGAGAGGGAGGGAAGAAGGGAGGGAAGGAAGAAAGAAAGAAAGGAGGGAAGGAAGAAAGAAAGAGAGGAAAACACTGGTGGGGAAAAGGGGAGATGACTAACCAATTAAGAGATGGCTCTTATTTTAATTGTTTTTCAGTACTGAGGAATTGAACCCCAGGTCACTCACAAATTAGTAAACCCTCTACCAGTGAACAGCAGCCTTAGTCTGATAGCTCTTATTTGAATCATCAAGTTAGCAAGCTAGGTTCTGATAAAGATAAAGGTCTATATGTTTAGTTCTATAACCATTTCTTTATATATCACATTTTTCCCCCCCTCAAAGTAAGGGGCCGGGCAAAACATTATCCAGGATTGTTGTGAACTTGATTACATACTCACTTTACTTAAGTACAAACCCTTCCTCTTTTTTTTTTTTGCCAGTCCTGGGGCTTGAACTCAGGGTCTGGGCACTGTCCCTGAACTTCTTTTGCCCAAGGCTAGCACTCTACCACTTGAGCCACAGTGCCACTTCTGCCTTTTTTTGTTTATGTGGTACTGAGGAATGGAATCTAGGGCTTCATGCCTGCTAGGCAAACACTCTACCACTAAGCCACATTCCCAGACCTACACTATTTTTTTAAAAAACTCTATTTTCTAGGGATTTTTGTTTTTGAGCTTTACCAAAAGTACTAACATCATTTTATTTATTGTTTTTGTTTTTTGGCCGGTCGTGGAGTCTGAACTCTGGGCCTGGGCACTGTCCCTCAGCTCAAGGCTAGTGCTCTATCACTTGAGCCACAGTGTCACTTCTGGCTGTTTTTCTGTTTATGTGGTGCTGAGGAATTGAACCCAGGGCCTCATGCATGCAAGGCAAGCACTCTATCACTGAGCTACCTTCCCAGCCCCTAACATCATTTTAAAATAAGAGAATCTAACAGTATTTAAGCTTATCAGGACCTCTAAAAGGGTAACAGAGTTTTTGTCCACCCTTGTACTATTTTACATGAACACATTGATCTATGTGATATTCATGCATGAATTTCCCATCTTTCAATCCTTCACTAAAGTATTGTCTTACCACTGTGGTGTTTATGCTTACATTACTGTGAAATCATTAGCTTTTTTTGTTGTTGTTTGTTTGTTTGTTAGATTTTAAGTTTAGATTTGGCAAAATCTTTGACAAACTTTGGTGAAAGGAGGTGCATATATATTATATATATATATATATATAATATATATGCACACACATATATTCCTCATAGTGTTTTGAAAAAAAATTGAAATAGTTGCTAACATTGCAACTTGTTAATTTTGCCTACTTCCATCTTCCCTTGAAAAAAAGCGAGCAAAGGGGACATACTGAGCGGACATAGTCCTGCAGATCATCTAAATGGTAAATGTGTTCTATAGACAGGAAACCACTCAGTGTTTTACCTCAGTCACCACGGTCACACATCCTCACACAAAACCACACCCTTCCATTGCAGTCAGTTGGCTTCGTTGCTGACTGCCTAGCTCCTTCCTCCTGCCTACCCCAAAGCTCTGCTAGGCTCAGAGCTGCTATTCCTAATACCTATTACAAGGCTCATAGTTGAAGGCTTATGTTTTAAGAATGTGAAGGGATTGGATCAAATCTCATTTAGCTTGCAAATCTGAGGCTCAAATATATACCTTGTGGAGTCTTCAAATGACCTCAAATGATGTAGCACTTTAACTGACAGACTTCTCTGTCAGTCACTGCTCAAGAGTAGACTATGGTGGCAGACAGTATCTGTGATTCCTGAGAACTTTCTGTAAAAGATCCTAATAGTTTCACCTTGTTGTGGTAGGTGGAGAAAGCCAGCCTCCATGCCCTGAGGATGCCCAAGTGGGTCCTTTGGAGAGATTCACGTGTTAGTCACATGTCATTCACGAGTCAAGCAGTCCAGGCCTCCCCAACACTGCCTGCAAAGAACAAGAATGATATGCCTGGGCTGGGAAGGTGGCTCAGTGGTAGAGCGCTTGCCTTGCATGCATGAGGCCCTGGGTTCGATTCCTCAGCACCACATACGCAGAAAAAAAAAGCCAGAAGTGGCGCTGTGGTTCAAGTGGTAGAGCGCTAGACTTGAGCTGAAGAGCTGAGGGACAGCGCCCAGGCTTAGAGTTCAGGCCCACGACTGGAACCAAAAAAAAAAAAGAGTGATATGCCTTGGGAACCACTCTGCGAACCTCTTCCAATGACGCTGACCCTGACACACTTCCTTGCAGCCTCTTAAAAAATAAGGCTTCCCCAGCCTCATCATTTAGGAATTCCTGATCAGAGAAACCTGAGATCATCCTTGCATATCACCTGAAGTTGTGAGGTACTTTTCTTTCTTTCTTTCTTTCTTTCTTTCTTTCTTTCTTTCTTTCTTTCTTTCTTTCTTTCTTTCTTTCTTTCTTCCTTTCTTCCTTTCTTCCTTCCTTCCTTCCTTCCTTCCTTCCTTCCTTCCTTCCTTCCTTCCTTTCCAAAGTAATAGATAACCAGTATAAGTCATATACACATGAGGAAATTCAGTTTGCCTCAGAGTTCTTTCTGATGGATATGATACCTTCCAGTAGTTAGGGGAGAAATGGCTCCATCTCCTCTCCCTGCTAGCATTGCTAATGGAAACAATGAAAGGAGAGTCTCAGATTTTATTGAGTCACTCAAACAAGTATAGACACCAAACAATCACACATGCAATTGTTTTCTGTCATGTTAGATGCTCTGAGGACATTGTGTATGAAAGGGTTTATTCCAAGCAGAACTGGATAAGCTGTTGTGACCAGGTGAAAGGCAAATCAAGGTGAAAATACATTCAACCAGAGACAGTTTAGAATGGAAATGACTTCTAAGCTTTGTGATGTGATATGTGTGTGTGTGTGTGTGTGTGTGTGTGTGTGCATGTGCGTGTGTGTGCGTGTGTGTGTGCGCGTGTGTGTGTGTTGTTAAGACTGAGACTCAAAGTTGGTGTCTGATGCTTTCTTTTGGGCTTTGGCTAGCATGCTATGACTTGAGCTCCACCTTCAGTCCCCAAAAGTGTAGAGCCCAGGCAGTTCTCAAACATCTTCCTGACTCATCCTCCTCACTAATGATTACCAGTGTTCATCACCATGATGATGAACCAGCAATAAGATTTGAGTACCATTTTGGCTTCTGAACTGTGAGGTAAGCACACACTCAGCCACACCAGAGAGAGGGTACCAAGGCACAATTTCCTATCACTTCATACACTGAAACCTATTCAGCACCTTTTGTGCTAATTAATAGAACTTATGGTGCTATCTCAGATAGGGAGACTTGAAGCTGTTGAGGGAGATTTGAAGCCATTGGGAAAAGAGGCATCTCTAGTGAATTGATTCGTGATTAGTATTCTTCACCTACTGACTGCATGTGGGATCTTGATCCAGTATTTTGATATTTATGTTGATAGAGTGGTGGAGAAACACTACTGTAAGGTCCGTTGCTGGATGGTGAGCAGACTCCGCCCTCCTCACAGCCAAGTCTCTGCCTAGTACCTGTATTACCTAAGCAACTGGCACACCTGGAAGAAGTCAGTCCATTCAGCATCTGCTGAGGTCACATCTGGTTCCGATGTGGCCACACCTTTCTCCCATCTGGTCCCACCTCCTCTTACCTGGTCCCACCGCCCTTTATCTGGCCACACCTTCTCCTGCCCCTACCCTAGGTAAGGCATGCTCCCGGAGCCAAATGCCCTCTTTTTCCAGCTGTGTGGAGTGACAACCTGGCCTGGTGCCAGCCAGTCCACTAAATAAACCTACCCCTTACCTGAAAACCATGTGCACAGTGTTGTTCTTACTCAGTAGCCTCTTTAAATACCTAACAGTTTCCTTGTACATACATTACATGTTGTGTATACTAATGTATTCTATGCAAGCTTTAGGGCTGAGGATGTAACTCAGTGTTAGAATATTTACCTAGCATGTGCAAAGCCCTGGTTTTGATCCCCCAGCACCACAAACAAAAAAACAAAATAAAACAAGCTTTTGACAACATAAGAAGAGATATGTAGGAAATTACCTTGTAATGACAGATTCCAAATATACAACCAAGCAAGCTAACTGAAGGCTCACTTACTTCAGCATCTCCCAACCAGACAAAGGTGCTCAGCTCATATGGTTTATTGAAGCAATTTGAAGAACCAACAACAACAACAATGTCAAGCCAAGCTCTGGTGGCTCAGGAGGCTGCGATCTGAGGATTGTGGTTCAAAGCCAGCCTGGGCAGGAAAGTCTGTGAGGCTCTTATCTCCAATTAACCCCCAGAAAACCAGAAGTGGTGTTGTGGCTCAAAGCAAATGAGCTCAGGGACAGTGCCCTGAGTTCAAACCTCATGACCAACAAAACAAAAAACAACAACAATAACAAAGTGTCAGTTGGGTGCTGGTGGCTTGTATCTGTAATCCTAGTTATGCTGGAGGATCAGATATGAACATTGCAGTTCAAAACCGGCCTTGGCAGGAAAATCATGAGACTGATCACCAATTAATCCTCAAAAAACAGGAAGTAGAGCCGTGGCTTAAGTGGTAGAGTGCTAGCTTTTGAGGGGAAAAGCTAATAGATTACACCCAGACTCTGAGTTCAAGCCTCAGTACTGCTATACCCCACCCTTGCCACCACAGACCCACAGTGTTAAGCAAGTTGGGGGAGGGGGGGAGCCTGAATATCTCTTGTACTTGTTGAATAGCTCTTGTACTTGCATGAGTGTAATTTCTTGCGTAACATCCCTTTTAGAAATCTGGTTTCTACTTTGTATAACAGGTGCTGGTTGATCTTCTTGTCCTCTGTAATCTATGTTTAACACATATATTGCTCTCTTCTTACTTTATCTGGTAAGGTGTCTCATAAGATATTTGCTTCTATGTTTAGGCTCATCTCTTCTCTGCATTTACATCCTTTATTTTTCCATCACAGAATTGAGTAATCTTAAGTAATACAGCAAACACGTGTTACAAGAGGTTGTCATAGAATTAAGAGAGTTTGAAAAAAAATATTTGTTTTAGAAATGATGACGGAAGCTATTATACAAACTTCATTTTGCTTATCTACCTTTGGAAACAGCCAAGGGGAAAAAAACCTTTTTGTTGGTAGTTTATCTGGGGATTTTCACCTCTAAAAAGAGAGTGCTTTGAGGAAAAGGAGACATTGCAGAATGAAATGCTAAGTGAGTTGGTGCAAATGAAGGTTGGAGGCGGGCTAATTCAATTAATATTTATTCATGCCACCGTGGTCTGGTAACTTCAAGCATCACATCAGATGCATGAAATCAAGCGAGGAAGGATGCAGAAAACCAGATGGCTTTTCCAGAATTCCAACTCGAAGAAGCACAGGAATATTCTTGGTTAAGTTTTGCTGGTCAGCTCAGTACCAAAGACCAGTTCCTGGAGGAGGCTACTGTACCTGCCACAGGGGACATTCCACAAGGGGGAGCCGCTCTGCCTAAATGAGTGAGTTGTTTCACTTCATAAATCACTGCTGGTAATTCACCTGTTTTTTCTTGAAACTCAGAGCTCTTTCAACTTCCTCTGACAAGTCTGTACTGACTGCAAAAACAGCCCCTTCCCACTCACCCCTGGAGTGAAAGAGAATAAGAATGGAGAGCAGTTACAAATTAAGTTTTGCTAATGCAGAATCTCAGAAATGGGTCCCCACGGTGAGATTCAGCTGGGATGTTCATTACGGATGCACATCTCCAAATCTCACCCCACTCTCAATCTACTGACACAACCTCTCAGGTCCAGGAATCTGCATTTCTAACAAGTTGCAAAAAGGATTCTGCTGTGCACTGACATTTAATCAGCTGAGCTAAGGAGTTATTTTAATAACACAAGAACTGAGTAGTTCTATTTGAATCTGTGTAGAAGTTAAAATCCTTTCTGGTATACTTGACACTTTGCAATTAGAACCACAAATGGGCGCAGCTGAAGTGCAATGAATGTTTTCCCATCCTTCAGGTAGCTATAGTCACTCTCTTGTGCTATGTAACACTAGAACGAATTCTTCCCATCTAGCTATAATTCTGTATCATTAATCTACTGTCTCTCCACTGCCCCCATTCCCAATCCATTGGTAACTATGATTTCTATATTAATAGGATCAGCAGTCTAAGCTTCACATATGAGAGAGAACTTGCAGTCATCATTTTCCTGTGACTGGATTTTTCACCTAGTGTAATATCTTCCAGGCTCATCCATGTTGCCACAAATGACAGAATTCCATTAATATATATATACATATACATATATATATATATATATATATATAATGGCTGGATATGTACACAACATTTTATTATCCACTCATTGGTCAGTGGGAATAGTTGATAGAAACAGGTTAGCTTAGATTCCGGGTTATATGCTTGCTCCATTTGAGCTACTCCTCCAGCTGGTTATTTTGGACATGCAGAGGCTGGCTTTGAACCTTGATTCTCTCCACTTCAGCATCCTGAGTAGCTAGGATTATAAGAATCCTGGTTTACAGACTAATGATTTTTTAAAGTGCTAAAACCGCATTTCCAAAAGAATAGATTTATTCAAATGGTGGTTTCAAGCTCTAACCCTTACTTGCCTCACTCATATTTGAGTCTTTGACAAATTGCTGATGTCTGTGGGCTTTGGAGCCCACACCGGTAAAATGGGAATAATGACCAAACACATTTATGCTTGCTTCGGAGAAGTTTGACATAGCCACTAAACTTAGGGCCATCTGAGCTGCAGTTTTCCCCTTATGAAAAAGCTGGAATGAATGCCGTGCCCATGAACATTCAGGAAAGCAGCTGGAAGAAATGTTTGGTTCCCTGTTAGAGAAAACAATAGGAATCAATGCAGGTTCATTTGCATCTCTGCAACTCACTAACCCAGGTGCGAACTATTCTCATGGGATTCCAGCCATGGCATCAAGAATCGAAGAAAATGTTTCCAAATTTCTTTCCCTGAGAAGAATTGCGTGGTGCAAATGTCAACAAAAAAAAAAAAAAAATGAAGTTGTAGATTTAGAAGGTAAATATGAATTCTCATCTGATTAAATGGGATGGGGGGGGGGGAACAGTGCAGGTAAGTATTTTTAATGAGATTCCTGAGGTGAGTCAGTGGAGAGTGTGGCCTGCGGACGTTGCCCGCCCTCATTAATGACAATGCTGATTTCCTTTGTAAAAGCATCCAGCTGTTTTCCTCTGTTTTAGCAATCCGGGCACTCTCTCCACTGCCACACTTTTTAGGACCTTCTGTTCCATTTGCTGCGCTGATAAAAATAAAGGTAAGATACCATTAAGCCTAGGCGTTTAATAATGCAAATGAACCGCATTATCATAGGATTCCATATGACTATCACAAATGTTTTCCTAGCTTTTGTTGGAGGTCTCTGAAAATATGCCCAAAGGGAACACTTCTCTTTCTGGGTTTCATCAGTCCCCCTTGGTCAAGCATGTGCTCAGCATGCCAGGAATAAGCCAAGGGGAGGGAGGTCAGGGTGGGCTTAGGGTCCTTTCCATGGCACTCACTCACTCCCAACTCTCTAGCTCAGCTTTGTCTGTGCAGGAGATAAATCAGGGCCTGTTGGTAAAGTCCATTCCAGAGCTTGTCTGGAACTTTTCTCGAGTTCTGGATGTTAGATGACCTTGATGAAGAGAGCCAGACAACATCTCCTGTAGCGCGTTGTCCCGGTGTCATTTGGCAGGTGCCAGCTCTGGGCAACATTCCCACTACACTCATTCTCCAGCTTGGTCTCTATGACTCCACATTGCTTGCTGGGCATGCTGAAGAGCATGCTGATCTTTCTCAAACTGATGGAAGCGGGTAGGAGACACAACACTTGCTCATGGAAAGTCCTGAGGCCTTGAATGTGATGTGGTAAGGAGGTTTCTAGACCTCTAAGTCTTTACCTTGAAAGAGGGAGACTGTTTCTTTTATGAATAAGCACTGAAAACACAGTCCAGCCAGTGGAAAACTTTTTAAAAAATTTATTGGAGATAGAGTCTCACCGACTTTCCTGCCTGGGCTGGCTTTGAAATGTAATCTTCAGACCTCAGCCTCCTGAGTAGCTAGGATTACAGGCGTGAGCCACCAGTGCCCAGCCATTCACATTCTAATTGTTCTTATTATTACAAATTCTATCAGTTCTGAGATACATTGTTTTAACCTTTGTAGCCCCTGCTAAAGGTGCATCTTAATATTAGTGGTAGATCATGATTTAAGTGTCTGTTTTCTTAGCAGTACGTTAAAAACTGGCCCAAATGCTTTTGTCTTAGGTTGCCTGAAAAAGGGCAGCAGAGTTGTCTTAATGGTGCTTAGCCCGCTGTGTCCTTGGTGGCCGAGGGCATTGAGCTGTATTGGTAATTTTTTCATTGTTCCATATGATGATCTATCAGTGAACTATGTTTCTCTTTGACTTGTCTGACTAATATGCAAATGAATTTGAGGGACAGCTAATTTACTTTTCAACACAATCTTAGCCACACAACAGTTCAAGTCCCTCTCCAGTGGAGGCACCCTGCTCTTCCTACCTGCAGGGACCGCACAAGACAGCTTTTCTCCAGGCTCTACACTGCAGCATGACTTCCAATCCCTTGCCATTTCTTCCAGAAAGAGGCCAGCAACTGAGTGACAACAGGAGTGGTATGGACCCCTGTGGCAGAGTGGAAATGGGTTATTGGTTGTGGCTTAGGCTGGCCATCATACAATGAATGCCACTGTTGTACTCAACTGGAGAAGCTAAAGTGCCCCTGAGTGAGGCCAGGGTATTCCCTCATATCACTCTGCCTAGGCCAGCAGGTGCTGAAGTTATGCACGGGTCCTGGGGTTATAACGAATTTACCATTAGTAAGCATCTACTTTGTCTCACTTAACTCTCCCAACAGGTGTGTAAAGCAGGTAGTAATAAGCATTCTCTGAAGCAATAATAAAGCCCGGGGTTCAAATCCCAGCTTCCCTGCTTGCAATCTGCGTAATTTTAGATAAACTAACTTTTCTGGGTCGAGCTTAAGTGATGCTTGCTTCTGAGAACTGATGTGAGGATTAAACATTGTTATTGCTGGGGATTGCTAGACACAACACTGACCCTGAAAGGAATCCTTCACAGCCATCCCAGGGGACCACTCGGAGGCAACCAGGCACAGGAGAAAGATTATTACAAGGTTTATTAGGGGAGCCGTATTTCCCCAAAGAGGGAGCACATGGCATCCATCCCTATCCAGGTAGCAGGAGCGTCTGGGGGCCCGAAATGACATAGGTGAGTGCTCAGGTGGGTCTGGGCAGAGAGAGGGAGTGGCCAGATGTATGGCAGGAACTCTAGGGCTGGGGGGAGCTCAGGTCTGGGTGGAGCTGAGGACCAAAGGTAGGCATAATGCTAACCGACCTACTAGCAACATTCAAGGGAAGAGTTTCCAAAAGTGGTTACTCTGTTTCCCTGGCACCCTGAATGATGCTTGCTATACAGTAGGCATTCATAAACATCTCTCTCTCTGTCTCTTTTTTTTTGTCGATGATGGGGTTTGAACTCTGGGCCTGGGCACTATCCCTCAGCTCTTCAGCTCAAGGCTAGCGCTCTACCACTTGAGCCACAGCGCCACTTCCTGTTTTCTGAGTGGTTTATTGGAAAGAAGAATCTCACGGACTTTCCTGCTCTGGCTGGCTTTGAACTGTGATCCTCAGATCTCAGCCTCCTGAGTAGCTAGGATTACAGGTGTGAGCCACCGGCGCCCGGCTCGTAAACATGTCTTCTAAGGAAGAAAGGTAAGAAAGGCAGTTTGTCATCTGTTCAGAAAGAGTAAAGTAGCTCCTGTAAGCTTACCCTATCCTGGGAACTACAGTGGGGTCAGGGAACAGTAGTGACAGTTTCTATTTGTGTCGTATTTTATAGCTTACAAGGCACCTTGACAGTTTCTCATTTAAAACTCTCATCAAACCTAAGCTAGGAGGGGTATTTTTATTAGTATATTTTGTGTTTCTGAGGCCCTGTGAGGATAGGGAGCAGTAGAGCCCTGCAAGTACCTTTCTCCCTCCTCCTCCCCCCCAATAAAAGAGAATGATTATAAAGTAGAGGTCAAGGGGTTTAGCAATAAGGAGGTACTTGGTGACCTTTTTTTACGGGCCCATTCCTTAACATGGTAGGGACAGATGCCAGAACTCAGGAACGGAGGAAGGTGTGGGCGGAGAGGAAATAAGTTTGAGTGTTTTGGCAGGAGAGCCAAGACAAGAAGTGGGACAGGAGCAGGATCAAATGATGGCCTTTTCAAAGTAATGGTGACCGGGGTTCGGTTACCCTTTGGAAATGATTTGTTCTGGCTGATTGTTGACAACCGGAACTTAGAAAGGGATAAATCATGGCCACAAACAGAAGGATCACTTTGAAAAATGATTCTGCTATGCACAATAATTCTCACTAGAATAGTCCAAGTGGCCAGTTCCCACAGGGAAATAGAATCGGCCTCTACACCATCCCATCCTCATTTGAACCAGAATGAGATACATTTTCACAGGTGAGATGGCAGTGCGGGGGAAGGGCGAGGGGGGGGACTTCATGTTGGGGACTGCCATGCACAGCTGTTGGGAGTGGAAGCTGGAGCACTTTTCAGGGAATACTTTCTGAGAATGAGAAGGTCTGTGAAATCTGACAAGCATAGACCTAGCAGTTTCACCTTTGGGAAATTATCTTGGATGATACAATGTAGCGCTCTATAGATACCTGCTGTTACCTTTTGAAGACAGTTTGTCCCTTCTGAAAACTCATATTGATGTGGAATCCCCATCGTGAGATATTCAGAGGATAGAAACAATCTGATTTGGGTATTTGGGGGCGACATCTTTGACAGGTGATTAGAATTAGAGTTATTAGGGCGAAGCCCCATGACTAAATAATCATTTTTTAAAGACAATGAGAGAGAGGAGCTAGGACATCTGTGCTCCCTGCCTCCTGTCATGTGATACATGCCTGGTACAGCCGTGGGATTCTGCTAAGTAAGAAGGCTGTCACCAGATGCAGCCCCTCAACTTTGAACCAAGAACATGAACCAAAAATAACCTCTCCCCTGATTTTTTTTTTTTTTGCTTCATGCGGTTTTCAGGGTCTCGAGTTCTTACTCAGCTTTTTTTTCACACCATGGCTGGTACTCTACCACTCGAGTCACACCTTCAGTCTAGCTAGTTGATTTGAGAGGGAATCACTTGAACTTTTCTTCCTGGGCTGGCTTTGAACTAAAATCTTCCCTGTCAGTTTTCTGAGTAGCTGGGATTACAAGTGTAAGCCACGGGTACCCAGATAAACCCTTTCCTTTATAACTTATTACTCTGTGTTACTGTATTTTAAGGAATAGATTATGGCCTAATACATTTTTATATATTTATGAAGACATTCACAGGGACATATTCACCCATGTTTTTTATAGGCCCATTACTATATGTGTATTTCTCTCTGTGTATACATGAGAGGAAGGGAGAGACAGAGACAAAAACAGAGAGATATCACCTAAATTTCTATAAGTACATTAAACATGAAGGGACATCCATTCTGCCAGTATATATATGATAGGGGGCTCTCAATCTTTTAACACAGAGAAGGGTCACTCATACATAAATAGATGAGGAAAGAGACTTTATAAACTCATGATGGGATGTGTTAACTGACTGGGGAATGAGAAAGGGTTACTGTTGATTACTTGGGAGAAATTATAAGGAGTAGAAGCAACATTTTTTTTTTTTGTTTCTTTTAACCTTTCCTTATTTTCTTCCCTACTGGGTATGGATTTCTTGCATGTATTACATTTAAAAGAAAATACTGATTTGAAAAATACCCCGTATGATCCTTGTAAATCTCTAAGTCTCCTTGTACACTTACAAAATCCCACTTATAAAAGTTTGTTTACTTCATTCTTTATTTTGGGAACACAAACACATCTCCTGCATGAATATAAGCCCATAGGGCTAAATAACCACCAACAATGCAGTGTTCCTAAGGATTTTGTTCTGCATTTTGCCTCTGCAGTAGAGACCAACAAGCACATTGCAGGGGAGTTACTCTCCTACACTGTCCTTAGAAACCTGTCAACTGCTTCAGGGAAACTGTTGAGGATATTGCCTCTTTCTAAAGTAACAGAGAGTCCCTCAAACCTGGTTGATAATTATAACCCCCAAGGTGCTTATAACACAAAACAAAACAAGAAAAACTTTATCACCCATCCTCTCCCCGTTTTGATATACTAATTTGAGGTCAGGGCTTTGAATTTTTAATTTTTTTTTTAAAGTTCTTAAGTTGACCAAAATATGGAGCCAAGTTAGGAGACTCATGCCTGGAACTACTTGGGAATAGAAGTCTTGGGGGTTGGCTTAACAAGGAGAACACACTTAGAGTTGTCAGAAGCCATTAGCCACCACCAGTGGATGGAATTTACGCTTTTCCTATAGCATCACATGCAAAGAGTGCATCTGCCCCAGCCCTGACTGGAGGAGAGAGGACTATTTTAAATCAGCCCTTGTCAACCATCTGGACTCTTCCAGAGCTTGTTCCGATAGTCTAGGGGAATGCAAAATCTGAATGCTTGCTGAAACAGTTCCCCTTAGAGTCTACCTTTGTCAGAGGCTTGCTTATTGTTCAGTTTATGGGAGTGTTATCAGTCTTATAGGAAACTCAGTCTGCTCTTGAACATAGACCCCTTTCCCTTTTCCACACTCTGCCATGAACAGCATTATCCCAAGGTTGGTCTAAACTGGGCTTGAAGCAAGAGAACTGGCATTGTCCTTTCCCCTCACTCTCTCTCCTTGTTGGTAGAGATTCAGTATGCTTTGCTTCTGCTCACATTCACTTATAACAAAAATTATGCATTCCTGCTTGAAAGAAAGCATCATTTTCTGATCTTGCCTGTCCCTCAGCTTCTTTCTTCCAGTCCCCAGTACTTTTGTACCCTTTGTTCCCAGCCTTCTGACCTGCAGACTGCTCCCTGAGGACTCCATGCTGTCTTCTAGTTATGCCTCTGCTCGTTCTTGCCCTTTCAGTTTGGCTGAGGACTGCCCTTCTACCCTAAAGTCAACCTGCAGAGCCGGCTTCTCCAACCTTTGCCCCGGGTTAGATCTCCTTGCATGCCTCCAACTTCATCTAAAGTCATAATTATTTAACTCTCTAAATGGTTATTTGTTTATATTTGCATGGAGTGACTGAGCAGTATTTCAGTATTAATAATGGTTTGGGGAGGTTGAATGGCTGGAGAATGGAGTGCACAGGAGTTGCCTCATTGTGCACAGATTTCCCGTTCCCTTTGAATTTTTGTCCTGTATCCTTTTATTACCTATTGCAATAAACACAATTTGTATTTTTTTTGGGGGGGGGTCCAGTCATGGGGCCTGAACTTTGGGCCTGGGCGCTGTCCCTCAGCTCTTCAGCTCAAGGCTAGTGCTCTACCACTTGAGCCACAGCGCCATTTCCAGCTTTTTTTCTTTTTTGCTTATGTGGCGCTGAGGAATTGAACCCAGGGCCTCATGCATGCAAGGCAAGCACTCTACCATTGAGCCACCTTCCCAGCCCCCCACAATTTGTATTTTAAAAGAACAACACTCCTGAAACCATACAAGAGATTCTACTCCTCAGTTTTCTTAGATTAACACATCTTAGAGGCAGATTTCCAAATCTGCCTCTTGTTTTAAAAATCTTTATTTTTAATTTCACAAATAATATGGAAAATTTTTTTCCATTGTAAAATGCCAATGCAAATGAGTCTTTCTGCTACCAGGCATTTCTGACACGATACTCATGTAATTTCCATTCTGGTCTTAAGTGTGTTTCAAGTTGAGCATATTAAAGCAATTTTTTCCCCCCTGGAGTGTATTGCAAGTCTGATGAAGGACAGTTGTTTATAAAACATGGACTTGAGGTGCTTTAGATGAGTAATGTTGGGGCTTGCTAAGGGGGTAATTACAGTGAGTTACTGCCTGTTTTCCTAGGACAGAAAAGAGATACTGGACTTTTCCACGGTAACACTGGAGAATTCCCCTATAAACAAGGGTAAGTTGGTTACCCAGGACTTTAATCAACGAGAACAAGGTGTCTGGCCTATCAGAATCACAACAAAGTGCCTGGCCAATCAGAATGGTAACTGGGTCAAAGAGAAGAATGCTTGTTGTGAAATCCTGTACTGGATTTTGGCCCTTGACTACTGATTACTGGCTCTGGTTTAATGTCTTTTTCTTCATCTTTTTAGAAACACAGTTCATCAACTCTATGACATTAGAAAAAGAAAAAAGAAAAAAAAAAGACCTTGATCCTACTTTAAACTTCATAATCATAAAAAGTAGTATTAAGAAAACAAATTTCTATGACACTTAATGATATGTTCTTAACTGAAGTTGAGAGATTGTTCCCAGCCTTCTGACCTGCAGACTGCTCCCCGAGGACTCCGCGTTGTCTCCTAGTTATGCATCTGCTCTTTCTTGCCCTTCCAGTTTGGCTGAGGACTGCCCTTTTATGGTGTATGCAAAATAAATCTTATTTTTAACTTAGATCCCCCCTCCAAAATAATACCATTCTTTTTTTTGAGGGGGGGTTCAAAACCATTCTTTCTTTGTTTTTACAAGTGATGTATTCTTTTTAATTATAAAGGTGATATTGAGAAGGGTTACAGTTACATAAATCAGGTAATGAGTACATTTCTTTTTGAACAGTGTTACCTCTTCCCTTGTTTACTCCCAGTTCCACCCCCCCCAACTCCCATCCACCTAAGTTGTAAAGCTCATTTTCAGCATAGTGTCTAGTGAGTATCAGTGCTGAATGGGCTCACCCTTTGTCCTACCATTTTTGTGCTTCCCCTTACTCTCCCCAAACCAAAGAAACTTACATACAAAACAAAGGGTACTTCTGGGTCTCTATTAAGAAAATTTTGGCCTGTGCCAAGGAGACCTAGGGTTTCTCCTATTCCATCCTGAAATGTTTTCAGAGTGTCTGTTTTAATCCCGAGGTCTTTGATCCATTTGGAGTTGATTCTGGTGCAGGGTGATATATAAGGATCTAGCTTTAGTTTTCTACAAGTAGTTAACCAATTTTGCCAGCACCGTTTACTGAAGCGGCTGTCTTTCTTCTATTCTATTTTTTTAAAGCTCCCTTATCGAAGGTTATATGGCTATAGGTCTGTGGGTTCATTTCTGGGTTTTCAATTCTATTCCATTTGTCCTGAGGTCTGTTCTTGTGCCACCTGTTTTGATTACTATGGCTTTGCAGTAGAGTTTGAAATTTGGTGTTGATATTCCTCCAGCACTGTTCTTTCTGTTGAGGATTGTTTTTGCTATTGGGGTCTTTTATTATTCCATATGAATTTTTGGATTGCTTCTTCTATTTTCTTGAGGAATGAGGTTGGAATATTGATAGGTATCACATTGAATTTGTAGATAGCCTTGGGAAGTATTGCCATTTTCACAATGTTGATCCTTCCAATCCAGGAGCATGGGAGGTTTTGCCACTTTCTAAGTTCTTTTTTGATTTCCTTTTTCAGGTTTTTTAAGTTTTCATCATAGAGGTCCTTCACTTGGTGGAGGTCACAGCATTCTCTGCCACTTCACCATTCCAGTGTCATTACAATATGAGGTGATGCTGAATGAGCAATATGAGGCTCCTGACACCTTCCATTCCTCTCCTTGTCCCATTGTCGCTGAAGTGTTGGTTCCTGGGTTGTCTCTGGTCTGCAATCTGTAGGATGAAGATATTTGCTCCTTGTCAATTCTTGCTGGTGTTGAGTAGAATCCGATCGCCCGCTGCACAAATCAATACCATTCTGCTGTGTATGTTTTTCCTTTTCCTCTGAAATAGCCCAAGGTTTACCAAGAATTCTGAGTACAATTGTGATAGCATGGCAGAAATAAGTAATTATAAAGTCATTTAGCAGAGGAAAATACCAGTTTGTAATTGACAGGGACAGCATTTAAGCAGATGTAAGACCCTTGTTCTCGACTCACATCTCTAATCTTAGCTATTCAGAAGGCAGAGATCTGACGTTCACAGTTGGAAGCCAGCCTTTGGGCAGACAAATCCAATAGACTCTTGTCTCTGATTAACCAGCCAAAAGCTAGAGGTGCAGGCGTGGTTCAAGTGGTAGGAAATGAGCCTCAAGCTAAAAAGATCAGAGAATTCAAGCCTCTACACCAACACAGGCATACGTATGCTCACACACAATATCTGTGTCTGTCTGTCTGTCTGTGCGTGGAGAAGGTAAATACAGTTAATTTAATCTAGAAGTTGGTGAGGCTCACTGCATTTTTAGCCTAAAACTGTAATGCCTAATCAATCAGACTGTTCTAGACTTCATTAATCAATAATGTACATACACAAGAGTGACACAGTAAATAAATGTAGCACAATGAAAGAAGTAAGGTTTTTCAACATGAATGTCTTTAAACAGTGGTTGGCTAATTAGTTAAAGTAACTGAACTACACAAAGCAAGTCTATGAAGTAATCTTTGATGTTCTCTTCCTGGTTCACAATTTGATTTCCTCATTTCAGGAACCTACAAATAAAGGGAGCAATTTCATATATTCGGTGAATCTTTTCGGAAAGATGAAAGCCACCGACTGGAGGCTTTGTCTATAGACAGGTTAGCAAGACCACACTGAACATTACAGAATGCTTTATCCTGGCCATTTCTGCTTTTTTCAGGGTGGGTGGGTGGGAGGGTGGGGATGTGGAGTAGGAAGGAATTCTTCTTACCCAGCAACCTTTCTGGAGGTAAACATACAAACAACAAAGAGTTTGCTGGGGCATTTTGTGTTTTGTCAGATTTGTGAAGGACTGAAAATCCAGCTCCCTAGGCACTGTGAGGCTAGTTCTTCCTTCCTCATTGTGGACATACATAAGTAGGCTTTATAGTCAGACAGATAAACTCACCCATGAGGTCTTGTTGATTGTTGGCAAAAGTGAGTACATTTGCATAGGGGACTTAAAAAGTCTTCAGGGAGCTGAGAAATGGAGATCTCAGCCTCACCTCTTTCCAGGTTAGCCATTCCACTAGTCCCTTTTTTGCATTGGTTATTTTCAAGACAGTGTTTCACTTTATGCCCAGGCTCACCTGCTCTGTGATACTTCCATTTGTGTACCCTTTTTTTTTGCCTAGGATGATATGTACCAACACACCAGCCATTGCTTTAGATGGAGGATTACAGGTGTGAGCTACCAGCTCCAAGCATACATTTAGCTTTTTGAGGGAGTACCATGCATACGATTTCTAACTTTTATCAACACTTTCCTTTGTATGGGATTCATGACCAGATTTGTGTGTGTGACATGTATGTTTTTGTAGAAGTGTTGTTTTGTGTGTGTGTGTGTGTGTGTGTGTGTGTGTGTGTGTGTGTGTGCCTATGCCTATCCTGGAGCTTGAATTCAGGGTCTGGATACTGTCCATGAGTTTTTGTTTTTGTTTTTGTCAAGGCTAGAGCTCTACCACTTGAGCTACAGCTCCACTTTCAGCCTTTTTTTGGTTAATTGGAAGTTAAAGTCTCACAGACTTTCCTGCCTGGGCTGGTTTTGATCAATATCCTCAGATCTTAGCCTCCAGAGAGACTAGGATGACAGATGTGAGTCACTAGTGCTAGACTTACTTTTTTTTTTTTCCAAATTTTTTATTGTGATTGAGTGGTTACATAATTCCCCAAATTTCACAGTATTGTGGGACAGTGATGCTTAGTTAAAGTCACAAACACATTCTAACTCTCATGGAGCAAATTGTCTATCACGGTCTATAACATTTATGAATTCTATAGGCTTTGCAATACAGTTATTTCTTCCACATTGGGTGATATGTACATTTCTTTTGTTTTGCATAGCATCAGCTGTACCCTCTTTCCCACTTGTTCCCTCCCTCCCATCGCTACCATTGAGTTGCTTAGTTCAGTTTGGTCAATGTCCAGTGCAGCTGATGGGTTGACTTACTTTTATAGGTTTAATTTGTGTTTCTCTAATGACTAAAGACACCAATCACCTTGTCATGTACTAGGTGACCATTTCAAGTCATAGAACTGTCTATTCAAGTCCTTTGGCACTGTTGAGTTTATCTTTATCTTGAGTATTAAGAATTCTGTATGTATTCTAATTGTCTATCAGGGATATGATCTGCAAACATTTTCTCTCATTCTGTGGATTGTCTTTTGGCTCTCTGAAGTTGTTTATCAATTTGTTTCATTGCTTGTACTTTTGACACCATTGGCAAATTCAAAGTAGTGAAGATTTACTCTTATGGTTTACTTACATTGTTGTTTTACATTTAGGACTTTGATCTATTTTGAAGCTTTGTTTTCTTTGGGGTGGGCTATGTTATTAGGTTAAAGGTCCAACTTCATTCTTCAGCACATGGATAACACATTACTTTGACCCTATTATTATTCTATTTTTAAAAAAATATAAGTGACTGCTCTTTGCTCCTTTAATGGCCTTGTAGAAATTCAGATGGCTGTAGATATATGGGTTTATTTCTGCACACTCTATTCAATTCTACTGGAATATATGTATGTCTTTATGCCAGCTCCACACCCTTTTGATCAGTATAGGTTTGTAATAAGATTCAGAATGAGCAAGTATGAGGCCTTCAACTTCCACCCTGGGCCATGCAGACCCTGTGCAGATGCCACCCTCCCTCTTTGCTAAGTTTGGGTCCAGTATCTGTTACCTAGGTAACTGGCACAACTGGAAGCAGTCACCTACCCCTCCTGCTAGGTCACATCCTGGGCCCCTCTGGTCACGCTTCCTGATCTGACTGTAGGAGGATCCTAGGCTCTGAGGTCACATTCAGATCCAGTGTGGCCACATCTTTTCCCCACTTGGCCACGCCTCTTCCTGTCCCTGGCCTAGATTAGTCCTGACAGGACGGCAAGCATGCCTCTTGTCAACTGCCCCTTTCTGTCGAGCCTCTCCACCATTCATGGGGATGGGGGCAGCAGTTCAGTAAATAAACTTCTTTTCCTGCCTAAATACCGCCTGGTGTTCTCTTCATCGGCTACCTAATGAAACCTACCTATTTAACATACCTTACACTTTGTTCTACTTTTTCCAAATTTTTTTTTTAAATGAGGGATTTAGTGTCCCTTACAATTCCTGATGAATTTTAGGATTCCCCCCCCCCCCAATTTCTTTCTTTTTTTATTTGTCGGTCGTGGGCCCCCCAATTTCTTTTTAAAAAGCTATTGGGATTTTATAGGGATCCCATTGAATCTGTATCTTGCTTCAGGA
Organism: Dipodomys spectabilis; assembly: GCF_019054845.1. Taxonomy (NCBI): domain Eukaryota; kingdom Metazoa; phylum Chordata; class Mammalia; order Rodentia; family Heteromyidae; genus Dipodomys; species Dipodomys spectabilis. The sequence goes on along the minus strand of NW_024870731.1, from coordinate 23,382,616 downwards.
AGTGACATTCATTAGTTTTGTATGTAACAGGACAACCTTATACTAACATTGTCTATAAATATTTAGCTCCTCACATGCTCTTTGAACTGGATTTTGACACATTACTGGCTCCTTCGTTGATGAGTTGAACAAACTTGACACATTCGTTTTATATTTGCATAAGAGTCACGGTTGTACCTTTTTTGAAAAATGATATTTTAACAATGAGGCTGCGCATTGTCATAAGGAAATGATTCTCAACCTCATTACAATCACCTGGGGGCAATTCAGATAGTACTGTTGTTTGGGTGGCACCTCCAGAGAGGCTGATGTAATTGATTTGGAGCATCATATGAACTCTGTTTTAGGTTCCCCAGGTGATTCGAACTGTGTCTAGAGTTGAGAATTACCATCTTAGGGGAGGTCTAGGGCAACCCCTGAAGTTGGAGGGTCCTCTTTGGGCAAATAGTTGTGAGAGATGCCAGGGGAGCGATGTGATACTGAGAATCCCTTTCTGTGCTGGTGGAATCATCCTTACAGAACAGAAGCAGCAGGAAAGGGGAATGCTTTGCTAGTGTATCATCCTGCCTCTGTAACTCCTTTCTCTGTAAGGAAACTGACACCTCGCTCTTTGTCAAATGCCACCAAAGGTAACAGTTCACTGTTTCCAAAGGCTGGTTAAGAAAAATATCAACCTAAAGTTCCTATGTACCACCTGATAAATATATTGTCAGCAAACAAAAGGTAATAAAGGGATGGAGAGAGTAAAATTAGGAGCTTTGGGAAAAGGGGTTAGCAATCCTTGGCAAGTCAAGGAAACATTTTAACTGCAGTAATGCCTTCTCTGCTTTGAAAGAAGGAATTGCAAGGAAAGATGTAATGATGGCTGTAATGATAATGTAATGATGGATGTGATGATGTAATGATTCAGAGACTGTCACTCATTTTCATCACATTTTCCACTTGGGAACTCTTGCTCTTTTCTTTTGTTGTTCCTCTGGACATTTCTTCTTCTTCTTCTTCTTCTTCTTCTTCTTCTTCTTCTTCTTCTTCTTCTTCTTCTTCTTCTTCTCCTTCTCCTTCTCCTTCTCCTTCTCCTTCTCCTTCTCCTTCTCCTTCTCCTTCTCCTTCTCCTTCTCCTTCTCCTTCTCCTTCTCCTTCTTCTCCTTCTTCTCCTTCTTCTCCTTCTTCCCCTTCTTCCCCTTCTTCCCCTTCTTCCCCTTCTCCCCCTTCTCCCCCTTCTCCCCCTTCTCCCCCTTCTCCCCCTTCTCCCCCTCCTCCCCCTCCTCCCCCTCCTCCCCCTCCTCCTCCTCCTCCTCCTCCTCCTCCTCTTCTTTCCTCTTCTTCCTCCTTTCTTTCCTCTTCTTCTTCCTTTTCCTTCTCCTCCTTCTCCTCCTCCCCCTTCTTTCTCCTTTCCTCAGGCTTGAACTCTGGGCCTAGGAACTATTCCTGAGCTTCTGTGCTCAAGTCTAGAGCTCTACAATTTGAACCACATCTCTACTTTTGGCTTTTTAATTTTTTTTGTTTTTGGTATTTAATTGGAGATAAGAGTCTCATGGACTTTCCTGCTTGGGCTGGCTTTGAACCGTGATCCTCAGATCTCAGCTTCCCAAATAACTAAGATTATAGGCGTGAGCCACCAGTGCCCAACTATGCACATACGTTCTTTAGGTTAAATCCTCTTTCCTGCCTTCTCCTTAGATTCAAAAGTAAGCTTATTTCTAAATGAAGGTTTTAGGTAGGAGATTGTAGTCCAGCTATGCAACCTAGTGGATGTGAGATGCTGCCTACATGGGTGGGGGGAAGTAATAATATTCTCTTTATGAAATTATCATAACAATACATGAAAGCATGAAAAATAGAACCTGGCACAGAAGAGATGCCAATAAATGTTAGGTATATCATGACTATGCAGTTATGATTGCCTGGAAGTCAAAGCTTTCAGCTGGAGTTACAGCCTTCAGCCTGCAGGTCCTGGAAGGGATAAATCACTGAGGGGGGTCTATAGGGGAGTCTATAGGAGAAGGTCTGTGACCTAAATGCCAGCAGTATGAAATTCTGCACAAAGAACGACTTATGCAAGAGGTAGATTGGATAGATGAAGTATCCATTTTGAACCACTGGGTGAGTCCTGTCTCACTGATGCATGGGCTGGAGGGTATATGCTAAGTACCTCTGGGAAATGGAGCTCTGTCTGAGGGAAGGTCAATAGCTCCCCCCCCCCCCCCCCAGGGGATTTCACCCTTCATTTCCTTCTCTGATCACACACAGTGACTGGAAACCTCCCTGGTCATGCTGCTTCTTGTGCTGCACACAGCTTCCAGCCTCTCAATCTATGCCACAGAAATGGACAGTACCGGCTCTCCTCTGTCTGCCCCTAAGTAGAATACACACCTCGGCATATCTAAGGAAGAACAAACAGAAGTATGAAAAAAAGGTGATTTCAAGGTAATGTTCCTACTGAAAGGATGGGCCCAGATTCTTTCCATTTTCCTGGTGGAGAATCTTCAGTGTATCAGTGACCAGTTCCTCCATGGGTATAGTAAGATGGCTGCCACAGTAAGCAAAAACAACAAGGCAGCAAGACTCAAAGTAAGAAGAGTGTGACAGAGCTATTTCATTCATTCATTTATGTTTATCTATTTTTTTTTTTTGCTGCTACTGGGGATTAAATTCAGGGATATCCTCTTACTTGCTTGGCTGATGATCTCTCTGCTACTTGAGCCATGTCTCCAAACTGGATTCCACCCCGCCCAGCTCTCCCCCCCCCCCCCATTACCCCCAGGCTGGCTTCAAATAGTCATCCTCCAGATCTTAGTTACCTGAGTAGCTAGGATTATAGTTGTGAACTAATAACAACCAGCAGGCCAACATAACTTTCTGGGACAAAATAGATTTGCTTAATCTAAAATAGATTTGTTTACAAGCAAATCCTTCTGTCTCTCACTGACCAGCCCAGCCAACCAGGTCCTGATACAATGCTGTTGTGCTTGGGAAATTCCACGTGCCCCTGTCTTTTAGGCTTCTGTGGAATTTGTGATCCCCTAAGAACCAATTTAATTTAATGAATCTTACATAAAGTATCACTGGGTGGGGAAGGTTTCTATTGTGCTTCATTGCTCAGGAGACAGCTCTGTATTTGCTAATTTTTTTAAAAGTATGATTAAAAATCCAACAACACAAACAAGTTACAAAATATGATTAGCATTAATCTCAGAACAGATAATTTTCAGGAAAAAAATACTCTAGCAATTGTATGCAGCATTGTATTAGCGAAGTACCTACACTGGGGAGTTTCTCTTTATTAAGATTCTGTCCTGTTCCGACATTTGAAAACTTAACTACATTTTTGGTGCATATTTGTTTTACCATGTCCTAGATCAATAATACATATTGATAATAATACCTATTGATTATAAAAGAAAGAACAAATAATATAAAATATAGAAAGTGAAAGCACCTCCTTTGTACCATTGACTGTCTGCCTACTGCTAGAGTTCCCTACTCTGGAATCCCTTCCCTTAAAGTTTCTTATGCTTATGTACAGATTTACTTAATTCATTATTGGGTATCCTTTTGTAATTTTCAGAGTAGTTTTCTACCTACCTACCTACCTACCTATCTATCTTCTTTTTTTTCTTTCCCCCATAGAAATGTACTCCCTACTAACACCATAATGACTTTAAATAGTTTTTATTTTTCCCCACACAGCTGGTGATCTACTACTGGAGCCACACCTCAAGCTCCTCTGTAAATAGTTTATAGAAGAGTTCTTAATGGACTTTATTAATCCTAAAAGCTTCATTTCTCTAACATGGAATTGGTTAGAAGATGACTCTGTCTCTGATTTTATAATGATAATGACCATTATACCTCCTACTTGTGTTTGTATATTTTAAGACAATTTTCTGTAAAAGATTTCATTTAAACTCTGCCTAATGATAAGTTGTTCTGGAAGAGCCTGGAGATTCTTCTGATGATAACTTATTTTTATTATAAAAAGTTTTATTACACAAACTAGAAACAGCATGATAATGTTGTTATAACTATCCATGCAGTTATTATTTAATAAAAATGAAAATTAAAAACTCCAATATTATTCCATGCCTAGTCTTATCCAACATTGAATGTTTCCAGATTATATCCTGCTGCTACCTACTTATAAGCTTCCAAATACATGAAGAAAAATTGACATAATTAAAGGGAAAAGACAATTCTACAATTATAGCACTCAATCTTCATACTCTATCACAAAGGGTAGAAAAACTAGACCACAAAAATCAGTGAAGAACTGAAAAATTTGCTGGATTCCGATGGCTCCAAGCTACTCAGGAGCTTGATCTCCAAATTGAGGTTCAAAGCCAAGTGGTAAAGACAAATAGGAGAAACTCTTACAACAACTAGCAAAACACTGGAAGTGGAGGCATAGTTCAAATGGTAGAATATCAACCATGAACAAAACAACCCAAGCAGTAACTTGATGCCTAGCGGTCAAGCCCAGGTACTGGCACAAAACCAAAAACAAAAAAAATCAAGAATTGGAAAATTTTTTTAATACTCTCTACCAACTTCATTTAACTGATATTTATAGAATATACCAGAAATGTTTTTTTCAAGTTTTATGATATATTGATGAAAATAAACCATAACATAGATCATAAGACAAGTCTCAATATATTTAAGGGTATTAAATATGTTTTTCTAAGATAAAGGAATGAACTTAATAATAATACAACATATAGGAAAATTCTTAACATTTATAAATTATAAATTAAACAAGATACTTCTAGACAATTTGTATTTCAGAGATGACATCAATGGGAAATTTATGAAATACTTTGAACTATATGACAAAGGATATACAACACGTCAAAACTGGTGAGATCAAGCTAAACAGTATTGAGATAGAAAGATATAACTTCAAATTCTTTATATCATTGATCAAAGGTTGTACATTTACAAAAAGCTAACATAAGAGGATTGGAGCAGACCCAAACAAGTCAAAGAAGGAGGAAAATAATAAAGATAAAAGCAGTGGAAAACAAATGAGAGAGCAATGAGGAAAACAAAGAAAAACCAGATACAGAGTAACAATAATTGTTAATCAAAATTTTGGTCTTTGTAATGATCCAGAGAAAACAAAATATAAATCACAATATCACTAATAGATGTTATTGTTGCAGTCCTATTATGTCCTATAATGTAATGTCATGTTATAATAAAATATTATGAATACTTTTATGCCAAAAAATTCAATATGCTAAAGACATACAACTTACAGATGTAGATGAAACAGAAAATCCCATTATCTCTATCAATTTAATAAAATTAACACATTACCAAAAGAAAAAGAAAAAAGAAAGCCTTCTCATAAATAAAATGCTCCCCATATATAGGAGACTTACTGGTGAATTCTATCAAATACTCAAAGGAAAACATAAGGCCATTATTACACAACCAGAATGTAGAGAAGAACATACATACCCCTTCATTTTAAAAGACAAACATTGCACATAAACTTGAGATAGAGATTCTAAAAAGAGAAAATTATAACTCACTATCCCTGAGGATTCCTGATAAAAAAAAAATCTAGAGCAATAAAATAGGAAAATCAAATTCAAATTCCAGAAATGCAAGATTAATTTATTATTAAAAACTCAACTGATAGCTCTTTTTCCCTACCATGGAAAATACACATTTTTGCCAAGAGATATACTGGAGAGCTCCTACCATCCATCGCAAGTAGTCCACTCCAAGAAACTTCTCAGTTCTGCTACACACTGCTCTCTTTTCTCACCCAGGGAAACCACTACCAGGTAGAGTTCACCATATACCCGTTTCAGCAAAAGATGTCTGGTAGCCTGGCCCAGGAAAATCTCTTCTGTCTAAACAGCACCATATGCAATAGTAAACAAAGCAGATCAAAATAAGACAAATCAAGTTGGGTGCTGGTGGCTCACACCTGTAATCCTAGCAACTCAGGAGGCTGAGATCTAAGGATCATGGTTCAAAGCCAGCCTGGGCAGAAAAGTCCCAATGAGATTCTTATCTCCAATTAACCTCTCAAAAAATAAAAAAGAGAAGTGGAGCTGTGGCTCAAAGTGATAAAGTGCTCACCTTGAGCAAAAGAGCTCAGCACCCAGGCACTGAGTTCAAGCCCCACAACCAACAAAAACCAAACAACAACAACAACAACAAAAACACACCAAAGTCTCTGAAAACTATACTGCTTTAAATGTAGTTAACACAAAGGAGGCCCTGACCCATATGCTAGTCTAAACAGGATGGTTGACTGCCGAAATGAAAAAAGATTTACATAGGACTCAGGCTTCTTAAAAGCATAGAATGATGTATAGCATTCAACTGACAATCGCCCCAAAAACAAGAAGCAAGAATTATCAAAATTTGAGTAAGAAATGATATCGACTCTGATATAAACCAGACTTTAAAGCAAAATTACAAAAAGTATTTCAATAATCCAGCAGTTTCCCACGAGATGAATTAAAATGAACAACTAGAAAATGGCAGCAGAGAGACAGCAGTTATGAAAAGAAGAAAATAGGAATTATAGAAATGAAAACAGCAATAACAGAAACATTTTAAATTTATTGACTGGGCTCAAAATTCGAGTGGAAGATTCAAACCAAAATGAATGAAAGAAAGAAACAGAAAAAGTAACTTAAGGACCTATAAAGAATAAAGAAAAATCCAACATTTGTATCATCAGTATTTCAGAAGAAGAGATGAGAGGGAGTATTTGAAGAACTATTATTGAAAACATTCCAAACTCAACTAAATCTGGCCAGATTCGAAACAGAATAAATCCAAATACATCTTATTAAGATACATCATATAAAAAATTCACAAAAAATCAACAAAATAACAATTCAAATACAAAGATGTAGAAAAATGCACGCTGTGTTTAGCAAGATTTATTACAGGTACACAGAAATCTTCAGCATTTGAAAATCAATAAATTACAAGAGAAAAATCAAGATCTCTATTGACTTATAATATGTATGATTATATAAAGCATCTTAAAAGATGTCAAATGGATGCTTATAAGATGTTCCTAAATAAAAAAAAATAGTTTAAGTTCTATTAGAGTACAAACACAAATATTAAAAATTCTACCGAAAGGGGAAACAAAGGAGGAGGCAACAATGCTTGATAAGAAATGTACTCATTACCTTGCTCGTGGAATTATAACCCCTCTGTACAGTATTTTCACAATAAAAAAAGGAAAAAAATCTACCAAGAATTATGCATTGAAAATATTCCTCAAATTTTAAAGAAAACTCAAATAAATGGGGGTTATGTACCAAATTCATGGGCTACATAATCAAATATTATTAGCATGTCAAAAATTCTGTAATTTTTAGGGGATGTTGGCCAAAAGGGAACCCTACTGCGTTGTTGGTGGGAGTATAAACTTGTTCAACCACTTTGGAAAGCTGTATGGAGGTTCCTTAGAAGACTCCACATAGAGCTCCCCTATGACCCAGCAATCCCACTTTTGGGCATTTACCCAAATGATCACAAACAAGACCATACTAAAGCTACCAGCACAACTATGTTTATTGCAGCATTATTTACCATAGCTAAGATATGGAACCAACCCAGATGCCCCTCAGTAGATGAATGGATCTAAAAAAATGTGATTATATGTGTGTGTGTGTGTGTGTGTGTGTGTGTGTGTGTGTGTGTATGAATTCTATGCCTCCATCAGAAAGAATGATATTGTCACATTTGTTAGGAAATGGAAAAACTTGGAAAAAAGCCAGGCCCAAAGAAACATAGGTGCCCTTATTTGCAATAACTAGTATATGTCTGGGACAAGCAGAAAAGGTCAAAGGCTATGCACATATGACCAGATAAGATGATGTTAAGCGAAATGAACCCCAAGATAGGGATACAAGTGGTTTTTTTCTTTCTTGATATTATTTTAAATGTATTTATAATGTACCATGTTATTTTTTTTGTCTCTTTGTACCTTCCTCCCCCATGGTATAACCCGTTCTCACTGTATTTGATGTTCGTGCCCTGCATCTTGTATATACACTTCTCTAATTTGAGGAGGGGAAGGGAAAAAACAAAATGCTTAAATAGGGATACAGGTTGACCCATTATAACAATGAGATGTAGAAGACATTATGTTGAAAAATAAACTTTACAATTTAGGTGGCCGGGGCAGGGGGGAGTGTAGTTGTGGAGGTGGGAGGGAAGGGATGGTAGGGGGAAAACAAAGGAGGAGACAACAATGCTTGATAGGAAATGTACGCATTACCTTGCTCATGTAACTGTAACCCCTCTGTACAGTATTTTTACAATAAAAAAGTATTAACAATATGTTGGGTCTTCGTCCGTCCCACGAAAGACGGACGGGGTCCGAGGAAAGGTAAGTGCGGCGCTCGCCCGTTCCCTAGCCTCCCTCAGCCCAGGAGACAATCAGACACAGCGGGGAGCCAAATCCAGCAGGTAGAAAAACTCGTTTATTAACAGAGAGCAGCCCCTTTTAAAGACAACAAGGGTGGGTGGTATGGTAAGGGAGGAAGAGGAACCAATCACTGTCAAGGTCACACCCTATCATTCACCTGAGCCCTCACGGGCTGGTTAGGCACTGATCAGAAGATCAATTGGGGTCTGCCCACTCAACCCCTCCCAGAGCCATCTTGGCTGGCCATGTGCTCTCCAGTAAATTAGGGTCTGCCCACTCAACCCCCTCCCAGCGCCATCTTTGCTGCCCATGTGCTCCACAGATTCCCCCTTTTATTTTTGTTTTAATGGCAGACCCACCTAGCACAGTAATAAACATCAGTCCCACCACAGTTAGAAATGTCCGAAGCAGTTCAACTAATTCCTGGGCACCTGGTGTCTTTTAAGTACGCCAGTTCCTTGTATGTGCCTTTAAGCTAGCACAGGAGTCAAGATGACCTTTGAGCTTTACTGTCAGCTCCCAATTGCTCCCAACATCCCCCCCCCCCCCCCCCCCCCCCCCGTCTTTGCTTAAAGAAGCGAACCCGCCTGTCTTAGGTTGGGTGGATCGCCTTGTCTGCCTTACCCGTCATCGGGAACTTCTTCAGAGCGAAGCTGAAGGCCCTGTCTTAGGTTGGTCAGACTGACACCCCCTCTTACCCGTCTCTGGCTGCGATTCCTCTGGGGGGGCGGGGAAATTCATTCATTTGGAGCTTGATAACTGGCTGGCTAAGCTCATAATGCAAGGAAGGCATAGAAAAAACCATCAGCAAAAGCAGGAATTGTCACTACTAGTCCTTTAACCTTAGTGAAGGATGGGATAGCAGTCTTTGCCACTTCAGAGTCCAGAGGTGGGGATTGTTCTAATCCAGCTATTTGCCTGTGGGGTTGGACAAAATCTAAGCTGGAAGCATAACAAAAGGTGGTTGTTTAACAATAAGTATGGATTCAATGCTGCTATACAAGCAATTAGTAGAAGAACAATTAAAGCAGGTAACATTAAAATAATTAACTCCTACAAAAATATTAAACAGTCCATAGGGTGGTGATCAAAATGAAGGTCAGGCCACCAGCTCGAAGGGACAGCTTCTCTTGTGGTGCTCCTGACGATTTCTGCATTGCCAGCATTGATCACCGCCCAGGTCACCCGTTGAGGTTGATGCAGGTTCCGTAGGGCCGTTCACAGGATTCGGAGAGTCAGAACAGCCAACAGCTGGAGTGTCACCATCTGCAATTGTTAGAGAACACAAGAGCTTCTCAAGGGCTGGTTGCCCTTGGGGATGGTTAATAATTGTCTTTCTGGCTTTTGTCTTTGGTTAGCTTATTCTTGGGCATCCTCCTGTATAGAGGAAATGGGTAAAAACTTAAGGTTCCTGGCAGGGATCCAAATGGGAGCAGACTCCCCTATGGGGAAAACGCATCCAAATCCCCTGCCCATAGTAACTAGGGGGTCAGGTCCTCTCCATTGTTGTGTTAGGGGGTCCTTCCACCTGACTTTCACTTGGGGCTTAGGGTTTAGTTGTCCCCAGTGCTTCTGAAATCTGGATTCAGTTGTCCCTTTTGAAAAATTTAACTGTATATGGGGGCTAACTCCCCCTTTTTTGTTTTATAGGCTACCAGAATACAAATTAAAGGGTTTTGAATGTCCAGCATTTCCTTATATTGTAATTGTAGGGACAGAAACCCATGGCAACAGCCAATTGATTTCCCCTAAAAGACTCTGAAGTTGGGTTATCCAGCAAAGGCTTAAGGGGGCTGGCCTGAGTCAAGGTAAGGTGGGTCCCGAGCACCTTAAAAGGAGCTACCTTTTGAATTTTATTAAGGGCTATGGTAAAACCCCCCTTTTTTAGTATGTCGAGGACCTGGGCCAGAAGGCCCTCCAGGCAGCTTGGGTCTCGGTGCCCCAGAATTATATCATCCATGTAGGCATAGGCAAGGGAGGTATCTGAACCCAGCACAGGCCCTAAAAGTGTGGCCAAGTATTGTTGGGAGAAGGCAGGGCTATTGGCCATACCCTGTGGCAGTACCGTCCATTCAAACCTCCGGTCAGGCTGGGAGAAATTAAGAGAAGATATAGAAAAAGCAAACTTCTCGCAGTCATCTGGATGCAGAGGGATAGAAAAAAAACAATCTTTAATATCAATCACAACCAAAGTATATTCTGAAGGTATAGCAGGAGTCCAGGGCATGCCTCTTAGGGGCGTTCCTACTAGCTTTCATTTACCTTCCGTAGATCTTGGAGCATCTGCCAAGCCCCAGAGGCTTTTTGGATAACAAATCCAAGGACTTATACAAGGGCGGATATGCCCGAGGCTTATCTGTTCCTCCACCAGAAGGTGGAGGGCTTCAAGTTTAGGTTTGGTCAATGGCCACTGCTCCACCCAGATTGGGCTTAGGGCGGAGTCCGTCCACCAGGGGGACGGTCCAATGGGCCTGGGTCACCCTGCCACGAGGCTGCCTGGGCCTCACAGCAGGGGGGGTTCCTCCTTGCGTTAAAGGGGCTAGAGGATGCCCCTCCCCAAGTTTAAAGACTTCCCATCTAAATCAAATTTGTATCCCTCCCTGCCCCTGGGGTAGGGTATAGGGGGCGGTTTGCCCACGGGCCAGTTGGCAGGGGATTGTTGTAAACAATCCCTCTTAAAGTGCCCTTCCTGCCCCCATTTAAAACAAGTCCCTCTCCCCGATGGCCTTGGGGTTCCTTGGCCCTGGGCTGCCAGCGCCTGAGTAATGGCCTCAGTCATTGTAGATGCCTGAGCCTGTAAAGCTAAAGCTAGTGATTGGGACTGGTGCTGTTGCGTTCCCACATCCTGTGAAGCCACCACCCATCTGCTCAGGGAACTCTCTCTCAATCCCGTGCAGGCCATGCGGTGGTCTGCATTCCCTTCCCAGACCAGCAGCTTTACAAACTGATCTCGGAGGTTCCCTGTCGGCAGCTTGAGGTGAACACTCTGTTGGACTCGGTCTATGAAATCAGGTCGAGGCTCACCCAGTTTTTGTCTCACTTCTGCCATGGAGGACTCAGTAGGCCCATCATCTAGTTTGTACCACACGGCAAGTCCTGCCTGCCTCACCTGGTCACAGTACGGGCCAGGTATTGCGGCCTGTTGGATGCCGGTTGAGTACCCTTCCCCCTTCCCTGCTAGCATGGCATAAGTAATAGGTTTTGCTGGTTGAGCCTGCCGGTTACTCTCCGCTTGCACTCTGCATTCCTCCTTAAAGAAAGCACACCATTTAATAAACTGAGGACTAGTGGTCTGGGCCCAGGGAGAGTTTGGGCCATCCTCCGCCACCGCCTTGCGGAGCTCTTTAAGATCCTTAGCTTCCCATGGACACCATTCCAAGGGCCTGTTAGCCCCTGATGCCACATTGACCGGATACGCTTGGGGAAGCGAATCCTGTGGCCGAGAGTCTGGGCTCTTGGGTGGCCCTTCCTTTCCAGGGCTCTTGGGTGGCCCTTCCTTTCCAGAGGAGGTCTCCGAGTAGGTTACTTCCTCAGCCCTTGGTCCCTCCATGTGGTAGGGGTCTGGGCTTTGCAAGTCCCTCTCGCAGGTCTTGTAGGGCGCCGTACCTCCCGTCCAATCAGGGGAATAGGGAGGGGGCCTAGGACCATCCGGGGCACCTGAGTAGCTGCCTCCGCCCCTGCATGCACAGATAGTGCGTTCCCGGTTGAATTTGACCTTTTCCTTTTCCTTTTTACTTCCCAAGTCCTCCTGTACTCCTTCTAGGCCTAATGTTGCCTCCTCCTCCTTCTTCTGTGATATAGCATTACCCATATTTAGGGTTTCACTTACCCCGAGAGACCGCTTAGCCTCGGCCGGTATCTTTTCCTTTCGTGCCCCACGTTGGGCGCCAGATGTTGGGTCTTCGTCCGTCCCACGAAAGACGGACGGGGTCCGAGGAAAGGTAAGTGCGGCGCTCGCCCGTTCCCTAGCCTCCCTCAGCCCAGGAGACAATCAGACACAGCGGAGAGCCAAATCCAGCAGGTAGAAAAACTCGTTTATTAACAGAGAGCAGCCCCTTTTAAAGACAACAAGGGTGGGTGGTATGGTAAGGGAGGAAGAGGAACCAATCACTGTCAAGGTCACACCCTATCATTCATCTGAGCCCTCACGGGCTGGTTAGGCACTGATCAGAAGATCAATTGGGGTCTGCCCACTCAACCCCTCCCAGAGCCATCTTGGCTGGCCATGTGCTCTCCAGTAAATTAGGGTCTGCCCACTCAACCCCCTCCCAGCGCCATCTTTGCTGCCCATGTGCTCCACAACAATAAATGAAGAAAAGCATTCTTATTTTAAAAACATTCTGTAATTTTAAAAATAGAAGTTGACAGGACAAAATTTAAAATTAAATATAGATGCCAAATAGCCTAGAATCCCCAAATCAGTGAAAGAACAAGACTGGAGGCCTCACTGTACATTATGTAGAAGAGCTTCTATGCTATGTCTATTATTATATTAATCGAGTTTCACTATAATTATTGTTCATGCAGTATACGGTATATGCTCCAAGTAGAAAGGGAGCACACGTTAATTATCTCTGTGTCCCTTAAGACAAGCACAGATACTTTTGGTGAAATGTCCAAAGCTGGTTAAAAAGTAGTATGTTTTTAATTTGAGAGAGAGAAAAAAATAAGGAGAGTGGACATTTCAGTCACGGAGCAGGTGAGCAGGGCTCTACCGATGATATCAGAAATAGATCAAGGTCAAAACCTTGAGCTGGGGGGCTTCCTTTTAACACAGGGGAATTTCCCTTGAGGTTATTTAGTGCATTTGTTTTTATTTCAAGGAATGACTTGGAGTCTGGCTTCAGCCAACCCTAGATTTAATTATTCATGGAAAATATCACTTGCCAAATGACATCTTTGTTTATATTGACTCTGTTGATGCTGGTCCTCATTTCTGCATTCTCTTCCCTTAACATGGTGCATCATGGTTTTCCAAGGTGACACGCTGAGCTCCCTTTGAACAGTTAGGGTGACCTCCTTAGTTCTGGACACCAGCCCGTGGATTTTACATCTTGCCAAATCTCTTAATACTTTATTTTTAATCCACAGCCCTATGGACTTTTATAAATAGCTCTGTTAACTCCAAAAGGCCATCCACTTGGTCTTCACAGAAGTTGCGAATTGGTATCAGTCCATGTTTGCATATTTCCAACTATTTTTCCTATCCAAAGTCATTTATTTGTGATGTGATTTGGTCCAGTTCAGTGTCCACTGAGATTATCCATAATGGATTTTGAAATCATCTGGTTTTTTTCTCCTCTTTTTCCTTCCTTCCTTCCTTCCTTCCTTCCTTCCTTCCTTCCTTCCTTCCTTCCTTCCTTCCTTCCTTCCTTCCTTCCTTCCTTCCTTCCTTCCTTCCTTCCTGTCGTGGGCCTTGAACTCTGGGCCTGGACGTTGTCCCTCAGCTCTTCAGCTCAAGGCTCTACCATTTGAGCCACAGCACAACCTCCGGTATTCTAGTGGTTTATTGGAGATAATCTCACAGACTTTCCTGCCCAGGCTGGCTCCTGAGTAGCTAGGATTATAGGTATGAGCCACCAGCACCCAGCTTCCTTTTTTTTTTTTTTTTTTTTTAAATTATCTCCTAGAAACAGCAGCACATACATGAAACCATCCCAGCTAAAGCCTATTTTTCCATGTATTAGTACAGCACCAAGGCAAAGATGAAGGAGTATCCTTTTCCATTTAGAATTTAGAAGAAAAAAAGATATTCCTGTTGGGTCACTGGAATGTGCTCTATGTCTCATTTCCCTCTTTGGAGATGGAGTCTTGTTAATGGACTTCTCTACCCCCACTTAACCTGCATCATGATCCTACCAATCTCACCCTACTTGTAGTCTGGGATGACAGATGCACACCAGTGTCCAACTATGGGTTGAGCTCAGGGATCTCTCAGACTTTTCTGCCAGGACTGGCCTCAAACTGTAATCCTCCCAACCATTCTCCACCTCCCACATAGCTAGTATTACAAGTATGAGCCACGGGTTTGCAGTGATACATTTTATTTTGTACCACAATCTACAAAATATTAATGCAGAGAAATTAAGTTTCTGTATATTCAACCAAAATGCAAAGTGCTTCCTAGTCATCACAATAAAAGCAAAACATTTTAAGGAGACAAGTAGAAAGTATTTTCTTCCTAATGAATTGTGAAGGCTACTTGATAAAATTTTTGCTCAAGTATTGAAACACATTAATTGGCATCTTTAATATTCAGTAGTCAAATGCTGGGTTTTAATAATCCTTTTCTTTTTCTTTTTTTCTATTTTTCTCCCCCAGATGGGTCTTCCCCAAATCTAATCCTCCTGGAGAATGTATTAGTCAGTTACTTATAGCAAGGGAATACATTGTGTGTGTGTGTGTGTGTGTGTGTGTGTGTGTGTGTGTGTGTGTGTGTGTGTGTAGGAGGAGGGGTTATTAGGGCTTTAACTTGGAGCCTGAGCACTGTCCCTTAGACTTTTCTCTCAAGGCTGACACTCTTCCACTTTAGCCATAGCTCCACTTCCAGTTTTCTGGTGGTTAATTGGAGAGAAGAATCTCACAGACTTGCAGAGAGTGGATGGCTCAAGCCTGTAATCCTAGCTACTCAGGAGGCTGAGATCTGAGAGGATCGCGGTTCAAAGTCAGCCGGGGCAGGAAAGGCTGTGAGACTCTTATCTCCAATAAACCACCAGAAAAACAGAAGTGGTGCTGTAGCTCAAGCGGTAGAGAGCTAGCCTTGAGCTGAAGAGCTGAGGGACAGCACCCAGGCCCAGAGTTCAGGCCCTATAACCGACCAAAAAAAAAAAAAAATTTCACCGACTTTTCTGCTCAGGCTAGCTTTGAACCCTAATCCTCAGATTTCAGCCATTTTTTTTTTTTTTTTTTTTTGGGTCCAGTCGTGGGGCCTGAACTCTGGGCCTGGGCGCTGCCCCTCAGCTCTTCAGCTCAAGGATAGCACTCTACCACTTGAGCCACAGCACCACTTCCGGCTTTTTTTTTTCTTATGTGGTGCTGAGGAATCGAACCCAGGGCCTCGTGCATGCAAGGCAAGCGCTCTACCACTGAGCCACCTTCCCAGCCCCACTTCTGGCTTTTTTCTTTTTGCTTATGTGGTGCTGAGGAATTGAACCCAGGGCCTCATGCATGCAAGGCAAGTGCTCTACCACTGAGCCACCTTCCCAGCCCCTGGTCTTCATTCTTGTATCTTGACATTTTGGGCAAGTAGTTCCTTATTGTAGGGCTGACCTATGCATTGCTGTGCCAGTAGCATCTCTGGTCCCCAGTTGATTATGCCAGATAAGTACGTTATGGAGTTGATACCAGGCATGGTGGTACACACCTGCAACCCCAGCTATTCAGTAGGTGGCGATAGGAAGATACCAGTTCAAGGCAAATATGCTAAGATGTAATGATAGTTCTAAGAGAAACATGGTCTTAAAAAATACTGTACTAGGGTTGCCCCTTTCAATTTCAATAATGTGTGTGTGTGTGTGTGTGTGTGTGTGTTTAAATGCTTAAAATGGTGAACCTGTAGGTTTTCAGGGTTTTGAGTCAAACCTGCTTCTCAATTTTCAGCCTTGAGTTAATCTTGCCCTAAGTAAGGTGGCTTTGCTTTTTGGAAATTCAATCATTTCAATGCCAGTCCCCCCACCCACACCCCCATTATAATTCCCTCGAGTCCTGCATCTGTCCTTTGAAATGCCAAGCCGGCAGAGGAGGCCGCTGTCTGTGTGTCTGCTCCAGAACATGTTCCAGTTCCAGGAAATCATCCACCTACTACCAAAGCACCCAGGGATGGAGCATCTGCTGTGCAGGGGCACAAACAGGAAGCATTGCTCAGTGCTCTGCGTCAGGAGTGGAACAGGGCCCGAGAAGCTGGAAGTTGGTGTGTTCATTTATGCAGTTGCTCACCCTGGCACCAGCCAATGGCTGGTCCTTGATTCTCAGAAATGCTTTCCTTGAGATACATTTTTTTCCCCTTGTAAACCCAGAAACCAACTAAAGCTAAAAAAGGAACTTCATTATAGAAATACTGGATGATTTTACAGGATTCCAAGGGAAAATGGCACTAAGGGTGGGATTTAAAGGTTTCAAATGAGTGATCAACAGTAAGATAGTCTGAAGCTGGGCACCAGTGCCTCACACCTGTAGTCTTAGCTACCCAGTAGGCTGGCTAGTTGCCAGTCAGGGCAGAAAAGTCCTTAAGACTTTTTTTGTCTAGTTCTGGGGCTTGAACTCAGGGCCTAGGTGCTGTCCCTGAGCCTCTTTGTGCTCAAGGCTATTGCTCTACCATTTGAGCCACAGTGCTACTTCAAGCTTTTTCTGAGTAGTTTGAGATAAGAGTCTCACAGACTTTCCTGCCCAGGCTGGCTTTGAATCATGATCCTCAAATCTCAACCTTCTTAAGTAGCTAGGAATACAGGCATGAGCCACTGACCCCTCAGCTCTGAGTCTCTTATCTCCAATTAACATCTAAAAAACCAGAATTGGAGCTGTGGCTTAAGTGGTAGAGTGCTAGTCTTATGCACAAAAGCTCAGGGATAGAGCCCAGGTCCTGAGTTCAAGTTCCAGCACACATAAGATGGTCTAGACTTGAATGCTTGCTCTCATACTCTTCTACCTTGGTGATAACCTAGCTCCCTAGTAATCTTATGTGTAAAATGGGTATAACAGTTGTTCCCTCAGGGATGTGTAGGTCTTAGTGTCTACTATGGAGGAAGCTCTCAAAAATGGTTTGTTCCTTGAATTCTCCTTGTTATGATAATTGATAAATAATGATTTCTTCCAGTCTCTGCAGTTAAGACTTCCACAGAGTGTTTAGCGTCAGGATAGAAATTAACTTGATGCTCTCTTACTTTCAAACCCAGATCTCTACAGAAGATGCTGACTGGCTTAGCAGAACAAGAATCCAACCCTGGTTCAGCAAATGGGATCCATGAAAGAATCATGGCTACCAGCATCTCAGGGCAGTTTGCATACGCGTGGGACACAGGTGGTAGATCCTGGCCAGACAAGCTGAAAGTCTACATTGTACCGTGGAGACCTCTAAATGTGCTACTTTCTCAATGGCATTCTGAAGGATGAGTGAAAAAAGAATTCTGTGCTTACCAGTTTTTAGTGTGTGTCAGTATTGGGGCTTGAAGTCAGGGCCTCACTCTTAATTCTTCTACCCAATGCTGGCTCTTTCCTTATATTAAAAATTCAAAGAGTATTTCTTTTATTACTATTATTATTATTATCATTATTAATTGATCTTGGGACTCAAGAGTCTCACACTTGATAGGCAGGCACTCTACCACATGGGAGCCCTATATCCAGCCCCCCATTTTTCTTAGTTATTTTCCAGATAAGGTCTTATGTTTATGTCTGGGCCAGCCACAGACCACAGTCCTACCTGTGCCTTTTGTGCAGTTGGGACCGCAAGTGTGTGCTACCATGTCTAGCTTATTCATTGAGGTGGGGAGGGTATCATTGATTTTTGTCCAGACTAGCTTCAAACTGGGATACTTCAGATATCCACTTCCCAGATTTCTGGGATCACAGACTATTACCACCATACCTGCCTTGTTTTTTTGAGACTGGAGTCAAGCTAACTTTTTTCCTTTGGGTTGACCTTGAACTGCAATCCTCCTGATCTCTGCCTCTTTAGTATCTGAGGTTACAGGTATATACTACCACACCCAGTAAATTCCTGTCTTCAAATCTATCAACAAACTAATCAGCCAACCAACATGTTCTTGTACAAAGCCTTTTATGATGGAGAATCTGACAACTTTCATGGAGATGATGAAAGAAATAGAAAAATAGAAATTTGATCTCTCTCCTTCCTTCCTTCCTTTCTTCCTTCCTTCCTTCCTTCCTTCCTTCCTTCCTTCCTTCCTTCCTTCCTTCCTTCCTTCCTTCCTTCCTTCCTTCCTTTCTTCCTTCTTTCTTACCTTCCTTCCTTCCTGGTATAAGCATAAGAATAGACTGAGATACTAGCTTTAGTTCTTTTCCATAGTGAGGAGTTTTCATAAACTCTGCCAGCAATAACAATTTTTCCAGCATGTTAGTATTTTCTTTGTGAATAGATTCTTTATTAAATACCAAGTTATAGTTTCTTGTTTGAGTAATACCCTATGCTGTATAAGCTGTGAATCCCTAGATGCATGAATCGTTTTATTCCAGTCTGGATCTTTTAAAGGTTGCCCACTTATTAATCTGGTTGCAGTACCCACTGATAATTGACTAGAGTCATTTGTTTGCACTGTAACAGGAAATCCTATCCAGCCTAGCATATACAGTAAGAGGAACTTATCAGTTTATTGAGCTGAGAATTTCCATGACAGGTCAGGCTTCCAGTATAGATAGGTCTACTGGTTCAAACAGTATCAATAGGGGCCAGGTTTTTCTTTTTTCCTCTCCACATTGTCTTCCTCTTCACAGGCTTCACTTAAGCCTGGCATGCTTTATAATCACAAAAGGCTAGTAGCAGGAAGGAAGGCTACATTCTTCTGCACTAGCAGAGATAAAAAGAAAGCTTCCATGGAAGAGAGGAGGTATTTGTTTCCCTGATTCCTCCAATAAGCCTTTTCTGTGATGGGGAGAAGAAGGGCATATTGGCTGGCATAGCCTCTCAGGGCTGCCATTACATTCTTGGAGGAGTTCAATTCCAGCGAGAGTTTCACATTGGGAAGTGTGTGTGTGGTACTGTCTAGAGCAGAGAAGACTAGAAATCACCTAGAAAAGGCCATCAGCAAACGTTCCCTCTAAGGCTGTTTCTTTTTCTCCTTCCCTTCCTTCCTTCCTTCCTTCCTTTCTTTTTTTTCCTTCATGTCTTCTTTTTTTTTTTTTTTTTAACTCTTCATCAAATTTCAGTAAAGTGTCATCTTTTTTGCTCATTTTTTTGGCCAGCGAATCCAGGTGTCTGACTTGAGTTAGAGAATAGTTACCTTCCCACTTATTACAAACTGTCTTCAAAATAAATTAAGAGGGTGAGCCTTAACTTTTCCTATGGAAGACATTCTTCAGGAAAATGAGATTAGATTTGATTTATCAAAGAAGTGCCTTTATGTTTAATGAAATACTGTGCAGATCTATTATCATACATTGAAAGGATCATGCTGAGACATCTTGATTTTGGATTTAAAATAGTTTTAGCCTGACTACCAATCCCTGCTCCCATAATAGAGCTACTGATTATTTTGGCACTGTGAGCATTCATAGCATCTCATTGTCTATCAACCCTAAATTTATGACAATTCCTGAATTACCTGATATGACTTAAAGGAGGATATTTGCAAGAAAAAAAATCAAGAATGTAGAAGCTGTGTATGGATAAATCATGCCTGTAATTCTAGCTACTTAGGAGGCTGAGATCTGACGATTGAGGTTCAAAGCCAGTGTGGGCAGGAAAGTGTGAGATTCTTGTCTCCAGTTAACTAGCAAAAAGCTGGAAGTGGAATTGTTGTTTAAGTAGTAGAGCACTATCCTTGAGGAGAATAAAGTAAGGGATAGTAGTGCCTGGGCCCTAAGTTCAAGCTCTAGGACCTGCTAATGAGACGGAGGAAACATCTGCTTGGGTAAAATTTGAAACCTGACTCTTTAAATACTGTGCTTTGTGGATGCTATTGATTTCCTTTGAACAAATAAAGCAAATTTGAACATCTGGAAGACTGAGGTTGATTGCTGGAGGAAAACATTGATATATCAAGATAATTGTTCCCTTTATACTACTTTTCCCTAGTGACCTACATAGTTATCAAGATCTAACTTCTTTCTCCCTTGCCCATCTGCTTTGAGCTCTTCCCAGGGTTACACGCTTGACTTAGTTCAGAGGAAATTCCCTGTCATCCCCCCTGAGCTTAAATATTGATATAATTAAAGAAAACTATCAGTTGCCATTAATTAAGCAAGTTAAAAGGATGCATCGCATTCTCTCATTCCAACAGAGCTCTAAAAGCTTTATTTTTCTTACGTGAAAGCCAAAACATTAACTAGAGCAACAACCCAAGACAAAAAAAGAGGCAGATAATTTTTAAAGGAGTGATTCTGTTCGACATGCTGCCTTTAAACATTTTATTACCATAACTACTCTTGGTTTGTGCTCTTAAAACTCTGTAATTTCTTAGTAATTTAGATGAATATGCCATTTCTTGATTTTAAGTGGCTTTTCTTTTCCTGGTCCAGGGGCCTGAACTCTGGGCCTGGGCGCTGTCCTTCTTCAATTCAAGGCTAGGGCTCTACCACTTGAGCCACAGCACCACTTTTGGATTTTTCTGCTTATGTGGTGCTGAGGAATTGAACCCAGGGCCTCATGCGTGCAAGGCAAGCACTCTACTACTGAGCCACCTTCCCAGCCCCTGCCATTTCTTGAAAACTATTCCTATGATTTTTTTCTGCACTTTCTCCATATATGTATGTGTGTATGTTTGTGAAAACTTTCTAATAAAGAAACCTTACAATTTAAAAAAAAATTGCTGTTCAATGTGTGAAAAGATAGAGCCTTAAACTGTTCGGTCCTGCTTTAAATTAAATTTTATTCTAGAAGTGTTTTGGGGATCCTACAGGTTGAATTTAGTCTGTGGGTCAAGAAAGACAAAGGCAGGCTTGTCACAGGTTCTCAGAGGAGTTTTCTTCCTGCCTCCCCCGCCCCCCCCCCCCCAAGGCCTTTCTGTTCATTCTTGTCATAGTACTAAGTTTATTTCTCCTGGCATCTAGCTCAGTGGGTCTCAACTTTATGTAGGAACATCAAATTAGCACCTCTATCCACTGACACCCCTCAGATGCCTGCTCTGAGTAGCTGTCTATGGCACAGATCAAGGTTTCCTGTCTTAAGAATGTTTCCCAGGAACTTTGCTCTTCTGTTCGTGGCCCCTGGAGATTTCTTCTTTCCATCCCAGGCCAGCGAAGCACTTAAACAGACATTTTTATGTTTTTAATCCAGTGTTTTACTTGCTTTGTTCAGCAGTGTTGTTTATCTAGCGTCTGCCCTGCTGACACGAAGTCCTGAATTGCTTTGGAAAATGGTCTTTCAAAGGGTTGTTTACAAATAGTCTCACTCTTGGATTTGTGAGGCTATATATCCAGCAATAGTTTCTAAATCTGTCTTAAATCTCTTTGTCTTTTTACTGAAAAAAAAAAAGAATCAGGTAAACTTTTATAATCATCCCAAAGTTGTTTTGTGAAGTTGTGGCTCAGCAAACCACTCTTCAAATGAAAAGATTTTGCGTACATGTCCCCAGTGAGAGCTGGAAAGGACTTGGCTATAAGCAAATTCTCTTCTTTCTTGTCTGTGATTGTTTTTTTTTTTTGAATGATGATGATCAAACCCGAGGCTTGCTAGCTAAAGCCTTTGCCACTGAGCTGCACCTCCATCCACCTAGGATAGCAATGTTTGAGAAAATACCTCGAGTCATCTCCGATTCATGCATGTAGGATGTTCTTACACAAACTCTTAGTAGAATACTCTGCTTTCTACTTGACTATCCATTAGCTTTTTCTTTTTGCTCAGGGCTGAAGCTCTACCACTTTAGCCACAGGTCTACTTCTGTTTTTTCAGTAGTGAATTGGAGGTAAGAGTCTCACAAACTTTTCTGCCTGGAATGGCTTTGAACCGCAATCCTCAAATCTCAGGCTTCTGAGTAGCTAGGATTACAGATATGAGCCACTATTGTCTGGTAGACAATACACTTTCAATGAGAGAAGAAATGAATGCTTATACAGCAAAGAAATCTGTAAATTATGAGAATCATTAAAGAGTCAAGTCAATGTCAGGCATGTCATACGTGTGTGTATGTATATATATATATATATATATATATATAAATATACAGAGAGAGAGAGAGAGACAGACAGACAGACAGACAGACAGACAGACAGACTTCTTGTGGGTCCATATTGAAAAGGAAAGAGGCTCATTTTATGTTTCTCTGAAAACTTTCCAGCCATCACATAACACTATCTTTAGAGGATGAAGTGTCACTGAAGTTAATGAGTATTCAAAATATACAGCAGAAGCCCTGTAACATTTGAGCCCTTCCATGGTTGAACTTACCATACTGCATCTTAGATTTTTTTGTGTGTGTGTGCCAGTCCTGGGGTTTGAACTCAGGGCTGGGTGCTATCCCTGAGTCTCTTTTGTATTCAAGGCTAGCACTCTACCACTTGAGCCACGGTGCCACGTCTGCCTTTTTTGAGTATTTTATTGGAGATAAGAGTCTCATAGGGACTTTTTGCCTGGGCTAGCTTTGAACTATGATCCTCAGATCTCAGCCTCCTGAGTAACTAGGATTACAGGCGTAAGCCACCGGCATCCGGCTTAGATTTTTGCCTGTGTATATCTTAAAGTCACATGCTACATGTGTGCTAGATAAGTGGGTAAATGAAGGAATGAAGGCCTTTCAAGTCTACTTCCCAAATTCTATGCTAGACCAAGTACATTGCATGCCACTTTTAGGAGATTTTTCATAGACAGTTATTGAAGAATTAATTCAGCAGTCCTGGAGAGTACAAAGGATGCATTGGCAAGGAATGTCCTTCTGATATATTTGAATGACAGGTGAGAAATGCCAGATTTTAGCATGTTTCAGTTTCCTCATCTGTAAAATTATAGGCTGAAGCTGATGGGTGATATGTCTGGGCTTTAGGATTCAGATTTAATTCCACCAGAGCTGGTATCTGTAAACCTTACGTAACTGCAACCACTCTGATCTCAGTGTCTTTCTCTCTAAAAGGAGGGGAGGGGAGAAAGATCTCTATATTCTAAAGCTGTTATTGGGAACAGGACACAAAAAAACCCCTCAGCAACCAAGATAAATCATATTAAAAATCAAATTTAATGCAAAAAAATTCATGATGAGCAAACTATCAACATTTTCAAAAGAACAAGATCAGTAATGGTGCTGTGCCAAGCCATACTGGAGCCTGAGGCCAAGAGAAATAGGATCCAGTGAGATCATGCTTAGGAGTTACTTGGCATAGTCCTTGCAAATAATAAGTATACAATAAAACAGAAACCCATATTATTAAATAAACCCCAAGCTTTCTTCTAGTTAGAAAATTACATTAGCCATGGGGCTGGGAAGGTGGCTCAGTGGTAGAGCACTTGTCTTGCACGCATGAGGCCCTGGGTTCCATTCCTCTGTACCACATAAGCAGAAAAAGCTAGAAGTGGCGCTGTGACTCAAGTGGTACAGCGCTAGCCTTGAGTTAAAAAGCTGAGAGACAGTGCCCAGGCCCAGAGTTCAGGCCCACAACCGACAAAAAAAAAGAAAAGAAAAGAAAAGAAAATTACACTAGCCACCAGTTGTCTCCATAATTTAGAGTGTTTTTTAAAAACATGACAACTACTGATTTAATTTCAGGCAAAAATTCTGTAGGGTTGGCATATGCCCACCATTCTTTCTGTAAAAATATAAAATTAGTGCCAGCGAAAAATAAACTAAGTTGTACGCTAAACTTGTATATACTTAGGATCCAACAGAATACAGTGAAAATGTAACATAATTGCTGAACAAAGATAAGTCTAAATATGGCCAGCACCACAGTCAAACAATCACAAAGAGCCAATAATCGCTCTTTATCATGCAACTCCTTGTCCACCTACTTAAGAAATCCACTTGGAAATGCAGCAGTAGTACTCACTAGGTAGTATGTTAAAAATGAACTATACACAACTTGTAGGTTGACTGGAGGGAAAACCTGGGAGAGAGTGAGGGAAGGGGTGATGTTTTTGAAAAAGAAATGTACTCATTATCTGACTTAGGTATATCATCTTTATGATAAAATAAAAAAAAAAGTCACATTGAGGCAAGCTAGTGGCTCATGTCTGTAATTCTAACTACTCAGAAGCCTGAAATCCCAAAATTTGAAGGTAGACTGGGTAGAAGAGTCCTTGAAACTCTATCTCCAAAATAATTAGCAAAAAAGCAGAGCTAGAGGCATGCATGACTCAAGTCTTAGAATACCAGGCATAGCCAACAAGACTAGTGAGGCTCTGAGTTCAAGCTTTGGTAGGGAAAAGAAAGAAAGAAAGAAAGGAAGAAAGAAAGAAAGAAATTGAGAAGGAGGGAAGGAGAGAGAGATGGAGAAAGAGAAAGAGAGGAAGAAAGCCAGGAAGGAAGGAAGGAAGGAAGGAAGGAAGGAAGGAAGGAAGGAAGGAAAGAAGGAAGGAAGGAAAGAAAGAAAGGAAGGAAGGAAGGAAGGAAAAAGAAAGAAAGAGTAAGGATGTGTGGATGGGAGAAAGGGAAGGAGGGAGATGGTGGGAGAGAGGAAGTAAGGAAGGAAGGAAGAAAAAACTGGATGTCAGATACACTGGCCATGAAAAAGGCATAGATCCTGCCCTGAGAGTCTCTAATAGGAAGAGATATATGCTAGGAACAGAGGGGGTTTGCATCACATGTCAAGGCTATTTTTTCCCAGAAAAATACAACTCACAGTGTAAGGACTTATGGTGGAAAATTATTATCATAAAATTATTTCCCAAAGACCTCGATACAGGTACTTAGAGTTATACCATTCAACACTTTTCATCCATTAACACTGACCCAAAACACATTTTAAAAACACTTAAAAAGCATTATGTAAATACTGAGGAAATAATAAAAAGCAGTGTGCAATCAGTTACAGCTTCAAGTGGTTGACCTTAGTGGAGGAATTCCAGGGGTGTAGTAAAATGTTGCACGAACCACCACAAAAGTACGCTTTTTTGTTTTTAGTGAAAGGAGTGCTTTGGGGAGAGAGAGAGGAGACTGAGGATGACCCAGAACTATCTCTTTGGGCAGTGGGTAGCTGACGTGAAGATTGGGGTGGTGAGAAGGAGCAATGTAATGAGGGTCCAAAAGAGAATTTTCCCTCCATTCTAGTCTCCTTAAAGACAATAAAGAAGAAACAAGCCAGTTTGAATGGGTATTTCTGAGTGATTCTAATTATGTGGCCTTCCCCCTCCCAACTCTAAAATTAATTGTTTAATGTGTGTGGCTTCAAATAGAGTATTAGTACACATACATTGTAATATGCTGATGATTTTCACTGCTTCTATTACTGTCTTATTCTTCCTCCACCCTCTACCTTAAAAAATATGTTTCTTTCTTGCAGTTTCCAATGAATTTTCTTATAACCTTTTCACAACGATGCATACAATGTCTTTCATCATATTCCTCCCTACCCTGTCTTTTCCACCACCCATGTAGTTCTCTCCATAAAGAGTTCCCCATTTATTTTCATGTCTACTTTTTTTGTTTCCTTTAGAGCTAGCTTCTGCATATGGAAAAAGAAAGTGACATTTGTCTTTCTTTTTTTATTTTTTTATCAGTTGTGGGGTTTGACTCTGGGCCTGGGCATTGCTCCTGAGCTCTTCAGCTCAAGACTAGCACTCTACCACTTGAGCCACAGCACCACTTCCAGTTTTCTGAGTGGTTTATTGGAGATAAAAGTCTCACAGACATTCCTGCCCAGACTGGCTTTGAACCGTGATCCTCAGATCTCAGCCTCCTGAGTAGCTAGGATTACAGGTGTGAGCCACCGGTGCCCAACCACATTCATCTTTCTGAGTTGACTTATTTTGCTTTACTTGATGATCTCTAGTTCCATCCATTTTTTTTTCTGAAAGTGACCTAATTTCATTCTTCTTTATCACTGAGTAATACAACATTATGTACACATGCCACATTTCCTTTTTCTGTTCATTGATCGATGGGTACCTAGAGCAGTTCTATAGTTTGGCTATTACAAATATGTGCTGCTATAAATATGAGTGTGCAGGCCTGTATATTGTGTACCAATTTGCATTTCTTCAAGTAGATGTCCCAGAATGGTGTATAGGTGTATATGGTCACAAGGTATCTAACTTGAAGGGTTACAGCTTTGGGGATAGTTAGAGACATTACAGGGAGTGAGACATGAGTAGAGTAGGGAAGAGTTTGAGAGTAGTGAAGGTACTTCGTATGTTTGGATTCATGAGTTCATATTTTCTTCAGCCTACAGAAAGTACAATGCCAAGAGTAACCCCTAAAGTATAGAGTTTGGGTGATCATGACATATCAGTGTGGGTTCATCAGATACCACGCACATACGCCCTGTGATAAAGGTTCACAGAGGGGGACCTGTGGGTGTCAGGGAGTTTGTGGGAAGGGGAGGCATATGGGAATTTTCTGTGCCTGCTGCCCAAATTTTCTGCAAACCTAAATCTCTTTTAAAGAAATCCTTTTCTCTTTTTTTTCAATGAAAGGAATAAAACATACATGGCTTTTTCTCTCCAGTCTTAAAGTTGTGTGTTGGAAGTGCTCCAAGGTTTATGTTGAGATTTTCGATGGGAAGAGAGGATATGTTGTTGGGGGTGGGGGTGGGTGGGTGGAGTCTTCACTGATCACTTGGGAGAGCTGAGGCTTACCTGTTATCTGTTCCCAGTGTACACAGGCAATATGCCCGAAGACGTGTCTTCCTGGTGAGTCCAATTCTTCATTTTATTACACTGTCATAGAAGTTCATCAGACCAGACATAGACAGAGATGCCAGTGGAGCTTTTTGTTCAGGGACACTCCCAGTTTCAAGAGTTAGAATCAGTACCCTAGTTTTTGTGATTTTGAATCTTCTGTGAGTGAAACCTTGGGCACTGATGTCTAGAATTGATTTTTAAATGATGTTGCCAGTGAGCATGGTTTGAATGGATGGCTACGCCCTGGTGGCAGACAGCCTCTGGTTGGGAAGTTGCTCTAGAGACGACTGGTTTACATTTGTTTGTAGGCCACACTTCAGATGAATTTAACCACATGTGCCTCAACTAGTCTACTCGTGAACATCATCAAAGGCTATGCTAATTAGCGTAATACATAAGAGAAGTGGGCTAGATGGGCTACAATATTTGAGAGTGATTCTCAATCTTGCATGAATAGGACATAGAACTCTAATACAGTTCTGGCTCTTTAATATTCCCAACAGTGGTATCTGAGGCTTGACTCTCATGTAGTCCTACCTCCACCCACTAACTCAGGTGATTCTGGCAGCCTGGCCCTGCCCTATGCAGGCTAACTGAATTGTACCTCAAGAATGTAGTTGTGTCTGGCTCAGGGGCATGTTTCTGCTGAGAGCACATAGAACACAGAGAGGGGATTTGGTTGAGCTTGGAGGTTATACCACTGGTTGTGTGCAAGTTTGTGGGTAAGTGCTTATCTAATGTTTGTATGGTAGCGTTTGGAACTAGACTTGATTTGAGGCAAGATTTAAGGGAGGTAGTTTACATCGACTTACCTCTAAATATGTATTAAACAATTACTATATGCCCAATTGGAACTCAGATTCTACCAAAAACAAATTTCCTCTAGTAGTTGTTGTCTGAGTCAGTCAGTTCACACTGTCCTACTACATTTTTCTGAGCCAAAGGCTATCACAAATCCCTTGGTCCTGGATTTTCTCAGTAGAAGAGTTATCTGACTTATGAAGAGGGGGGGGGATATGGTGAGTATGTATGTGTGGGTGTAAATATACTTGGGGTTTGAGAATTTGAGCACTCATATGTTAAAGCTTTTAGACTTTTCCAAATCCTTGTTGGCAATGCTTTACGTTGGTGCTTGGATCACATGACTTCCTTAGCTCCTAGGGACAGCTGCTACCCAGTGACACAACTTGTGATTCAACAGTAGCAAAATATGTTCCATATAAACACATGGTATGATTGCAAAAGGGACAGAGGAAGGGTGAGCTCACAGAGCAGATCTGCTCATTGCAGCTCTCAAGGCCAGAGCTGTGGAACAGACAAAGTGCACAGGAATTCAGATGAGAGGGCTGCTACCTTAAGCCATTGTTAGAAATAAAATCATAATGCTAATGTACAAAATGGTTCAAAAGAACCATTTAGAACAGTCACATATCCAGTATAGTGACTGCTCATTTTTCTCCGAAGGAATAAAAAAATCAAGAGTACAAGGACAGCTGGGCATTATTGGCTCACACCAATAACCCTAACTACTCAAGAGGCTGAGATCTGGGAATCATGGTTTAAGGGCAGGCCAGGCAGTGACTCTTCTCTCTGATTAACTATCCCCAAACTGGAAATGGAGCTGTGGCTCAAGTGGTGAAACACTAGCCTTAAGAGGTAAAGGCTGAACTCAGATCCTGAGTTCAACCCCCAATATTGGACCCTCCCCTCCCTACCCCCCAAAAAAGAAGAGCATGGAGAGACGTGGACAGGATTATCGTATAGTTGTTTAGGATATTGAAAATTAAGATGAGACCCACAAAGAGGGAATTAGGTAATGCTGAAAAAAAGCAATTAAATTGCTGGAGAAAGGCTTTTAGTGGCATATTAGCATGGTGGGACATTTATGAGAGAATCGCATTTGCTAATAAAGGTGTGAAATTAATAAAGCCTTGGCGAGTGGCTGGGACATTACACACTTTTCCTCTTGATCATCTCTAATAGGTCTAATGCAAAGGAACAAATTTCAGAAAAATTACAAAAGACATGTATAAAAGCAGGCTCTTTTGGTAAAAAATCTTTTGGGGAGAAGTAATTTGGCAGTGTATCAGTCAGGTTATGCTGCAGTAACAAATGATGTGTGACTGATAGCATGAAAGTCCTGGGTTTGTGACTGGTCAGCTGAGTGTGTGTGTGTGTGTGTGTGTGTGTGTGTGTGTGTGTGTGTGTGTGTGTGTGTGTGTCTGTGTGTCTGTGTCTGTGTCTGTGTCTGTGTGTCTGTGTGTGTCTGTGTGAGCACACACATGCGTGTGCCTACTCTTGTAGCTTGAACTCAGGCCCTGGGCACTGTCTCTGAGCTTTTTATGCTCAAAACTAGCTCTCTACCACCTGAGCCACAGCTCTACTTCCAGCTTTTTGGTGATTCATTGGAAATAAGAGTCTCATGGACTTTTCCACTTGAGCTAGTTTGGAATGGCGATCCTTGCCTGGATCTCAGCCTCCTGAGTAGCTCAGGGACAGTGCGCAGGCACCAGCTGAAGCACCAGGACTGGCACTGAAAAAAGAAAGAAAATACTTCCATAAATCCCCAAACTAGTGTTTTCAAGGATATTCCTGTAGCACTGAAGATCTGAATTAAAAGCTGAGAGCTTCGCGTGGCCAAACACTTGCCCTGGGTTCAACCCTCGAGTACCATAAATAACACATAGTCGATGTGACCTGAAAACTTCAGATTCATCATTGGTGGAATTTCTAAAGAAATAATGGGGCAGCAGGATACTGGAAGTTCATAGTTACCAAAAAGAATAAAACAAACGTTCCAGATAAATGAATTCAAAAGCTACCAAAATTTGGTAGTATGCTTGCCTAATAAGCATGAAGATGAAACTTAGAGTTAAAAAATCCTAGTACTTGCACAGAAGGGATAACAAAAAGTTCTTAGTAATATTACTAATATAGCTATGGTGTGTACTAAACATTTGATATGGTCAGGTACTGTATTGGTAGGTTTTTTCCAAAGCATAACTTTCATCCCAAGTGACAAGAACTATCATTTCTGCTTTAACAGAGGAAGAAGAGAAGACTCAGAAAGTGAAATGACTTGTCACCTCTGATAAACGTTTTGCACAATCCCAGGATCTGAGAACAGAGGCTGCCTCTGTTCTGCTGGGGTTGGATGGAGTTACTGTGAAGGCGTAGAAGAAATACTTTGCCCACTGCTCTTTATGGTGTTTAATGAGGTTATATTTCCTTTTCTTACAACAAGTAAGCATTTCATTCACAAACATAATTTAAGAACAAAGTTTGAAGTGATGTGGGTGAAAAAGAGAAAATAGAAGCCTGCAGAATCAGGCAGAAATAACCATGAAAAAACAAAGAAATTGAAAAAAATATACAGACAACGGTACCAAACATCCATCCAGGTACTTGCTTTACAATGATAGTGGGAAGGAAATGCTTTGTCAGGACAAAGATGGCGCCAGGTAGAGAGTGATCCTGGTGAGAGACACTGAGGGTAGGTGGTAGTCCATTGGTGAGGTAGGCTTTGGACAAATGGCTGGTGGGTAAAACTCAAGGCCATCTTGAGAACCTTGTAGTAAATATAGAGGCTGATGAATCACTAAAAACAAGCAGCAGGGTTGGTAAGGCATAACTCACATCAGGTAATTTGACAGCCTTTTAAAAACAGAATTATTAGGGTAGAGCATAAAAGAGCAGCATGAGCCTCTGTGTTTGGATTACAGTAGGATCCCCCTCCCATTAGTGTTTTCAGGAGGGAGGGATGCCTCCAACATGAGAGGATTCAGAGATGGACAAGTAGAAGATCTTTGTTTGACCTTTAAGGATGCTCATGCCTCCGTTGTGTGGGTCAGAAGAGGCAGAGACGATCTAAATGTCACCAGTGGGGGATTTTTAAAAAATACATCAACAGCCACAAATGGGTTAATAGGTAGCTCTTACAATCACAAATGGGTTAATAGGTAGCTCTTACAATCACAAATGGGTTAATAGGTAGCTCTTACAATCAGAGCTTGGCAATCTTCACCTGTGGCCAACTCTGTTTTAAAGAGAAGTCATTTTTTAAGATGTTCTTTAAGTAGTTGAGTGAAGGGGTTTTAGTTAAGCATAATTCATGAGTATCATGCATCTTGATCATTGTCACCCCTTTCATTGTTCTCCCCCATGTAATTTTTATGGTTTTAAATGATTAAGAAAAACAAAACCCTAAAAGACATGACAGGTAAAAATGGGAAGTTCAGATTTCCCCACCTTCAAGTGAAATCTTGTCGTATATATAGGCTGCATATTCATCAGTCTGCTGTCCATGGCCATTTTCATAGAGCTCCTAGGCCTTTAAAGACTAACACAGTTACTACTTTGTCTTGTGTGGAAAAATCTTGCTGATTCCTATTCTGCAATAAAGATTAAATGAGATTGTGTGTGTGTGTGTGTGTGTGTGTGTGTGTTGGTCCTGGGGTTTGAACTAAGGGACAGGGCACTGCTGCTGAGCTTTTATGCTCAAGGCTAGCACTCTAAGGCCAGGGTGCCCATGGCCCATGCCTGTAATCCTACTATTCAGGAGGCTGAGATCTAAGGATCGTGGTTCAAAGCCAGCCTGGGCAGGAAAAACTGTGAAACTCTTATCTCCAATTAACTACCAAAAAACTGGAAGTGGTGCTATGGCTCAAGTGGTAGAGTACTCACCTTGAGCTGAAGAGCTGCTAGGGACAGCGACCCCCCACCCCCAAAAAAAGCTAGCACTCTTCCACAGCTCTTCCTCCAGTATTTTGGTAGTTAATTGGAGATAAGAGTCTCACAGCCTGAGCTGGCTTTGAGCCATGATCCTCAGAATCTCAGCCTCCTGAGTAGCTAGGATTATAGGCATGAGCTACTGTTGCCTGGCTTAAATAAGATTTTTGAGAATAGATCCCCCCATCCCTCACCCCCTAGTAGGGCTTTCATGAAGTCTAGCTCTCTACCACTTGATCTACATTTCCAGCCTGGCTTGCCAGTTATTTTAGAACTCGTGTCTAGCAAACTTTTCTACATAGGCTGTAGTTTTCTAGTTCTCGGTCTCCTGAGTAGCAGGCATGAGGCATCGGTCCCAGGCAAATGGATTCATTTTAATCCCAAAGTCTGTATTTTTTTTCTTTTTAAAAATCATGGCTTTAAGCCTTCTTTGCGCTGGTTTATTTTTCATTTGGTTTGTTTTATGTGTGCATTTGTTTGTGTGGCTCTGTTATATAGCTGTTGCAGATCATTCATTATTCTAAAAACTAAGTTTTAGCCAGGCACTGGTGGCTCATGGCTATAATCCTAGCTACTCGCTACTCAGGAGGCTGATCTCTGAGGATTGTGATTCAATGCCAGCCCAGGCAGGAAAGTCTATGGACCCTTATTTCCAATTAACCACCAGAAAACTGGACGTGGCACTGTGGCTTAAAGTGGTACAGTGCTAGTCTTGAGTGACAGGGACAGCAGCCAGGCCCTGAGTTCAAGCCCATGACCTACAAAGCAAGCAAACAACAACAACAATACCCTAACCCCAACAAACCTAAGGTTTTTATTACTATGTTACTATTTAATCATTTATTATATTACTATCTAATCATTGAAAAGCAAATGCTAAAATATCTTTTGTTAATTTATATTGCTGGAGTGGAAACTCCAGAGGATAGGGATTTCATTGTGACATCTCCATTTTCACATACAATTTACCAAATTAGCTCTGTATTGCTTTATCACAATCCCTCTTTCTTTCTGCCTTCCTTCTTTTCTTTTTCTCTCCTTCCTTCCTTCCTTCCTTTCCTTCCTTCCTTCCTTCCTTCCTTTCCTTCCTTCCTTCCTTCCTTCCTTCCTTCCTTCCTTCCTTCCTTCCTTCCTTCCTTCCTTTCCTTCCTTTCCTTCCTTCCTTCCTTCCTTCCTTCCTTCCTTCCTTCCTTCCTTCCTTCCTTCCTTCCTTCCTTCCTTCCTTCCTTCCTTCCTTCCTTCTTTCTTTCTTTCTTTCTTCTTCTTTCTTTCTTTCTTTTCTTTCTTTCTTTCTTTCTTTTTTTTTCCTTTCTTTCTTTCTCTCTCTTTCTTCCTTTCTTCTTTCTTTCTTGGGCCTCACTGTGTAGCACATGGTAGTCCTGAATTCAAGATCCTCTAGCCTCAGTCTCCCAAGTGTTGGAATTGTATGATTATGCCACTATGCTCAGCTCTGGACCATATTATTATAATACCCAGTATGTAGTTAGTATAGGACCTGGTATATAGTAACTTCTCAATCTTTTTTTTTTCTTTTAAACAGCATGGTTAGTTTCAGTTAAGGATGTTTGACTTTTAGGAACATATGTTGGACTCAATACTTATATTTGAATAATTTTATGAACGTGTTATAGTATATATATATATATATATATGTATCTACACATACACTGTACATGTACCATAAGCAGTTATGAATGGTCTGGATGATAGGTGGAGTGCGTCCACACAGGTACATTACATCGGACATGAGAGAGAACATTTCCCTTGTTCACCTTCCCCTGTCCTTTGCCTGCTTCCCTCCACCTCCCCTTGCCCCTCTGCAGGTAGCCCAGTCCCTTTCAGTAACTGGCCTTCTGTGCAGCTCACATGTCGCTTCAGGCTGTGGAATGGATAACAGTCAGGAAGCATTTAGTTAATCCGTTTTGGGGTTGACACACCAGCGGGGACATGTGGAAGCCGGCACGGAACATTTCCTGGGCTTGCTTTCTTAGGGAGGTAATTGTATTTCTGCAGCTTGAACATGTGGGGATCCTGGTTCTTGCGGCTCAGTCCCCCTTCTTGATTCTATTTGTCTGTTTCTAATAGGTACCTAATTGTGGTGTATAGTTTGGGGTATGGTGTGATGTTTAGGTACATGTACACATTGTATACTAATCCAATCAGCCAAGTTAGCTTATCCATCGCCTCTGTACTTAGCATTCCTTTGTGGCGAGAACAGGTGGTACAGTTATTGTTGTGTATAGCTCTCGCTGTGTGCCATAGAACAGGAGAACTTGTTCAGCCTGTCTAGGCTCACCTCCCTACATGAAGAATCTCCCAGCCTCGAGATCAGTTTCTTTTTACATGATTATTTTATGATTTTTAAACTAGCCTGTTTTAATTGTACAAGAGGGGGTTAATTGTCTTATTTCCGTACTCGTATACAGTACATATAAATCAACCCCACCCTTACCTCTCCCCACTCCTCACTTCCTAAAACAATTTCAACAGGTTTCAATGTTCAATCCATATACATGCAATTAAGCTGCTATGTTCATCCTCATTTGCTCTCTTAGCCCTTTCCACTGCCCATAATAGAACGTGTTTTGCTTTTCTGTCTTAAAAATTAAAGTGTATTAATCGTACCAAGAGAGTTCACCCTGATGTTTCAGATATGCTTATACTATTACTTTATTTAATATTGTATTACTTACTTGATTCATTTTTTTGTGCTGGTACTTGAGCTAAAATTCAGGGCGTGTTATGGTCCCTCAGATTTTTCTGCTAAAGGCTAATGCTCTATCACTTCAACCACAGCTTCACTTCTGGCTTTTTTTTTCTTTTTGTGATTAATTAAAAATAAGAGTCTTACAGACTTTCCTGCCTGGGCTAGCTTTGAACCTTGATCTTCATATCTCAGCTAGGATTTCTATATTTATCATATATTATTTGTACAAGGAAGGGTTTCAGTGTGACATATTCAAACATGCATATAAATATATCCTAATCAAACTCGCTCCTCTTCTTCTTCCCATGACTGGATTCTTAAAACAATTTTAAGAGGTCTCATCGATCTATCTTCATGTTCCACATCCTGCTTCTACTTTTTGACTTGCTCCTCTTCTCTCTCTTCTATTCCTGGATTTTCCTAGCATGCCAGGCATGAATACCATGGTCCACGTAAATGGTACGGTATGTGTGGTATCTTTTGAAGCTCACATTCATGCATCAAGCTGGACAAGTTTAGTTATCTCTGTTTGTGTAGATAAGGAAACCAGACATGGAGAAGGAAGTTGGGCTTTACTTTCCTAAGTGCTTTGCTGGATTGCCCCTCCAGCCTGCACATCTTCTGACCCTGGTCTCTTCTGCTATATCCACCAGGACTGACTTGCTGTTATACCCTGATATAGAACTGGTGCCCAGGAACCCACATGGTCCATCTACCTGTTGGAAATGTGATTTAGAAAAACACTTGATGAAACACCCCTGGGATTCTCTTAGCACATTTGTTTTTAGGAAATGATGACAGATGTGTATGTGTATACAATGATTTCATTGCAAGTATTGTTTGTAATACAGAAAATTTTTAAACAGTTTAAATGCCCAATCATAAGGAATTTGTTAGGTAGACTATGGTACATTTATTTTGCCAGTGTCAGGTTTGAGCTAAGAGCCTCACACTTGCTCAGCTTGCTTATTAGGCTGGTACTCTACCACTTGAGTCATGCCACCACTTTGTGCTAATTATTTTGGAGATGGGAGTCTTGTGGATTTTTCTGCTGGTCTGGCATAGTATTTTATGATCACTCTTTGACATCACTGAGTATTATAAACAGGAGTTTTGAAATTTCATTTTTCAGTGAATTACTCAACATTTTAGATATACCATTTTAGATATATAAAATGTCTACAGGGTAGGCTATGACTTTCTATGTAACTTCCTGAGTGAGAAACTCGTGTGATGCTTTAGCATGTCTTTTCCTTCCGATTTCTACACCCTGCAATTTTACTATTGTCTCCTTCACATTTTCTTCTCTATTATCCCCAGTCAGTTTCTACAAGGTTTTAGACTTTATTTTGACATATATCTAGTGGAGTTGGTCTTGAGTTTATTCACACCCTGATTCGTGGTAGTAAAAAAACCCTTTGAGTTTTCCTTTAGCCAATCTGAGTTTCATTCTTTTAAGCTCCTTGTGGCCAGAGATCCCAGAGTTTGGCAATAAATTGCTTGTGAGGAGTCAAGGCTGGTGATAAGCTGCAAATTGACTTTATAACTCCTCTGGAGTGAGGCATGTTGGGATACTCAATAGATCTATCCCATTACATCAGAAAGTCTGATACGCACCAGCAGAGAAGAGTCCCTCCCTTGGTGCAAATTCATTAAGGAACAGAATGTGCACATTGGGGTGAATTCAAAGAGTTGGCCTTGCCCAGCCTTCTCTCTGACCACTGCGGCGGAAAATATGTTCAAGTCATTGGATGACCCTAAGAGGGTAATGACCTTGGTTTGGTAGGATTTCTTAAAGGAACTACAAGTGGAAGAAAGGCATCAAGGAGACAGGAGAGACCAGCCACTCCATAGAAAAAAAGAAAATGGGTTCTTGGAGTAAGAGAAACAACAGAAGTCGAGTTCACTTGGAGTATTGTCAGCATATGTTCTGAATTTGAAAACATTGTACAGAAGGGAAAGGCAAGGAAGCAAGGTTTAGCTGCGTAGCTTAGGAAATGTGTGGGAAAAGTGTTTGCAGCAGAAGGATTCAATTAGAAGCGCTTCCTGGCCTTCCCCTTTTCAGACCAAAAAGAGTGGTACAGAAAGTTCCAGATGAATGGATTAACGAACCTCATCAAATAACCTTCCTGGAGGTCAGGCTATTGCTTCCCATGTGAATTCATCAGGATTTTTTTGTGGTTGCAAGGGACAGAAACCCAATTCAATAACAACTTAAGTAGAACCCAGAAAAGGACTTTATTGACCGCTGGAATGGAAAAGCCTAGTGGGTTGTGCTACTTTAGTCTTGGCTGGATCCAAGGGCTCACACAGGGACATTGAAATCTCTTTCAGTCTCAGATTTGCTTTCTGCTGAGATGCTTTGCTTCTTAGACTCTCCTTTCATGATAGAACGTTAACATATTTTTTTTAACCAGTTCTGAGTCTCACTAGTCTGACAGTACCATACACCCATCTTGGTTTTATCCATGTATGCCAAGCCTATATTTGATGCCCATGCTAGGAAACTGAAGAGATGGCATCAATCTCATTGAAAGGACATAGTTCCACCATGGGGGAATGGAGGTCTCCCAGAGACAAATCAGGACACTTCCTTCAGAGGGGGAAATAACAATAGCTACTAGGTGGACAGAAGCCTGTTGTCTTCCCAGGTGGCATTTCTTCTGAAGATCAGATCTTAAAACTAGTTTTCTAACAGCATTATGTAACACCAAAGTAAATAGATTGCCTTAGCTGGGAAAGGAAGGTCACAGCCCTTCTTCTTTTTCTGCTATAATTTGTTCTACAATGACTAACTCTTTAGCCACAAATCTGTGACCAAAGGCTTATTACCATAGAAACTTTATTTTAGGGGACAATTAGCATCTATTGTTACTGCTGGAATGTCACTGTTTCATCAGGAGCTGCTAATATTGGTGCACTTTTGGTAGTCCATACTTCACTATGGACTGTCACCTTCTAGTCAGTTCCCTGAGGTCATGGCCCATACCATCTTACCACGAGGCAGCTAATTAGTAGCTCGACAGATGTCCACTTGGTTCTCCAAATCTTCCTCTACTGCAAGACAGAGGCGTGCGAGCTGCACAAATAAAGAGGAGCCAGTGAGGGTAATCCTGGGGTTGGCAACCCAAGAAGAACATCATAGAGTTCTATGAACAGTGAACCACTGTGTATGCAAAGATTACCTGTGTTACATGCAAAAGAGGAAGCATAAAGCATTGGAGTAGGTCTCTTTGTGCTTTTGAAAAGATTTGAGCTTTACTTATGTAGAAAAGATGATGAAAGATTGCTAGTAGAGGCAACATGGCTTTTCCCCAAATGATCAAGTAGGGAAACACTGAAAATTAAGGATTGTGCCTCTCAATGGCTGGGCTCATGATCCCTTGTGTCAGAATTTCCTGATGTATCCAGATAGATCCCTTTGGTTGCAAGCATGACAAAATGACCAATGTGAGAGAAGGGAAGAAAAGATATTTGAAGCTGGGCACTGGTGGTTCATTCCTATAATCCTAGCTCTTCAGGAGGCTGAGATCTGAGAATTGTAGTTCAAATCCAGCACAGACAGAAAAGTCCAAGAGACTCTTATCTCCAATTAACCAGCAAAATGCCAGACTGGAGATGTGGCTCAAGTGACTGAGTGCCAACCATGAGTGAAAAAACAAGCAAAAACACAAAGACCTGAGTTCAAGTGCTAGTCCAGCATGTGTGTGCATGCATGTGTGTGTGCACACACACACACACACACAATGTATTTGTTGAAAAGAAGATTCTGGGGGACCACTTAGATGCTAAAGAAAGAAGCAGGAAGTGCCAGATTGGAGGCACAACGCAAGTTGTAGCGTGCCTACCATAAGCAAGGAGGCTGAGCAAGAGGGTGAGGCCCTGAATTCAAACCCTACTACTGGCAGGACAACATCAGTGAAAGAAGCAGGAAGCAGCTCATCATAGCTGAAAGAGAAAAACTTTGCTGATCCGAATCATCACTACTTCTTCGCTGAAAATTCCAGATTTTGAGAGAAGCATATGACTGGTGAAGCTTAGGTCCTATGTCAATTCCTTGTGTAACACAACAAATGGGAAATAGGATTTGGCTCTGAGGAGGTGAGTTCTCAGAGTTGCCTTCCCACCTAGACCAAGCCCAGTGGGACAATTCCCCTAATTAAACTGTGTTGCTCTCAGGTCAGGGAAGAATGATGGACAGATACCAGACGAACATGGAATGCCCTGCCTAGGACGTTGATGAAAATGCAGGGGCTCCACTCAAAACAAGTTTTATTTTATTCAACCAGAATTGAAGAATTTACAGATCTGGTATTTCTGTTTTAATATGCGACCCAGTTGAGACTTGTACTCACCATAGATGGAGAACCACTGGATGTTGTCAGAAGTGACATAGTATTAGTAAGTATTAAAAGACCTAACTGAAAGAGAGGAATGTATAATTTAGTCTGTCAGATTTGAGGCCCTCAGCTGCTGATCACTCGGCCCCATTGTTTTTGGGACTGTGGTCAGCTAGCATAGTACTGTGTGGCATGCGTTGGGGAGGGGGGCAGGCTGATCACATCGTGGTGGCTGAATGAATAGCAAGGAGAGAAAGGCAGGGCTGGGTTCCCATTACTCCTTTGGAGATCACAACCACATTGGCCCAGAAGACTTTCAAACAGGCCTTCCCTTACCTCTAAAAGATTACACCATCTCCCAAAAGTGCCTTGGACTAAGAATCAAGCCTCTAACATACGGGCTTTCAGGGGAAATTTATGCCAAATCTTGGCATTGCATATATGCATTCATCTCTGGAAATTTGTAGTAATTGCTGACACATAAACTGGAATAGATTGGAAGGAAAGGAAAAGGGAAGGAAAGATGCGTAGAGTTAGTAACCGAAGTTCTAATTACAGATTCCCTTTCTCTCCAGGCTTCTCTTGGGAGCATGAAGGACCTACTTTTGGTGAGTATTTAAAGATTGTGTGAATTCTTTGAATAACGGCAGTGCCCACCATCACTCCATGGTGCTGCAGGTAGACTCACTGAGGGTGAGGCTTGCAAGGGATTGCCTATTCACTTACATTCACAACTTTCACATTCAGTGTTTTATTCATGTGTGTCAATGTAAAAATAGTGGGTTCCTTGATGACATTTCATACATGTATATAATGGCACATTGGTCATATTTACATATTACCTTCTCTTGTCCCCTTTCTTCTTCCCTGCTTATCCCTTTCTTTTCCCCAAATAGTCAGTCATCCCTTTACTGTCAGTGCCTTTAAAAAAAAATCTGGATTCTATATATGACAGAAAGGATGTGACGTGTCTTTCTGGTGGGACTCACTTCCTCAGCTGGAACATATGAGGAATACCTACTCTTAGTAATGCTAGTGGCACCATGATGGTTCTGAGAATGCCGACGAGATCACTGACTTGATATTTGTAGCAGAGTTTTGACATGTAACCTGGCAATTACCTAGTGGCTACCATGAACAAATCACTAGAGCTAGTTTCTACCAATTGTTCATAGAGCAAATGTCTACTGTCAGAGTCCAGGAGAGGAAAAGAAAGTTAGCTGTGGTCCTTGAAGAGTCCCCATTGGTTGGGACTCCCTTCTTCTTTCCCTTCATTGGACACTTCACGATTGAGACATTGGATCTTCCGACCTCCAATGTGCTGCCTCTATTTCCAGGCTGGAGGCAGAAGCAGCTTGTGCTTTAAGTGAGAGCACTATCTTCCTTCAGATTCATAAAGGGAGCTCCTCTAGGGAAGCTAGGCTCTGTTATTCATGTTGTTATCTCCTCCAGAAACACCTATTCTTCTTACTTCTTCTTTTTATTTTTACACCAAAGATTTTGTCCCATGAAAGCACAGAGAAGGAAAAATGGATAATAAATCATTTCCAGACTTCAGACACTGGAAAGACATCCCTTCACCAATGATGTGTGGAGGAATTTACTTGTTGGTTGTGATGAGAATCCTTACTAGCTAATGAAGATAGTAATGAAATGAAAATTAGTACTAATTGTTGAAGAGGACGTGGAGCAACAGGAATTCACATGCACTCACTGAAGTTTTGACATCAGTGCACAGCTTTGGAAAGCAATTTTTCAAAGCCCAGTGTGGTGAACTACATCTGGAATACCAGGACTTGGGAAGCTGAGGCAGGAGGATCATGAGTTCAAGGTCAGTCTGGGCTAAATAGCAACTTTCCGCCTGACCTGGGCTACACATGGAGACTGTGTCTCACAAAGAAAAAGAAAAAACCAAACACGTTTGATGTGGTGGCCCACACCTATAAACCCAGCTACTTGGAGAGCAGAGGGGTTGGGATGCTGGTAGTTAAAGAGCACCCCAGTTAGTAAGCTCCCATCTTAGCAAACCAGCCAGGCATGGTGGAATGGAGCTATAGTTTCCTCTTTGTGGGAAGTGTAGTAGGACCATTTTGATCTGAGGCCAGCAAGACCCTGTCTGAAATACAACTAAAGCAAAAAAGGATGGCATAGGTCAAGGGGCATGGGTCAAGGGACAGGAGTCAAGTGGTACAGCTCCCTGAGTTTAAATAACAGTATCACTAAACAAACAAGAAAATGAAAAAAAAAAGGCTAGCTTGGAATTTTATTCAAAAGCTAAACGTACATATCCCAGTCTACTGGGATATTTATTTTGTATTAGTTTTTTTTTTTTTTAACAATAATAGCTACAAACTGGAAAGAACCTGTGTCTGTTTAAGACAAATGGCTAAACAAGCTGTGTTTCAAACCACCTAGTAGACTACTACTCAGCAATTAAAAAGGGATGAACCATGTGGTCTTTATTCATCATGAATGGATCTCCAAATAATTATGCATGAAAGAACCAGCCAGAAGGAGTACATACTGTGTGATTCTACTTATGTAAAACTGTCAAAAATACAAATTTTGAGTGATAGATAGCAGACCCATGGTTGCTTAGGAGTAGAGGTAGTAGAGGGAATAGAAGGCATAAGAAAATTCTGAGGGCAATGGAAATATTTATCTTTATTTTGGTGATGGTTTTACAGTTGAATACATATGTCAAAACAGATCAACTTGTATGCTCACAGCATATGTGAGTTAGTATATTTCAGTTGTATCTCAATAAAATTGTTCTCTGATGTGGAAAGAACATTGGATTAGGAATCAGAAGACAGGGTGTTAATCTTGACTCTTTTTCATAATCAGATAGTCCCTTGAGTGAGCCATTGTTTTTGTTTGTTTGTTTGTTTTTCATCAGTAGTGGGGCCTGAACTCTGGGCCTGGGTACTGTTCCTCAGCTCTTCAGCTCAAGGCTAGCATTCTACCACCTGAGCCATAGTGCCACTTTCTGCTTTTTCTGTTTATGTGGTGCGGAGGAATCCAATCCAGGGCCTCATGCACATTCCTAGCTACATTCCCAGCCCCTTTTTTAAATTTTTAAACAGAAAGTGAAAGATTGGTTTATGTCTAAGGTCTCATGTAGTTGAAAAAAAATTTGATAGTGTATTGGACTTTTAGCCAATAGGCAAATTTGTCAAGTATCAGTTTCTCCAATTGATCTTCTAACTCTGTGGTAATTTCCTCCCAGTGTTAAATCGATTTGCTGAATTCTCAGATCTCAAGCACAACAAACCAGTAGAAAGAACTTTTTTAAGCTTCGAAAAGAGATCAATAGAAGCATCAGGTCTTCATGTTAAGTCTGTTATCAGTTCCTGCAGATTCATAAGCAACTCTCTGATGAAGGATGTAGGTCAGCAATGATTCTTGAAGGTGAGACCCACAAAGGAAATGTGCTCCACTTCCTTAACATGGGTGAGAGTCTACACAGCAATCCCCAGGGGCTCACACACTGATGCTGCTGTTCAACCTTCCCAGCACTGCTCTGTGGGACAAATTTTCTCCTGAAGCCCAGAAGCACTTTGTGTCAGAATGTACTCGTGAGATCTTGAGACCATAAAGCTCTTCCATGTTCCCTTTATGAATTTGTTTTTGCGTCTGGGTGCTGGTGGCTCATGCCTGTAATCTTACCTACTAACAAGGCTAAGGTCTGAGAAATCATGGTTCAAAGCCAGCATGGGCAAGAAAGTCAATGAGACTCTTATCTCCCATTAACCAGCAAAAATCCAGAAGTGGATCTGTGGCTCAAGTGGTAGAGGGCTAGCCTTGAGTGAAAAAATAAAAATAAAAAGCTTAGGGACAGTATCTAGGCCCTACGTTCAAGTTCTAGGACTGGTACAAACAACAACAACAAACAAACAAACAAAAAAAGCCATGACATAAGTTTTTTTTAGAGCCCAGGCAGACCTCTCACTATCTTCTTTGCCTCAGCCATTGAAGTGCTGGGATTATGGGTCTGCACTACCCCTCCTGGCTCCTTTTCTTTATTTTTAAACTGTGTATAGTAATAGGGTAACTTAAAATGCATAGAGATTGATGTTGATCGCAAGTCTTTCCTGTTAATAATATCACTGGGTAATATGGTTATTTGGGCACATGGAACATTTCCCCAAAGGCATGAATGGTGGTTCTGGTTCATTTTTGTGTCTGCTTAGGGCTGAGCACCCAGTAGGTGTTCAGTGAGTCCTTTTTTTAGATAAAGGCACAGATGATGACTAAGAGCAAATGTAGGAATGCAGGATGCTAATTTCTCTATTGGACACACAGCCTCTGTACGAATCTTACCGACTGCAAAGGAAATGTCACCAACTGTCACAGCTACAGCAACACATTGCTTCAACATATGTGCTGGGGAAGCCAGAAATTTGTTATTGTATGTGTGAGAAACCCACAACCCACAGGGAGAGAAATGCTCTTAGACTCTTCGCTGGACTCTGATGTATTTATACACGTTTTCTCCTCTTGTGAGTTCATAAGGAACATGTGTCAGTAGACTCCTTTGGTATGAGGTACAGCTACAACTCCAGAGAGTTAGGGTGTCTACCCCTGTCTGTTCTCACTTGTTTTGTGGGATCCTTTTCTCCTTTGCCCAGGATTGACTAATTCATCCAGAGCATTAACAAAGACTTGAAAACTCACTAGAAGAGGCTTGGGGCATGAAGGTTTTAGAGACATGGTTGCTGGGTGGGTGTTCCTACTTCTGGAAGTACATGGAGCTTCTAGCTAGGACCTGGGAGAGGAGGTGGGGGGGTACCTGAACTGGAAAGCTGACTCAGGTTCCAGCTCAATTTGGGGGTACTAGCCAAGGAAAACCATTAGCTGTCAATAGTCAACCCTTCTACTGTGGTGTCCAGCTGGAACTAGAAGCTATAGGCATTCTGGCTGCTTCTATTTACAAACCTCTACCTCACCCATTTCTGTGGACCACCTCCATGCTGGGCTCTAGGAGATCCTTCAGTTAGTTCTCCCCTCCCGCCTGCCTCCCCCAACTGGCCAACAAAGAATAACACACACGTAGACTTTGGGAGCTCATAGTGACCTTTAATAATGTCCTTAACCAACTGGAATGGCATAGAACCTGCTGCTGGAATTTACCCTGCAATCCATGGGACTTGGGGCAGATCTCCTTTGTTGGGAGTAAGCCCATCTCACCTCCACCATCACACTTCATGGGTTCTAATCCTAACTCTATTATTTTCTACCTAAAGACTTTGTTTCTTCTAGGCTATTACCCCCCTCTCCCCCCATCCTCCCATTCGCTAATCTCTCTAAGAATCTCTTTCATAGTTCTGTCTAAACTAAGCCAGAAGGAATGAGGCAAACATGAAGAAAGAGGTCATGTGATATAAATTACTTGAAGACCTATCTTTTGTTTTTTGCATCTTTTATGTTTATTACAAACCTCCTCCAGTTTTACAATAAGCAATCCTTTTTCTGGTAAATCAAAGGACTACTGATTTCTTTTTTGTTTGCACTGGTGTTTCAAAAGAGTAAATACTGTGAAATCATAAAGGCAATGGTCTAACAAGCATTTGTAATGGCAATTTTCTTAAGCTGTAAGTATCAGTTTGAAAAAGAGAGAGAGAGAGAGAGAAAGAGAGAGAGAGAGTTTGCCTCCTCTTTTTTTTTTTGGAAGGATATCAGGGGCTCATACGTTTGAAGACAACAAGGGAAGTTAGGAAGAAGGAAGCTCCAAGCAACCTCCTGCCTTCAGGAATGTTTAAAGACGGAATCTAGTTTAAAGATGGAATGGTGTAGCAGCTGTTTTCCAATCTCTGTCATTCTGCATGAGGCTCAGGCTCCAGCCAGGGAGCTCTTGCTTGGCTTCGCCAGTATTGAGCACAGGGCTCAGGAGGGTGAGCTTTGGTTGAACAGTTGAGCATAGTTTATCAGAAAAGTTAGTGACTGCTAAGAATTGTGCATTCCCAGGGATTTCCCAAACAAAAACTGCCAAATGGACTAACATATTTTTATCGGTCCAGATGCCTTGTATTCATAAACTGCTTTGTGGAATGGCAACTCCCTTGTACAACTACTTAAAGATAATTTAAAAAAATGAGATCATGCATGTTAGGCTCTTAGCATAATGTTTGCCACAGGAGCAGCTATTTGCTCAATCTGAGCTGTTATCATTGGCTGAATTGGAGGCTGCACGAGGCCACACCTTTGTCTGTGTGTGCCAGTCATGGCCAGGTTTATATTAG
Organism: Dipodomys spectabilis; assembly: GCF_019054845.1. NCBI lineage: Eukaryota > Metazoa > Chordata > Mammalia > Rodentia > Heteromyidae > Dipodomys > Dipodomys spectabilis. The sequence goes on along the minus strand of NW_024870731.1, from coordinate 23,337,744 downwards.
CCAGTTACAAAATAGTTGTTGAATGAATAGCTGTCTGCTTCTACTCAATGTATGGCATTGTGTGATTATAAAGTTTGTGTTTCTCTCTCTTCGGTGGTAGTCTGTGTTTGGTGGTTAATTTGGCTCATGGTCTGGGGATTCGAGAGTCTGGACTGGTGTCAGCTCTGCCTTGTCAAGGACCCGTTCGGTCACCAAGGATGGGACTAGACAGGGAAGAAGGGATCCCAGCTCAGAACCGGAAGTCAGAGCGTGACTTGAGGGTCAGGACTGATTGAGAACAACTTGTTCTGTGAGAACTCAGGGGTCCCACCAGGGTCCTCTTTGTCCCTTCTGATGGCAGTGGCTCCCAGGAGGACCATGTACCTCTGAAAGGTTCCACATCACTTCTGCACCCTGATTTGAGCACTGAGCCTCCCACCCATGACCGCTTGGGGAACAGACCACATGCAAACTACAGCAATATCCAAAGTAAAATGCAATATACAAAAGGGAAGCTTTAATTTCCTTTGACTTGTGAAGAAACTTTTAATTTAGAAGTTCCTATGCTTAATCCCTGAGGTAAAATTTCATGATAAGGGTCTCTGGATTTTTTTTCCCCCACTCGTGGGGGCTTGAATTCAGGGCTTGGGTGCTATCTCTGATCTCTTTTCCTCAAGTCTAGTTCTCTACCATTTTAAGCCACAGTGCCACTTCCGACTCCGGATATTTTCTAAGTTTTTGTAGAATTCCTGTGACTCTTATGCTAAGATAGTCTCTTCTAGATGGGGTCACTGCTTAGAAGAACTAGAATCTGCTAAGTAATTGGTGCCTTGTTGTTGATTTGAGAGCCCTCCTCCTCCTCCTCCTCCTCTTCCTCCTCCTCCTCCTCCTCCTCCTCCTCCTCCTCCTCCTCCTCCTCCTCCTCCTCCTCCTCCTCCTCCTCCTCCTCCTCCTCCTCCTCCTCCTCCTCCTCCTCCTCCTCCTCCTCCTCCTCCTCCTCCTCGTTTACTACAGGGAAGTCAGGCTATGATCAATGAATTTATTCTTTATTGGGAACCCAATTCATGTTCTCTTTAGGTATTTGAGTTGTGTGTTTCTGTATGTGTGGGTCTGTCTGCCTGCCTCCCTGCACTGGGGCTTGAACTCTCAGCTTTTCCCTCAGCTTTTCTGCTCATGGCTGGTATTCTACTACTTGAGCCACAATAAGCATCTTGAGGACTTGTCTACCCAGGCTGGCTTTAAACCTCGATTCTCAAATCTCAGCTTCCTGAGTAGCTAGGATTGCAGCTAGGATAGCCACTGATGTCTAGCTTGAGTTGTTATCTTTAACAATATTTCGTTGCTGGGCCTACAGTATTAAGAAAAGTTATATGTGCCAATCAGTAATCATTTCACTCATCCATTAGGTATTTATGGAATGCCCTTTGTGCCTAGGGCTAAGAACCAAGATCTCACATAGCAAATAAAAGCAGACACAGCTTAGGGTCACGTGGAGCGAGGCATTGGAGGAGGAGACTGACATGCATCAACCACAACTGTGCATGAAGTCTCCTGTGATAAGAGTTTTGAAGACATGTGTGTTGTTGCTAAAAGAAGGATCTGGATTTGTCCAGATGATCAAGAAAGTCTTTCCTATAAGTGACGCCTGAGTTGAGTGCTGAGGAAGGAGATGATATTGATTAGTCAGAGAGGGGAGAGTCTCTAGAGAGCATCAACTGGAAGTGCATAAGCTCTGAGGCCAGAAGGAAGTTATCTGGAGACCATGAAGGCCTGGATGTCAGCTCATTCAGGTTCCTGCAAGTCGTGCTGAGGAGTTTTGTGAGCAGTGGATTTCAGTCCTGGTCATGACCCAGCATCATTTGCATTTAAAAAGACAACGACACTCCAGTTTGGGAAAAGGCCAGGAGGGGGCGGGAGTGACAGCAACACTCCCCATAGCGATGTGACTCAGAAGCCTGAAGAAATGTGTTCTTGGGTTGGGATGTGTAGCTGATGACAACTGTGGTGAGAACCGCTCTACCAGGCATGTTGTCTCCCAACATTTGATAACTGACAACTCAAATACTGTGTTTAGTGCTGGCCTCTGTGGAGGCCTCGTTAGCAATTAGAATTCTACATCATCTCTCAGAGTGATCACAGTGACTTTCCAGAAAAAAGATGCGTGTAGGAGAAAGATGCACAAAGACGATACATTTATTATCTCGGCTCTAGTCAAACTTCATCCTTCCTGTGCTTGTTTGAAAAAGCGATTGTAACCTTTCTACCAAGGTTCCACAGGTGCTGCCGTATGTGTAGCATGTAGATGACACACTGAGCAGCAATGACAGGTTCTATGATATGTTCATAGGGAATAATGGTCTAAGTCTTAGAAAAAGAATGATGCCAGCTTCTGCAGAGGAGATGAAGGACTTTGCTGAGGAAGTAATTGTTGGCTTGCTTATAATAACTGCTGAACAAAGGGAAATCTGCATTAGAGGAAAATGACTATTGTAGACTCAGTATTAACATAGAAGATGGATTTGGTTACTAGGTAATATATAATCATGTTCTGTGTGCATGTGGGGGATATTCTGTATGTTAGAGATACATTTTATATTCAGTAGACTTAGACTATTCTGATCCTGGGCCTGTCCAACATGGTAGCCACTGGCCACACGTGGCAATTTGCCTTAACAGTTAAATTAATTAAAATTACATGCCAATTAAAATTTCCCATGGCAAAGACTCAGTCACCACCAGTAACCACTGGGTGCCATATTAGACAAAGAGACAGAAAACATGCTGTCCACCATTATCGACAGTTCTACTGGAGAGTTCACTGTAGTTCCCTAACTGGCTTCATGAGAACAAGAATTGATTTGGAGTTGTAGGGAGACTTCAGCATGGCCAGTCCACAAGGAAAGAGGCTCCAGGACATTGAGAGTCTTTGGACCATAAGAGTAAGGGGTGTCAGATGATTGAAGGAAGCAATTCTGATGGTCTTGATTTGTGGGTTTACCTCTCACGTTAGTGACATGATGATGAGAAAAGCCACAGGCAGGTAAGATAAACAAGAATTGTGGGTGGCTGGACTAGTGTCATGGTGGAGAAGCGTTGGGGAGAAAAGTTGGGGAAGGTGTGTGCCAGAGGAATAAGAGTTGGATGTCTAAGAAATAGTGGGGCTGTAAATAGGGTGAAGGAACAAGCTTTGGGGCTGGCGGACTGATGGGTGTGGCTTTGTTGACACTACTGTAGCAGTGTCAAATCAAGTCAATGGGTGGGGACCCATGCTACCCTGGCCATTGAACCTATCAGAAGGAAAGTGGATTGACTAAGAAACAGGAGTGCTCTTTCTCTGGGAATTTTGGCTAGGGTAATGAAATTTTGTCAGCAAGCACCTCAGTATTTCTATCCACTGCTATCAAACAAAGAAGGTTACAGCCTACCCAAAGGTTTTTAGGTTGTGTAAAAGGGGGAAAAAATCAACTTGAGGAAAGGAAAGGGTATACTGAAAGTGGATAGGATAAAGCAGGAAAACTTGCCCAAAACCATGAAGGAGGAAAAAGCCTAGCATGTTTGGGAAAGAATCCTGGAAACAAAGCCAGTGTGATGTAAGAATCTACAGGCCAGTAATTTAGGGTGGCTGGAGTGCCAAGGGTGTGCTGGAATGTTGTGATAAGGGAGGCACAGTGGAAAGAAAAATCTTGGTCTTTGAAGCCAGGGCTCCTCCTTATTTCACCCCAGGCTCTGTGATTGCTGTGAGTTTAACACTGTGATTTCCTTTTTTTTTTTTTTTTTTGTCGGTTGTAGGACCTAAACTCTAGGCCTATGCACTGTCTCTCAGCTCAAGGCTCAAGGCTAGCACTCTACCACTTGAGCCACAGTGCCACTTCCAGCTTTTTCTGCTTATGTGGTGCTGAGGAATCGGACCCAGGGCCTCATGCATGGGAGGCAAGCACTCTACCACTGAGCCACCTTCCCAGGCCCAATTTCCTAATAATTGCATTCAGTACGAAGGAGTTTGCTATGGAAATTGGCATCTGCATTTGAGTTTTTTATTTTATTTATTTATTTTTGAGGTTTGGACCTGCTTGGATCACCTGAACTGACTTGGAACTCATGATTTTTCCTGCTTCCACCTCTTGAGTGTTGGGATTACGGGAGTGAACCACCACACTGAGCAGTGACATATTTCAACAGTGCAACTCAGTCATGTGAAATATTACAGCTTCTTTAAACGTCAGGGTTATCTATTCCTTTTGCCCTTGCTCACATTTGAACAGACCTTCAGTCTGTCTCTCTCAGAGTTTCTCTCTCGCCTAAGTGGATACCTGTGTATGCACATTGCATGCCCTGTCAAAGACTAATGTCAAGACCACTGGGACACAGACTGGACCTACCAGGCCATCGTGAACCTCATGAAGATGTGCTTGGTCCCATTTGGCAGTAGTTGTTGAATTTCAGAGATGGTTTTAAAATACCTTCAGTTTTCTTGGTGAGTTTCCTCGTGTGCTTTACCCTTTCCATGTTGACATGGGGTCTCTGTGGCAGAATCTGCTGTCTTCCCTGTATCCTGCCTCTGACCTCTAGCTCTAGTTGACCATCCCAGCCTCAGCTCAACTCAACTAGAGAGTCAACAACTTACTAACTGATTTTGGTTATTCATCATGGGGAAACATCTGGATTCCTCCAGACCATCTATCTCTTTGCCAAAAACATGCTACACTTTCCTTCTCCTTGGCCGGTTCAGAATTACAAATGCAAAGTGATGCCTGGCCCTCATTTTCTCCTCCCTCCACCCCAGCCCAGATTCTAGCTAGGATCTTGATTCTGTTTGGAATCAATACTCTCATGCCTGCCTGCCTTTCTTCTTCTCCTACATTCTATCTGGACCCCTACCATGAGAGAAATTCCCTTGTATCTTGCCCAGTTGCTTGGTTCCTCTAGCTTGTGGTGAAGAGACAGAAAACAACAACAAAAGTTCATTCAGATCTCCAGGCTTACTTTTGCTATGTTAACGGGAGACTTTTCAAATTCCCTTTTCTTGCTCAGCTCTGTCTAGCTCAGATCATCATCGTCTCACTGGCGTGTGTCTCCGTCCTGCGGGGATGGTGATGAATGGAAACACCAACAGATGAAGTTGGAGGATGTGAGAATCTTAAATGGCAAGGAATACAGAAACAGGCTGTTTAGCTCCAGCAGACTTTGTCACTGCATGCTCTCAGAGGGGTGGTTTCTTAGGTCCCCTAGTTCTTCGTAGGGGACTGTCAGCAATGATAGTGTGGAGTGAGAATTCTGCTCAGCATCTAAAGCTTAACATTTTTATTTTTAAATCCTTTCTGAGCCCTTTTGCTGCCTGATCCATCTGGAGACTCCAAACCACGTTTGCCATATACACACGTGTGCTTCCCATGGTAATATGCAGTAGATCCTATGCACAAGGTAGTGTATGTGTGTGTATAGTGTGTGTATATATGCACTGTGGTCTTTTTTTTTTTCTGGTCCTGGGGCTTGAACTCAGGGTCTGGGTGCTGTCCCTGAACTTCTTTTTGCTCATGACTAACGCTCTATCACTTGAGCCACAGCACCACTTCCAGTTTTTTCTGAGCCACAGCACCACTTCCAGTTTTTTCTGAGTAGTTTCTATTAGAGATAAGAGTCCCATGGACTCTTCTGCCCGGGCTGTCTTCGAACCCTGATCTTCAGATCTCAGCCTCCTGAGTAGCTAGGATTACAGATGTGAGCCACTGGCATCTGACCTTTCTTTTTCACTGTCTGCTACAACCTTATGATGATGAAGCTGAGGACAATTCCTTGAAATAGACATTATAGCCACTGAATCCTATTTTGTCATCTTAGACTCTAAAACTGAATGTCATGGTCATAACTTAGGCAGTATTTTTTTAAAAATCATTTTATTGCAGAGTTTCTCATCCAAAGAACTTTTCCCATTTTGGGATCAGATGATTCTTTGTAGTGAGGGCCTGTCCTGTGCCACTAGTAGCACCTCTAGGGTTCACCCTTTTTGAGGCTTCCCAGTGTGTCCATCAACAAATATCTTTGGACATTGCCAAATGTCCCCTGGAGGAAAAACTCTCTTTTGTTGAAAACTTCTATTCTGGTATGCATCTGGTGATTCATAGAAACAACAACAGGAAAATTGGGACTGTTTCCACAAGAGTTGTAAAACAGAAGGGTACATAAAGTTAAAATATATCTTTGTTTAACAGTTTAAAAAGTATTGTAATTATTACATTACTAGAATGTTTATGAAGTGCCCAACATGCAGGTTTGTTTTTTTTAATGGTTCATGTATGGATTTTGGATTTAATCCAGTGGCAAAGAGGCTTGCTCCTGATGATTTTGAAAACAGAGTGCTGACAATATCTGATTTATGTTTGAGAAAGGTATCTGTGATGGCAGAGAGGATGGATGGAAGGAACAGGGGTGGGTGACAGGAAGCTCAGCCTGCACTTAGCCAGCAAGCTCAGTACTGACAGAAGAGACAGATTGGGAGTGTGAATATACTGGTTGGACTGAGATAATTAGCTGCAATCAAGGCTTGATTCAGATTCTCTCTCTGAAATGCAGCAAGGCCAATAGCTAGAGCTCCAGTGAAAGTTCTGTTTGTAGGCCATTGTTGAATCAAAGGGTTGAACAGAAAGAAGTCTCTATTTCAAACCCCAGTGGGAGGACCAAAGTATAATCATAAGTTCTCAAAATGTGCTAATATGGCCAACAGTCCATTTCTTGAGTGGGCTTTGTGCAGAAACAGCAACGTCACTTGTGATGACCGGAAGTCTTCTCTTTGCTAGCTCTAAATCACTCATGGGCAAAGTCATGGTGAAAGTTTTCAGGGAGAAATGACAGTTTGTTTATGCTTGTTTTAGCACTGTATTCATAGTTTACCTGCTTTCACAGGAGACTTGGCTCCTAAATATCCTAGAACATAACTCCATTGTGCCGCCTCGGACATTCTGTGCATGCTGTGTTCCAGTGGATGAGAAATGGCGATGGTGGCCGCTGAAATGGATTTAGAACTTGCTTGGCACATGGATCAGCAATCCGTCTTGAAGAGATGTAGCAGCACACAGCAGAATTCCGGATGCTGCCGTGGTAGCTGATTAATTTTGAGCTAAAAGTTGTGCCTGCTTTTGTTTCTGTTTTATAAGATTTGCTACTCATCAATCACCAGTGGCTGACTGACACAGTGATAAATCCTCAAATTAGCTTTTGGGGGTGTGGCTTTCAGTAAAGAACAATTTTTTTCCTTCCCTTCCTTCCTTCCTCCCTCCCTCCGTCCCTTTCTTTCTTTCTTCCTTCCTTCTTTCCTTCCTTCCTTTCTTCCTTCCTTCCTTTCTTCCCTCCCTCCTTCTTCCCTCTCTCTTTCCCTCTTTCCTGCCTTCCCTCCTTCTTTCCCTTTTTCCTGCCTTCCTACCCTCCTCTCTGTCTATGTCTCTGTCTCTGTTTGTCTGTCTGTCTCTCTCATTCTCTTTCTTTTTTGTGCATGTGCTGTTACTTGTGCTTAGCTAGGGGGCTCTCCCTTGGCTGTTTTTGCTAAAAGCTGGTGCTCTACCACTGAAGCCACACCTCTACTTCTAGCTTTTTGCTGGTTGATTGGAAATAAGAATCTCATGGACTTGTTTTCTCAGACTGGCTTGAATTGCAGTCCTCAGATCTCAGTATGCTGAGCAGCTAGGATTACAACAGGATCCAGCTCCCCTCCTCCTCCTCCTCCTCCTCCTCCTCTCCCTTCCTCTTTCCTCCTTCTTCCTTCTCCTCCTCCTTCCTCTTCCCCCCTCCTCCTTCTTCTGTTAAGAAATTAGAGACATTTCAACCTTCCCTGCCATATCCCTCTTGAACTTTGATCTTTTTCCCCCCTCAATAATTAGAACAGTGAGTTTTCTTAATGATGAATTTGTTCTTCAGTTATTTGAAAGAGTGCTGCCATTCAGATTGTGATATTAGATAGCTTCCTGTACATCAATGAGTTCTGTGCAAAGTTTCAGCACACAGACAAAAATAAGGAAAAGCCCCAGTCTTTCCCTCGAGTTTGATGTTTACAAAATCCACTCTCTTCACACTGTACAAAACAAATCTCTAAGGCTTTGCTTATGCTGTACTGATGTGCCACTTTTGATTTTTTATTTAAGCTCAAACTAGCTGCTGGTCTCCTGCTGCTCCTGCTGTATAGTTCTTCTGATTCACCGCCAGACAATCCCTCTCAATATAAAAGTCATGTCTATAATCCACTGGCAGGCCACCCAAAGTGGTCTTTTGATATTTTGGAGTTGTTTTAGTGTACAGTGCTAGCTTCTGGTTTCATAAAACACAAGTTCCATAACAACTGTAATCACACAGCGTATTTTTTTTCTTAGACACTAGGCCAAGGGTTTCTGGGATATCTTGCTTTTCCTAAGTTACCTAGCTCTCCTTTTGTTCCCTCAGTTCTCACTTCTTTCTCCTTAGCACCTCCAAGTAAGGAATTTATTGGATATCCTTATTCTTGTTTCTACCTGCTTAAAATAAGAGCAGGTCAAATGCATTTGCATTCAAGTATGATGATGTTAATAGAGATGATGCTGGTGATGATGGTCACGGTGATGTTTAGAATGCTGCTATGGAAAGGCTAGTATGCATTGAGGCCTGATAAAGTGTTTTATGTACTTCACTGAAACTTCATGTCTCTCAATGATAGTACCCATTTTACAGATGAGGGACCAATGAGAGATCACAAGTCAGTGGTGGTAATAGAGAGAAGAAAAAGTTATCCTGGATGTTAAGCATAAAATAATATCTGAGGGCACTGATTGATTAGCTTATTAGCAAAAATGTTCATTCTAATCTATATTCAAGGCCTGAAACTGAATACTATGCTATAGCATTCTCCTCAGTGATTCTTACTATGCTTAGAGTGATGATTATTCTAGAGATTCATAAGAAACCTGGGATATACCAACATATCTGCTGACATGTAAATGAAAATTTGCTGTGTTCAAAACTTGGTTACTAGAAGTCTATAAGACACAAGTCCCTTGTAGAGTACTACACCAAGAAGGGATTAAATTTAATCCTCTTCTTATGAGTATTTAATCTATTTTTAAAAATTAAAATTACCTGTCAGTTATAATAAAATACCTTAGATGTATTTAACATAAAAATGGAAAAGCCTGAATCCCAGTTATTAATTTTTATTAAGTTGGGATTGGATCTTTGTTTCTAACACTGTTACAATTTTTAGAAAAGAATATTGGTGAACTGTGTTTTGCATATAACTGTATCCTTATAATTTGTTAGTTTTCTGACTACTTTGACTTACTATAGATTTAGGTAATTCTAAAATAATAAGGTAAAGGGGACATGCTAAAATATAAATGGGTTAAAAGGATATTTTGCTTTTTATATGGGCACTAAACTAGTGGCACTTATATTCTATGGGATGGTACAATACAAATGTTTGAAACTCCAAAAATGCTATGTTGAGCTGAGCCCAGTGGCTCACACTTATAATTTCAGCTACTTAGAAGGCTAAGGATCAAAGTTCAAAGCCATTCCAGGCAGACAAATCTGAGACTCTTAACTCCAATTAATCAGTAAAAAGCCAGAAGTGGAGATAGTAGAGCTCCAGCCTTGAGCAAAAGAGCCAAGCAAAGAGTAGAAGGCCTGAGTTCAGCCCCAGTACTAATGTGTACTCATGTATGAGTGCATTCACACACACACACACACACACACACACACACACACACACGTTAAGTTGATGTTTGAGTTTACAAATGAGACCTAAGGAAGACTGTTCTTGATTTAGACATCAAAGAAACTATGCCCTCTTGGATTTGTCAATAACCATCATTAGTTAAGCAAAGCTAAATTGAGGCATTGTTTAATACAACTGTTTGAAATTACACACACACACACACACACACACACACACACACACACACACCACAATTATTTTAAATCCAAATTCCCTTACAGATAGTGGTATGGAAATGACAAGTTGTAGAGTTATACAGAGTATAGTTTGTTTCTCTTAGTATTTAATAAACAATGAAAAAAAGAAAGATGGGTATACATACTCAACCTAGCTATAAGGATGTTCACTACAGTGTTGTTTTGAATAGCTGAAAATTAGAAACCCAAATCTCTGACACTAAGCAATTCATTAAAGAGATGATATAAAATATAGCCATTAAAATGACAATGCAGAAGACTAATGAAGACATGGGGAAATAGACCCAAGCAATTTTCTAACAGTATGCACAGTCAGATCCCATTTTTAAATGTTTTGTATGTACACATAAAACTGATTAGTAAAGGCATACTTAAAATGTTAGCAGTGACAAAAATTAATGTTAACAATAGCTATCTCTGGGTGGTAGGATGGTAGATGTTTTTATGGTCATTTTTTTTAATTTTTGAAAAATATCCTACAATGAGCATGGATTACTTGGGTAATTTATGTAAATGGCAAAAACTGTGAAAGAAGAGAAAAAAAGAGAAAGAAGAGTAAGCTAGTTAATTAAAGGCTTAGAAAAGCAAGGGACCTTGTATAATAAAAATATCACATACCGGGCGCCAGTGGCTCATGCCTGTAACCCTAGCTACTCAGAAGGCTGAGATCTGAGGATCACAGTTCACAGACAGTTCGGGCAGGAAAGTCCATGAGACTCTTATCTCCAATAAACCACCAGAAAACCAGAAGTGGTGCTGTGGCTCAAGTGGTAGAGTGCTCACCTTGAGCTAAAGAGCTGAGGGACATCTCCCAGGTCCAGCAAATCCTATGACCGACAAAAAAAAATAAAAAATCTCACACAAGAGCCCAGCACCAGTGGCCCATGCCTGTAATCCTCACTTCATAGGAGGCTGAAAGGTGAGAATCGTGTTTCAAAGCAAGTCTGGGCAGAGAAGTCTATGAGGCTATCTTCAATTAACTACCCAAAAGCCAGAAATGGCTGTGGCTCAAAGTGATAGAGTGCTAGCTCTGAGCACAAAAGCTCAGGGAGACACGCAGGCCCTGAATTCAAGTCTTCAGACTAGTAAACATGCACACCCACTATTCACTTCCCCCCCATCGTGCACAATATAATTTGAGTAACATTGATAAAAATGGAGGACACTCTTGTCCTGGGTGATTGACTTTTCCTTTTTTTTTTACATGTCTTTTTCCCCCCTTCTTTCCTTTTCTTTCCTCCTTCCTCTCTTTTTCTTTCTTCCTTTTTTTGGGTCTGGGGCTTGAAATCGGGGCTTCACATTCTCCTTTACCTATTTTGTTTAAAGCTAGTGCTTTCTCACTTGAGCCATGTTTCCACTTCTAGCTTTTTGTTGGTTAATTAGAGATAAAGAGTAGCTTGGATTTGTCAGCCTGGACTGGCTTGAAACCTTGATCTCAGCCTACTCAGTAGTTAGGATTACATATGTGAGCCACTGACACACAGCTCCTCTTGCATTTCTTAGGCTCTAATTTTGCAGACTGAATGTTTCAGACAGAGATTTAGGTTTGACTAGGCAACTAAGCCTGTTTGCCCTCTGCTATAAATTACTTGACCCAAACATTGCTCTGCTAGAGGTTTATCTGAGCAGTTTATGTATCTTTTCAATTCAGAATCACAGCAACCATGAGATTCAATCACCGGCACCATTTTTGAAAACCCATTCATAATTTATGAACTTGCAGGATTATTGAGTTCATTCCCTGTGCCACACCACTCCCAGAGTGCAATTGAAATACAAAATAAATACAAAACAATTATGATGATGAGAATGGTTAAATCACAGGGAAAATAAAATTATAGCTATTTTACATGAACCTTGGAGAAACTTAATTTGGTTATAAAGGTGGGAAAATGGGTGCCTTTGGCTGTAAATTATATTGGAATTAAAACATGGAGGCTGCTATAATACTGACTTCCCAAATATTAATGTGCTAAGATGATTGAAAATTATAATGTTGAAGTGGGATGTGATTAACGAAGGGTAAGGTTGGTAGAGTTGGGGAGTGTGTGGGCCGTACCAGCACCAGCTGCATAATTTGTGTGGCCCAGGGCCAAACAAGAATGCAGGACCTTGTGTTCAAAATGATTAAGAATTTCAAGATAGTGAAAACAAGGCACTAAACCAAACACTGAGGCCTTCTAAGTTCAGGACCAATGCTACTCAGGTTGTATCTCCACGAAGCCAGCTAGAGACCTCGGTCTTATTCTGTAATTGAACGTACAATCAGTCCAGTAATGTGTTTCTTCTAAGCTTCATGTTCATGTCCAAAGCCAAGGGGTATTTTTCTTCAGCACATTCTTTGTTGAGATGACAGAGATCCAACCTCTACATGGTGTAGGTAATAAAATACTTTTTTTTGACTCACATAACAGTTAAAGGTTGGTGACAGCTTCTCTCTAGAGCAGAGATCAGTGAAGTTCTTCTGATAAAACCAGATAGCACATATGTTCAGCTTTTATGGGCCCCAAGGTCTAGTTATAACACCCAGTTCTGCTGTGGTAGTACAAAAGGGGCCACAAATAAGATTCCAGGGAATGCCTATGGCTATTTTCCTATAAACTTCATGTACAGACAGTATATATGAGTTTCATAACATTTTCATATATCAAAAATACCCTCCATTTGTCTCCAACGATATAAAAAATGTAAGAACCCTGGTTAAGCCCTACCATACTAGGCTTAGCTTCATATACAGACAGTAGTTTGACGACCCCAGTGGTAGAGAGAGAAGCATCATTGGGCATTGTTACGATTCTTCTCATAGGGCTCTGTCCTTTCTGCTGTCCGTCTCATTCTTCTCCTGCAGGTGGATTTCCTCCACATGGCCAGGCGAGTGGAGATGGGGTGTGGCGTGAGGGGACTCCAGCCTCACCACTTCTGTTTTAGAGGGCTTCTTCTGTCCCCCAAGGCCATCCAGCAGCTCTCTCTGGCTGGATTAATTTGGTCTATGTGCCTATCTCAAATCAGCCACTATGAATAAATGGATGTGAGATTCTCTTTGGCCAGTGTGTTGGGAACACTTTTTGTTGCTATGACAAATGTTTTAGGGGGAATAACTTAAAAAGGGGAAAGATTGCTTTTGGCTTCTGGTTTCAGAGGTTTCAGTCCATGATTGGGTGGTTCCATGACTGTGGGCCAGAGTCGAGGCTGAATATTATGAAGGGAAACATTGGGTGCAGCAAAGCAGCTTACTGCATGGTGGACAGGAAGTAACAAGGAAAGACACAGGAAGGGGCCAGGGCACGATAAGTCCTCCAGTTTGGGTCCATCTCCTGAAATTTCTGAGGGCCCAAGGCTTCAAAACATGAGCCCATAGGGAACATTTCATATTTGAACCTGAGAAGCCAACCCAAGTTCTTGTGGTTACCTGTCCTCTGTAGTAGTGGTGAAAGGAACATTCCATATATTTCCATCTCAACTGTATGATCCAGTGAGGGGACTTCCTTCAAAGGCATGAGTGGTAGAGTAGGGAAATCAGTAGAAGTAGGATACACAAAATATCCTTAAGATCCTTATGATGCCAAGATATGGTAGCTCATGTCTATAAACCCAACTACTCAAGAGTTAGAGATCAAGGACAATCTGGAGTAAAAGTTAGCAAGATTGCATCTCAATTAACAAGCCAGGAATGGTAGGACATATGTATGGTTCTAGCTATGCAGGTGGCTGGAGGTAGAGAGGAATATGTTCCAGGTTGGCTCAGGATAAACTGTGCAATGGTATTTGAAAAAAATAGCAAAATGTTGTGAGGACATGAATCAAGTGGTAGAATGTCTGTCTGGTAAAACACAGGCACTAAGTTCAGAATCCAGGGTCTCAAAAAAAATCCTCATAGGATTATACTTTGAAAGAATGATTTTCATAATATATGTATTCTATCTTGATAAGGCTGTTCCTCGAGAGATTCTTACGGTATCTTTCTATCAGTCTCAAACTATAGAGTTGGATTTGCAATGATCCACACACTTGTGTATGGGTGGGGATAACTTCCCATGATCATCTTCCCCTCCCCCTTGCCAAATAGGTTGAAAGTGTTCTCCCTTTTGTTCACTTGACCTCCAAATTATTTCCTAATGATTGGCAGCCTTGCACTCTGGAGCCCTCTGGATTGCCATATTGTTGTCTTAAATATTTATACACTGGGCCTAATTTTAAGCAGCTCTTGTGTGTTCTGTTTGATAGCTCTTCATAGTTCTCCAAGAGTGATACTTTGCAGTTTCTAATTAATGAACCCTCACCACAAGCATGATGGTGGAAAAGATGGGCCCTGCCATGCCCACTTTGGGGATTGTCATTTAAATATCATTAATGACTTGTTCCTCACCCCACATTTGGTACCTGTATACAGCTGGGAATTGAGTGCTGGTTTTCTAACATCCTTCCCCTGATCTTCCTTCCCCTTCCCTCCCTTCTGCTCTCTTCCTTTCTCTCCCCTTGGGGAGAGTAACTTAAACTAGTCACTAGATAGTTCTCTTTTCCATCTACCTTCAATCTCCCTTCTGTGCCTTGATCATCCTCTCTTAGGGAATGGTGCTCTTTTATGGCAACAATTTCTGCTTGAGATAGTACTGGAAGGTTTTCTAGGTCTCTGTTGTTGATATAAATCAACCATTGCATCCTCTGTCCTCTTCCCCCAGCACTTTTTAATGCTCCAGTATGGCTTTAATCACACTGTACCTCTAACAGATTCATTGTGATGTACAGACTCTCTTACCCACCTTAGAACCCCCCCATCCCCACCACAATGCTGTGCATACTGGCCATAAGCCTTATGTTTTTTATAAAATGCAATTTAAAAGGCAATAACATGCTGGGCACTAGTGGCTCATGTGTGTAATCCTAACTACTCAGGAGGCCAAGGATCATGGTTCAAAGCCAGCCTGGCCAGAAAAATCCCCATGAGACTTTTATCTCCAATTAACCACTCAAAAACTGGAAGTGGCACTGTGGCTCAAGTGGCAGAGTGCTTGAGCACAAAGAGGCTCAGGGATAATGCCCATGCCCCTAGTTCAAGCCCCATAACCACCACCACCAACAACAAAAAGACAATAACAACAAAGATACTAACAGCAGAGGAACAGCAGAATGGGAACTAAATCATATTATTAGATAATATCCAGAACATGTAAAGACCATCTATAATTCAACAACAAAAATCCAAACAACCCATTTCCATGACAAAAGACTATAAAAGGTATTCCTCCAAAGAAGACACCAGAATGAGGTACCACTCCAGGAGCTAATATGACAAACTGTAACACCCCTTCCCCTGTCATGAAGAAACCCCAGAGAATGATGAGAGCTGGAATAGATGTGAATAAACGGAAACCTTGTGCAAGGTTGGTGGGAATTTAAACCAGTGAGGCCATTATGGACACAGTATGGTAGTTCATTAAAAAAAAACCCATAATTATATGTAATTTCACCTCTATGATTATGCCCCAAATACTTGAAAACAGGGACTCCGACAGATGTCATACACTGGTGTTCATAGTAGTGTTATTCATAATAGCCAAAAATTAGAAATGCCAAAATGTTCATGAGCAGCGCAAGTGTTAAACAATGGTGCTATTTGAAAATAATGGAGTCTCATTATGCTTATAATACATGCTGCATCATGCCACATCCACCACAATGCTACATTCAGTATGCATGCCATGTTATAGAACACACATGATATGTGATGCACTGTGGTATACCATGCTACATACACCACATATTTCACATTGCATATCTGCCACATTGTTAGCTCTATCATGTTACATGTACCACACATGATACAAATATGCTACATTCATAGCACATACTGCAACACCGAGGAACCTCGAAGATGATTACCTTCAATGAAAAAGCCAGACATAAAAAGATAAATATGGGCCAGTCACTGTGGCTCATACCTGTAATCCTAGCTACTCAGGAGGCTGAGATGTGAGAATCATGGTTCAAAGCCAGCCCAGGCAGGAAACTCTGTAATACTCTTTATTTCAGTTAACCAGCAGAAAACCAGAAGTGAAGTTGTGGGTCAAAGTGGTAGAGTGCAAACTTTGAGCAAAAGAGCTCAGGGAAGTGCCCAGGCCCTGGGTTCAAGCCCATGACTGACGAAAAAAAAAAAAAAAAGCTAAATATGTATCTATGTGTGTATTTGTGATCCTTAATGTAGGCCAATTCAGAGATAGGAAGTGAAATATTGGTTACCAGGAGGTAGGAGAGGGAAGGATGAAGCATCATTATCAGATATATAAAGAGAGTTTCTGTCTGGAGTAATGAAGAAGTCGGGTAGAAGGTACTCACACCACAGAGTAACAATGCTTAATGTCACAGAAAATGGTTACAATGGTAAATTTTATATTATGGGCATTTGAGCACAATGAAAAAAAGTAGAGAAATGTAGTTTAAGCAGAGCTGCATTCTGGAAGCCATCTGTAAGTTCAGCATCTGCTCCGGTGGTGTCAGGGTAACACCACAGGTTAAGCACCTCACTCCTGAGCTGAACCCCAGCTTTGACACGTGAGTTGGAAGACCTTGGGCAGGTTGCTAATCTCGTTGTGCCTCACTTTCTCTAGCTTGGGAATTAGCAAGATAACCTCAGTCGCAACCGTGGTGGGGCTAGTTGTGAAGATGAGGTAAAGATTGCTGGGGCTGGGGATATGGGACCACAGCAAACCCTCAGTAATTGACTTTATTCTTGAGATTTCACATATTTCATGTATGCTAAATCATAAGGACAATTTATGGGGTTTCTCAGCAAAGTCTTTGCCTTCTGGGCTAGCACCTGGGAGGGAATGTTTGTGTAATCACCCGTTGTCATGGCTACATGGAGTACGAATGTCTTCAGTTTGTGTTAGCATCTCTCCCCGGTCATCTGCCTAATGGACTCAGAACTGCCAAGGATGAGTAAGCCAGAGAGGTGAGGCTTGAGATCCATCCTTGGAAGAGATTCATGACATGGACACAACTCCGCAGCTTCGAGCTGTACTGCTGGCCCTCATGGGTCCATCCGCGAGAACACTGGGGCTAATGATATTTGGAGTGTGTTTTGTTTAACTAGGTTACACGTGTGTGCATTCTCATTTCAGAGGCTGTTTCTCTTCTTGCTTTGAGGTTCCATGGAGCAAACATGCGGGAAGGGTTCTCAGGCTCTGCAGGGAGTTGTGCTCAGGCCAGCCCTACAGAAACAGGGCCTTGTGGGATCACTAACTAGCTTGAGTTAAAAAAGAGCAAATTCAGTGTTGTGATTCATTCAGCACTGAAGCAAGAAAGCTTGTCTGAAAGGTGAAGGTGTTAGGTATATGTTTGCTTTGAAGGAATATGGACAAACATTGCTGTTTTGATGTTTTCCTTTGTGCTATTTATGAAGTATGGGCTACCAAGTAAATGAATCAGATGATCAGGTAATTTGAGTAAATGTTTAATCCATGCTTGAAAGTAAACATGCATTTATTTATTTATTTATTTATCTGTTTGGTTGTGGGGATTGAACTCCGGGTCTGGGCTCTTGTCCCTGAGCTTTTACACTCAAGGCTAGCACTCTACTACTTTAAGCCACAGCTCCATTTTTGGGTTTCTGGTGGTTAATTGGAGATAAGAATTTCGTGGACTTTCCTGACTGGGCTGACTTTGAACATTATCCGAAGATCTCAGCCTCCTGAGTGGCTAGGATTACAGGTGAGCCACAGTCATCTGGCTATTTATTTATTTATTTATTTATTAGGATTTAACTGAGCCAGTCTCAAGGAATTTGCTAAAATGCTTTATTCTAGTCAAAGTTTTCTCCTTCTTTCCCTGCTCCTCCTAGAGACTTCCTCATACCCCAGTTGATTTTCTCCCAGCTCTTTTATTATCTGCTTTCATCTATTTGGCAGTAAAACTTGATCCTGTCTCTTCTAATGCCAACTCTGATATAAAACTGCCTGGGCACCAAATATGTGTTGGAGCCTGTGTTATTCACAGGGGTCATAGGGACATCATGAGATGTGGGAGAAGATATCTACATGGACTTTGGTATTAGATGGTCACAGATTTGAGTCTCAGTTCTCATTTTATGGCTGCATCACTGAGAAACTCTCTCATTGTCTTTGAGATTCTGTTTTTGTTTGTGGCTTTTTTTTTCTGTTTTGAGAAAGGATCTCACTGTGTTTCCCACTCTGACTTGGAACCTGTGAGCTCAAGCAAGCCACCAGCCTTAGTCTTCTGAATGGCTGGGACTATTCAGGCTTGCATCATAGTACCTGGTTAACCTCAGATTTCTGATGCACAAAATGTGCCAGTCATCTTCCCAGAGGGTTTCTATAGAAGCCAAATGAAATAGAGTGTGACCATTAGACAGGTTTTCTAGTTGCATGGAATCAGAAATAGAACCAAAAATAGCATAAGTAAAAAATGATACTCTAAGGGCTCATAACTGAAATAGGAGTGGATTTCAGGTATGGCTGAATACAGGAAATTTCACGCCATTGAGATTCTGCTTCTTTTTTTGATGATAAGATTTTCTTTCTTGGGCTGGGAAGGTGGCTCAGTGGTAGAGCACTTGCCTTGCATGCCTGAGGCCCTGGGTTCGATTCCTCAGCACTACATAGGCAAAAAGAAAAAAGCCGGAAGTGGTGCTGTGGCTCAAGTGGTAGAGCGCTAGCCTTGAGCTGAAGAGCTGAGGGACAGCGCCCAGGCCCAGAGTTCAGGCTCCACAACTGGACCCCCCTCCCCCCCCAAAAAGAAGATTTTCCTTCTTTTTTATTTTTATTATTTTTTTGGGGAGGGTTCTTTCTTCTATATTTACTTCTTTGTCAAGATCTCTCTTTAGTTTTATATTATCTGTGTTAGTTAGCTCCTTATTACTTTGATCAAATACCAGAATTTAAGGCATGAAGGTTTTATTTTGGCTAATCATCTTACAAGTTCCTGTCCATCATAGCAGGGAAGATGTGGCACAGAAGACACATCATGGTGGCCAGGAAGTCGAGAACATGTGTCTGCACTAACTGGCTTTCTTCCCCTCACTTTACTTTTATTCCATCTAGCCCCCCAGCCTATGGATAGTGCTATCTTCATTCAGGATAGATCTTATTCCCTTTAGTGAGTCCTTCTTTGGAAATGCACTTATAGGTATACATGTGCGTAAGAGCTCTACCACTGGATCTCATCCCTAAGTCCCTTTTTAGTTTTAACACAGGGTTCACTTAATTGCCCAGCCTGGCCATAAACTCACTATATAGCCTGAGCTGACTTCAAACTTTTAAAAAATTTAAAAATTATCTTTAAGTAGTTGTATAAGGGGATTTCAATTCAACATGTCAGTTTATGAACACAATGACTTCTTTCATAATTCTCCTCTCTCCCAACTCCACCAATTCCCCAGTTTTTCTAGTTCCATCTTCACAAATATGCTTTGCATAATATGACTGCATTTGAACTTTTTATCTTAAGTGGCTAGGATTATAGGTGTGTTACCAAGCCTAGCTATCCATCATACTATCTTTGTACTTGTTAATCAAGATAGAAAGAGGATATCATTTTCCCAATAGAACTAGAAAAACTAGAACTAGTTCATATTGGGTCACTCTGTGTCATTTATGACCAGTCAAGAAGATGGGATATTTTGAAATGTCCAGCCTGGATGACATGACGATTGACCTAGACCACAAGGACTGTAAGTGTGTATGTGTTGAGGGACAGGTTAGTGGTAGAAAGGCTAACAGTTATCACTAAGAAGATGATTAAGATGAAAATAATAGACAGGTTTCTCATTGCAGTAGAGAGGATCCCTGCAATTAATAGGGATCAAGTTTGTTACTAGAGGGTACAAGCACTTGAAGAAGACCTTGAGGAAGAGTTACTGAAAGATTCTATTCCTTAATGGTTCCTGAAAGTGTCATTGACTGATAGCACACAGCAGCGGACCCATTCCCCTAATAATGACTCTCCATAAAATCTATTCTTTTGTAATGGAGGGGTGTGTGATTTGCTTAGAATTACTTCTAATTGGGAAGGCTAGTCAGTACATTTACCGATTCCCTCAGAAAGCCAAGTTTATGAAGTCATCTTTGCTGTCCTCTCCAACATTCTGTACATGGGTGGATACACAGTAAAGTATTTAGTAAATACTTGGTGATTAATGTAGGTCCAAAACCAATTCGTGCACATTTACAAATGTGTCTTGTATACCAATTAAAACTTACCCTAACATCAGGTCCAGCACTTTGTTAGCTATTAGCTTTTTTTTTTTTTTAGGGGTATGTGCTAGAAAACTAACAGCATTTGTTTTCTTTTCAGATATTTCTTGTTCTTAGTTTATTAATCTAAATTGGCTTTATCCTCAGTAATCCAACATAGTGTGATTTTACAGCACACACACTGTTGCATACTTATTCCTTCATTCCCACGCTACTCAAACCCTGTTTTCTTGCTCTAGTTTTCCAAAAATGTGGTTTGTTTGTTCCCCCCACTGCCCCATTTCATTTTAAGATCTGGTATCTTTTAAATGAGCTATGTATGATAAAGACAAATACCCTGCAAGTAAAAATTTAAAGATAGACACCTCAATTTCAGACTTGATTTTGTTTACAGGCAAGAAAAAGGTCAGTATCAAATTCTCATTATTTATAATCCCATTATATTCCCTCAGACATTGAATCATGTAATATTTTGGGCTGATTGATATTTTCCTACCTTTTTCTATTAGTGTAGGAAGATCAGTTTCTCAACTTCTGAAAAATTTGCTTCCAGATCTATTTCATTTAGGGAGATCATATGATAAACAGGAAGTATAAACATTTTACATTGAAATCCTTTTGTTTTTGCAGTGAACTTTTTAATAAGTTCAATCCATTGTTTTCCATCTATCATGCCTTGAGGAATATGTTCTGCTTGATTTATGATGCACAAGTTTATTATTTTCCTAAGCTGTAATCAATACTTACAAGGTGCTCTGGTTAATTAGGAAACATTTTATCATTTGATTTTCTGTTATAGAATTGTTAACCCATTTTGTGCTGTATGTTTCCATGGACTAGGACCAGGATTTTTAGGGTTTTTGCACTCTCTTAATGGGTGTTGGTGTTGGTTTTTCTTCTCCTTCTTCATCCTCTTCCCTTTCCTTCCCCTATCCCTTCCTCTTCCTCTTTTTCCTCCCTTCTTTCCTATCTAATGCTAGTCCTTATTATACTGCTTTGAAGACACAGTCTTTCTTAGTAGCTCCCATCAATATCCTTCCTGCCTATGACTGCAATTTATGGTACAAGGGATTCCCTCGAGGGACTCATCAAACATTTACTGGCTCCATTTGAGTATCTCTTGAGCAGTTGTGTAGAGAAAATGTAAGCATCTCCATATACACATGCATTTCATTGTTTATTTACTTTATTTTTTCAACTAATTAATCAGCCTGTCTAGGGAATTCATAGGGCATTTGTTTTAAAGCAAGTTTTTTTTTTTTTTGGTCGGTCGTGGGGCTTGAACTCTGGGCCTGGGCGCTGTCCCTCAGCTCTTCAGCTCAAGGCGAGCGCTCTACCACTTGAGCTACAACGCCACTTCCGGTTTTTTGTGGTGGTTTATTGGAGATAGGAGTCTCACGGTCTCTCCTGCCCGGGCTGGCTTTGAACCGCGATCCTCAGATCTCAGCCTCCTGAGTAGCTAGGATTACAGGCGTAAGCCACCAGCGCCCGGCTTTAAAGCAAGTTTTAAATGATATCTGTGGATATTGCTTCTTGGTGGCCTTGGGGACTGAACTCAGGCAAGTGCTCTACTCCTTGAGCCATGCCTCAGTCATTTTCACATTAAAACATTTTTTTTTCCAATTGCGTTTCATGCTTTTTGCCTGGGCAAGCCTTGGTGCATGATTCTTCTACTTTTACCTCTCAAGTAGCTAGGCTACTAAGTGTGTAACCAAACCTGGCTTTTTTTAAAAAATGAGACTGGGTTTTACTTTTTTCTTTTTGTTTTGTTCTTTGAACTGGCCTCAAACTATGACCCTCCTATGCTGTACCCTCCCAAATAGCTGAGATTGCATGTGTTTACTGTAATGCTTGAGGTATCTTGGATACCATATCCAGGATCCTTTTAGGAGCTCTAGCAAATGCTTAAATAAAGTATTATTTTGAGCAAAAAAGAGTCTCTGGAAAACAGTAGCAAGGGAGAGCAATTGAGTGACTCCTTACTTCAAATCATGGGTTCAAGCACCAGATGAATGGCAAACATAGAGTGGTGATCACTTTGAATGCATATGTTCCATACATTGTAAACTTCCTATAAGATATGCGATCTAACCATAATGTTGTTGTTTTAGAAACCTGCTGTTTCCTCAATATTGTCCTTCCTTACCATCCAGGAATAATGAGGACACTGGTGATTGAGAAATATTTAGTTATTTTAAGATCTTTCTATCATCTCTTCCATA
The DNA here is from genome assembly GCF_019054845.1 of Dipodomys spectabilis. Classification (NCBI taxonomy): domain Eukaryota; kingdom Metazoa; phylum Chordata; class Mammalia; order Rodentia; family Heteromyidae; genus Dipodomys; species Dipodomys spectabilis. The sequence goes on along the minus strand of NW_024870731.1, from coordinate 23,315,405 downwards.
TGGAAAAATTATTTATGTTAAGGAGATCATAGAAACATCATAATATGTCTTGTTGAGGAATGTAACTGTAAGCACTCTCCATACACTGATGAGACACGACATTGGGCAATTACATTAAAGTTTTTATGGATATCTAAAATGACCAGCTGGCTCTATTTTCTCAGGCAAGCAAATGGCCCATATCATAATAGTATGTAATATCTCCCTTGATAAGTATGTTGTCTATGTTGTGGGGAATGGCTTACTGGAGATGAGGAACAGGCTACCACATTCAATCCCAACGTTCTTTTAACTTTAGCTGGTGACATTATCTGGATATAATTCAGTTGCTCCTTATAGCCTCAAATGAATAGGTTGACCACTTTGATTCTGTTAGAGTCATTTTCCACAAGCTAGATTGTAGGGAGAAGATGTAATTAACAGAGGCTTGGGTAGAAACATGTTCATTAGGCACAGGAAGATAACACAAATGACCAATTAATAGCATTTGGTTGTTTTAGATAATTTATATGGCCATTTTTAGCCTCATTGATTTTTCTTTAAAGGGTTATACTGAGGTTTGAACTCAGAGCCTTGTGTTTGCTTAGTAGATATTGTACCACTTAAGCTATTCATTCTATCAGCCTCTTTGGGGGTAAGTTTTTTTTCAAGATAAGGTTATACATTCTGTCTTGGCTTGCCTGGAGTGTGAGTCTCCTATTTATGCTTCCCTTCATTGCTCGGCTGGGTGGCTAGCAACACTGCACCTAGCCATTGTGTTTCTTCTATAACTTGGGTTGACATGTACTCACTTTGCACCAGCCAATGGTTGAGATGGAGTCTAGGTCTTGGGCTGAACTTTGGGCCTGGGTGTTGTCCCTCAGCTCTTCAGCTCTACCTACCACTTGAACCACCGTGCCACTTCCGGCTTTTTCTGCTTATGTGGTGCTGAGAAATTGAACCCAGGACCTCATGCATCAAGGCAAGCACTCTACCACTGAGCCACTTTTCCCAGCCCCTTGTCTTGTCTTTTCTTCTTCTCTTAATGCCCAGGTTGGCCTTGAACCATGATTCTCCATCTTGCTTTGCTAGTAGCTAGGATTAGCTAGTCTTGAGCCACCAGGCCCAGCCAATCCTACAGATTTTTATTGAGATATAATTTGCAAATCATAAATTTCAATCAGTTAAGTCTGTATTTCAATAATTCTTAGTAATTTTATAGTTGTGCAATCATCACAACAATCTCATTTTGAACCTTTTCATTACCTCCAAAAGAAATGCTCATAGCTAGTCACATCCTGTTTTCATACCCACTTCAGGCAGCCATTAAGTAACTTCCTGTTTCTTTAGATTTGGTTTAGGAACATTTCATATAAGTGCAATCATAAGATATGTGGTCTTTTATATTTGGCTCTGTCAGGCATAGTAACATATTTGGGGTTCACCCATATTGTAGCATTCCTCAATCTTTATTTTTATTGTGTTTCATTATATGAATGTTTCTTATTTTGTTTATGCATTCAGTTGATAGATGTTTGGATTGTTTCTACTTTTTGCCTGTCATGAATAATATTGCAATGAGCATTTGTATATAAACCATTATGTGGACATATGTTTTCAGTTCTCTTGTTTAGACACCTACGAGTGATTTTCCTGTGTAACATGGAAAATTTCTATTCAATGTTTTAAGAAACTTCCAAACTTTTCCAAAGAGGACATACCATTTCATTTTCAGTGTATGAAGGTTTGGGACTCTAGTTTTTCTACATCCTTGTCAACATTATTTTGTTTGTTATTGTATGTCCCTCTGATTATAGTTATTTTTGCATGTATGATATGATATCTTAATGAGTTTAAAGTCATTCAGTCTAATTCATATATTATTGAGTCACTCGTTAGCTATTTCTGAATATCTGCTATATTAGGTGACAAGTACACCCGAGTAAAACAAAGAGTTCACAGATAATACAAAAGCACTAGGTATGTTTCATGATCTACCTCATCCTTCGAACTTTCTAGAAAATGCATTTGCTTCTATCTTTGTTCTCAGCCACTGAAGATGGTACTGGAAATGTATACCTGTCTCAAAGGTGGCTGCTCTGCAATTGGTCATGTATCTATCTATGACTTCTAAATTGCTACCAAAGTCAGATAAATATGGCCACACAGATAATTGCTCAGACAGGTTATATTGAAGCTGGGTACTAAGGAGATAAGCTGTGTCGTGTGGGCATCTGAGTTTATCACTGCTGAGCTGTGTCTTAGATGAGTAAGCAGCAGGAACTAGGTGAGAGGAAGAAGGAACCACTTCAACGCAGCAGTGAGAAAAGCTCCAGTCCTGTTCCATGCCTTGGTTGCCATAATATCCAGCTAAATTTTATTCATTCCTCTCAGATTCTGTGAGACTGCTGAAGCATTACAATGAACCCTCACCCCCTATTTCCATTTGATCTACTTTTACTAAATTCCTGCTGCTTGCAACAAAAAAAATCTTTGCAGAGCTTAGTTACAGTAGTGATCAATAAGTATTCTGTGAGCCTTTCCAGGTTTAGGTCCTTTAAGCTGGCCTCTCCAACTGTCCATTATTCTTTTTCCTTTCCTTTCCTTTCCTTTCCTTTCCTTTCTTCCTTCCTTCCCTCCTTCTCTCCCTCCCTCCCTCCCTTCCTTCCTTCCTTCCTTTTTTTTCTCTCTCTCTTTCTTTTTTTCTCTTTTCCTCCCTCCCTCCCCGCTCTCTCCCTCTCTCCCTTCTTTCCTTCCTTCTTTCTTTCCTTCCTTCCTTCCTTCTTTCCTTCCTTTTTCTTTTTTCTTTTTCTGAGGCTTGAACTCAGGACCTGGGCACTGTCCCTGAGCCTCTTTGTGCTCAAGGCTAGTTCTCCACAACTTGAGCTACAGCACCACTGCCTGATTTTTCTTTCTATGGACCATTAGATAGTATTTAATTATTTGTATTGTGAAAGTAAACACTGAACTGCATAACATTATTTCCTTCTCAAATTCTATAGTTAACATTGTAGTTCATGCGATTAAAAAAGATAATCATCAGTATTCCCCATGTTATGGCTTGGATGTTGTTTCTTTGTTCCATATGTTGGAAACTTGGTCTTACGGTGGTCATATTGGGAGGTGGTATGATACTTTTAAGAAATGGGGCCTAGTGGGAAGTTGTTAGGTCATTGGGGGTGCTGCCTGTGGAAGGGCATCCTCATCTCCTAGAATGACTTCTTGCTTAAGAACAGATTGTTTCAGAAGCCTGGGACTGAGCCCTGAGTCCCTCCTACTTCCTGTCTCACCAGGTGATCTCTTTTTCCTATTTAAGTTCCTGCCATTTTCATGTGCTCTAGATCCACACCTAAATCAATGGGTTTGTCCATTCTGGGGCCTTTAGCTTCCAAACTGTGAGCTAAATATTCTTTTCTTTATAAAGTTGTCTGTTTCCATTTTTTTTTTATCATAGCAATAGTAAATGGACTAATATATCCTGCATACTTGACTGTTATTCATTTAACAAACTTGCTGACTACCTATCATTTCAGGTACTGTGCTTTTCACTGGAAAGAAGCAGCAATGAGAGAAGGTTCCTCATTCAGCCTACAGTAAGCTTTGACTCCTATGGCTGGTAGCTAAGTCATACTGAGTAACACAGAAGGATTGAAAAACCTATGTGCATAATTCACAAAATGAATACAAAAGGTAATGTCAGGTACATAATGACATTACTTCCCTTGTGAATAAGCCTAAGTTGCAGCACAAAGCCAGTCACTTCCTAGAGGACTGAGAAGTAAACCGTGTGTATGTGTGTGTGTGTGTGTGTGTGTGTGTGTGTGTGTGTGCGTGTATTTACCATAAAATGAGTAATTCATATAACAAATGGGTTTAGCCAAAGGTAAGCTCCCAGAATTGTGGTGATGGGGAAAGGAAAACTCTCAAGATTCTGTAGTGATTGGAAGCTTGGTGCTGGTGGTTCACACTTTTGTAAAACTTGTTACTTAGAAGATTTTAGATATGGAAGATCTTGGTTCAAAGCCATCCTGGGCAGAAAACTTGCTAGACTCCAGTTCCAAAATAACCAGCAAAGAACAGAGCTGCAGGCATGGCTTAAGTGGTAGAGTGCCAGCGAAACAAGCAAGCTGAGCAAGCATAGGGCTCTGTTTAAAAACTCTGGTACTTTATATAGCTTATATAGTGATTGAAAAGAAGGGGTGAGAGATGTTGGGGGGAGATCTTGTACCGTAATCCTGTCTTACTGTCCAGAAACCTACAGGAAAGGCCACAAAAATCTCAATGCTTCCCCAGCAAATTCTACCTAGTGATGCAGACATACATAACAAGGGCTCATCTTGCTTCTGTTGCTTTTCTAACCAAAGGGCCATTAAAGAGGCAATGAGAAAGCAGACAAACTGGATAAACCTGAGCCAAAGGCCTCCCTAAGGAAGTGAAAATCCCGGAGAGATCTGAGGCACAACTGGAAGTCTATGTGTACTGGCTTCTAGAGTGGAAACTCCTTCTTCTGCATTGAGTTCCTGTAGTTTAACCATGCTAGAGAAGAAAGGCCAACTAAGAGATTCCATTGGGAAAATGAGGAGGGCTAGACAGTGTGTACCTGGCCTTCTCAGGCCAGAGTATTGAAGGTGAAGCCTGGAAAGCTACAAAGTAGGCCGATGCTGGAGAAACTCTTACACCTGTTCTGGGATGACAGAGAACAGATAAAGTTTCTATTAAGAGAAATGAAAATACTAGTGAGACCTTGGGCAAAAAACTCTCTACGAAGTCAAGACTGTATGCAGCCCTTTTGGGCCATCTCACCCTGGTCAGGTTTGAGCATGCCTTCATCCATCTTGGGAGAAGATGGGAAGAACAGCCAGTTAGAGCCCAGGGAACTTCCACTCTCAGCTCTGTGAGGTAGTTTGTGAAATAGGGCATGTGAGTATGATCATGAGTCTTATGACCTCTTACCGTCTGAAAAGGATTTTATAGTTCAGATGTGCAGGCTGCAACCCTGGCAAAGATCATATCTGCTTTTTATGGTATATTCTGCTGTGAGTCTAGAATCACCTCAGCACTCACTTGAAGAACCTGATCGTTCTGCAATTCAAAAATAAGAAACCTTGAACTTGTGATTTTTCAAACCTGGGGGGAAAAAAGGCTTTCAGTAAATGATGCTCCCTTAATCAAATAACCATGAATAAATAGAATTACAGTCTTTGGACAGTTTAGTGAGATTCTTTATAGCAAGCTTGGCTCCTACCAACAGACTATCACTCTAAAAACACTCTGGGAGCAATTACATACTCAGTAACCCCTTATTAAGGAGCCCCCCTTTTTATCTAACCTTCCTTCTGAGTGTGACAATGAAGGCAGAAATGAATTAAAAAGAAGCTCCATATGCTCTCGTGCCTTGAACGGCATGGAGAGCGGAGGGTGGCTTAATGTATGCAGCAGCTTGGTGTAGAATTTGGGGGAAGGGGATTTTGGTTAACACCTCCCACTCTCTTACCGCCCACACTTGAAATCAGTCTGAATTCCCAGGGCTGTCAGAGAAAAGGGAGATGTAGGAGGGAAATAACGACTTATTGGCACTGTCCCCATTTGAAGTGGCAAATGTGCCTGTAGCATTCATCCTGCTGTAGAGTTGTGGGGGTCTTCACTGAGGCTAGAGACAACTGAGAAACAGCATGAGAAAGAATCTCTGGAGAGGGGGAAAACCAGCTATTTCTCTATTCTTGTTTCATCGGTATTCTCAATGGTAAAATATTTTTGAGCAGATCTAAATGCCTGGATTTACTAGGTGCCAATACAAATGCATATAGTTAAGTAGATCCGGGCATATAGTTAAGTAGATCTGGGCATAGAAGACTCAAGGATAGTACATTTAAAATATTTTTACTAGCATGCTTGCCTCCTGTAGAATGATTCCAAATCACCTAATGACAAATTTGTTTTCTCTCTCTCCCTCTATTTTTTTTGCCAGTCCTGAGGCTTGAACTCAGGGCCTGGGCACTGTCTCTGAGCTTCTTTTGCTTCTTTTTGCTCTACCACTTGAGCCACAGTGCCATTTCCTGTTTTTTCTCTTTATGTGGTACTAAGGAATCGAACCCAGGGCTTCATTTATGCTAGGCAAGCACTCTACCACTAAGCCATATTCCCAGCTACCCCCTCCTTTTAAATTTTCTTTTTTTAAACCTGGTTATTGGACAAATGAGTAGTGTAATAGTATTAATAGAGAATATTTCAGATATAAGACCCCTCCCCTTTCTTCCTTGAATTCTGGAATCTTTCCTACCATTCTGCTTGCCCTTAGTTCTGGAAGGTTACTATCAGTAATCATGGGATAACAAGTGGCATTTTTTTCTTGATAGTGTGTGGGTAAGGACAAAACTGCATCTTAGTTTTATGACATTCTTTCAGAGCACTTGTTTTAAGAGTTGTTTAATGCAAGGAGCTATATAATGTCACAAAGCCATACTGCCTGTCCCTATCTGTCCCAGGGTGAGTTTTTCAACCATGTGGTCCCTGTTTTTAATCTGTGTCAAACTGAAATGATAATACTGTCTACCTCCGAGGGTTATGTGGAGGCCAAATAGATTTTTTTTTTTTGAGTCCGGTTGTGGGGCCTGAACTCTGGGCCTGGGCGCTGTCCCTCAGCTCTTCAGCTCAAGGCTAGCGCTCTACCACTTGAGCTACAGCGCCACTTCAGGCTTTTTTCTTTTTGCTTATGTGGTGCTGAGGAATTGAACCCAGGGCCTCAGGCGTGCAAGGCAAGCACTCTACCACTGAGCCACCTTCCCAGCCCCTGGCCAAATAGATTTTAACTGTGGGAGAAGCTTAAAACTATGTCTGACATATACTGGGTTCTCACTGAAAAATAGCTGAAGAATTTACTCACCCAAGCCAGGTGTGGTGGTACATGCCTCCTTTCCAACACTCAGAGGCTGAGGCAGAGGATCACAAGTTGGAGCCCAGTCTGGGATGTGTAGTGGGAACAACCTCACAAATACCCCCATCTAATATAAAACAAAAACATGGAGTGTGAAGTTTTTGGAGGATATTCTGGCAGAAAGAATTGTAATAGATAGGGCTGGCAGAGTAACTCAAAAGGTTTTGCTTACTGTATTTGTTTACTAAATATAAGGCTGAGCTCAATCCCCAGAACTACAAGTTTAAAAAAACATTGCAGGTGTAATAAAAGAAACCAAAACTGGAATATGTAGTCTGAGCTCATAGTCCCATTTACTCAGCAGGCTGAGGTAGGAGAATGACTTGAGCCTAGAAGTCGGAGACCAGCTTGGAAAGCACGAAACAATTCACCTTGGGAGAATTTACCTCGGGTCCAGGGTTTGTGATTTGAAACCAGCCCACGCATAGAAAGTTTTTGAGACGATCTCAAACAATGGCTGGGCACAGTGGCATGTCTTGTCATTCCCCAGCCACCTGGGAAAGCACAAATAAGTAGATTACAGCCCATGATGGTCAAGGCATAAAATGAGACCCTATCTTGAACAGAAAAAGGGGCCTGACGACATGGCTTAAGTGATAGAGCACCTGTTTAGAACCTATCAGGTTCTAAGTTCAATCCCCAATACTACATATTACCATAAAGAAAAAAATTATAGAAAGCTAGAATCTTTTTTTTTTTTTTTTAATTTAATTTTATTTTATTTGAGAACATACTGTACAGAGGGGTTACAATTACATGGGCAGGATAATGCATACATTTCTTACCAAGCATTGCATCCTCCTCCTTTGTTTACCCTTCACCTCCCTTCCCAGCCTCCCCCCCTCCCTCCCACCCAATCATACCCCCCCTCCCCCCCCCCCCACCGACATTGTAAAGCTAGTTTTGACATGACATTTTGTACTTCTCATTGTTGCAACAGGTCCACCTGAATCCTTAAACGACTTGTTTGTCCCCGTCTCCTCCACATGTTATACTGACATCAAATATAGTGAAAGCAGGGGTTACACTGTGGGGGAGGGACACACAAAGCAACAAAGAAATAATCTTATAAATGCATTAGAAACACATGCATGAAAGAAACAAAAACCTTAAAATACATATTTGAGGTTTTGTTTTCCTAACATCACATTATCTGACTTTTTCCGCTTGACTCATACCTATACTAGATATTGCAAATAAGGGAAACCATGGGACCTATGTTTCTTTGGGCCTGGCTTACTTCACTTAATATAATTTTTTCCAAGCCTTTCCATTTCCTAACAAATGGGGCAATGTCATTCTTTCTGATGGAGGCATAGAATTCCATTGTGTATATATACCACATCTTCTTGATCCATTCATCTACTGAGGGGCATCTGGGTTGGTTCCATGTCTTAGCTATGGTAAATAATGCTGCAATAAACATAGTTGTGCTGGTAGCTTTAGTGTGGCCTTGTTTGTGATCATTTGGGTAAATGCCCAAAAGTGGGATTGCTGGGTCGTTGGGGAGCTCTATGTGGAGTCTTTTGAGGAACCTCCATACTGCTTTCCAAAGTGGTTGAACAAGTTTACATTCCCACCAACAATGAAGTAAGGTTCCTTTCTGTCCACATCCCCTCCAGCATCTGTTGTTGTTAGAGTTCTTGATTTTTGCTGTTCTAACTGGAGTGAGGTGATATCTCAATGTTGTTTTGATTTGCATTTCTTTTATGGCTAGGGATGTTGAACATTTCTTCATGTGTCTATTGGCCATCCTTCTTTCTTCTTCAGAGAAGCTTCTCTTTAAGTCTTTCGCCCACTTACTTATTGGGCAGTTGTTTCTTTGAGGATTTGTTGTTGGGTGGTTTAATTTTTTGAGTTCCAAGTATATTTTAGATATGAGACCCTTGTCCGTTGTATGGCTAGTAAAGATCTTCTCCCAGTCCGTGGGCTTTCTATTGATCTTGCTAGCTATGTCATTTGCCCTGCAGAAGCTCTGCAACCTTATACAATCCCATTTGTCCAGCCTTTCTTTGATTTGTTGTGTTTCCGGGTCTCTATTCAGAAAATTTCGGCCTGAGCCAAGGAGACCCAGGGTTTCTCCTATTCCATCCTGTAATGTTTTCAGAGTGTCTGCTTTGAGTTCAAGGTCTTTGATCCATTTGGAGTTGATTCTGGTGCAGGGTGATATATAAGGATCTAGCTTTAGTTTTCTACATGTAGTTAACCAATTTTGCCAGCACCATTTACTGAAGAGGCTGTCTGTCTTCCATTCTATTGTTTTAGCTCCCTTATCGAAGATTAGATGGCTATAGGTCTGTAGGTTCATTTCTGGGTTTTCAATTCTATTCCATTGGTCCTGAGGTCTGTTCTTATGCCAATACCAAGCTGTTTTGATTACTATGGCTTTATAGTAGAGTTTGAAATTTGGTATTGATATTCCTCCAGCAGTGTTCTTTCCGTTGAGGAGCGTTTTTGCTATTCGGGGTCTTTTATTGTTCCATATGAATTTTTGGATTGCCTCTTCTATTTCCTTGAAGAATGAGGGTGGAATTTTGATAGGTATTGCGTTGAATTTGTAGATAGCCTTGGGCAGTATTGCCATTTTCACGATGTTAATCTTTCCAATCCAGGAGCATGGGAGGTTTTGCCATTTTTTAAGTTCTGTGTTGATTTCCTTTTTCAAGATTTTAAAGTTTTCATCATAGAGGTCCTTCACTTCTTTAGTTAAGTTAATTCCTAGGTATTTTATTTTTTGTGAGGTTATTACAAATGGAGTTGAGAAAGCTAGAATCTTTTAAAGGCATTTTTGTGAAACTAGAAAATACCTTGGGACTATTTCCTGACTTTACCAAGCATTACTTTAAAAAACAGGGTACATAGTATGTCCAAAGTCAGTGAATCTGTTGCTCAATAAGATTGTTGGGTGTCCTGTGTGCCTGTAGCCATTGTAAACACTGTTGAAGCAACTCTGGTTTTGTCTTGCATACTGTATGCTGTTCTTGAAATTTTTCAGAGATGTTTGGGTCCATGTTGCCAAGTGAGAGGTAGCTTTTTCCAGCCAAGATAAGCTTTTCTGCAATACCATCCCAGGCATTTTCCACTTTGTTTCTTTTCTTTTGGATGGCTTTGTGGTCTCCTTTTCCCCTCCTTTTGCTAGGGAGTGAGTATAGGGGAACAGGTAGTTACCAAGGGATAACAAAGAACAAAACCTGTCTGTCACAGCTCCCTAGCCAGTCCTATCTCATCCACACAGATGGAGCCATGGACCCCACTCCACATCAAGTTTTGAGAACATTCTTGATACCCTAGACTAGAGAAACCCTATTGCCACAGCCTCATAACTCAGTGTCAAGTCAGCCTTCTTGTTCAAGATGAAGTTGCACTTCTTGATTGTTTTTGTGTCACCTGACTTGATTTGAGTAGCAAGACTCCTGCTTTTGCCCTTCCTGTGTAAATCTCTGTTTGGGGGTCTCAATTTAGCAGTTTCTGTCTTGATGGTGGGTCTACCTCACCCCCCAGGCAAAACAGAGGTGTACTCTCACCTTGTGAATGAATGTTGTCCACCTGCAATCCCAGCTCACATGCTTCTTTATCCTCTCTCCTCCACCTGGTGTCCACTGATCTTCCAAGTGATAAGAACAACAACAGGGCTGGGAAGGTGGCTCCGTGGTAGAGTGAAACCTGGAAGTGGCACTGTGGCTCTAGTGGTAGAGCGCTAGCCTTGAGCTGAAGAGCTCAGGAACAGTGCCCAAGCCCAGAGTTCAGGCTCCCCGACTGACCAAAAGAAAAACAAAACCAAAAAGAAACAACATGAACAACACAGATACCAGAATATGCCTTGTATTTTCCAAACCACAAATACCTTGCTTTGCGTCTTTATTTCTACTGCATTGATGTGTGTCTTTCCCCAACCTGTGACTGAGAATCCTATATGACAAATCTTGAATTTCCTTTCCATCCTTTCTCTCACCCTGGCCTCGAAGACCCAAACTTGAGATATATATCATAGGAAATCAAGGAACCGGAGTGATATAGAAGAAAACATAATTAACGAAGAAAATTGGGCTTCCCAATGTCTCTTCTAAAACTGATGAGGATTCAGATAGTCTTTTTAGTGAGTGATGGCCAAGTCCCCAAATTGCAGCTCTCCTCCAAGATAAGCCTTCATCAGAGATACCTGATACTTGCTCTGAGTATCCCTTGAACTATACTGCTGACAATGCTTTGCAGTTAAAAGCAGAGTTGTTGACAGACCACACTGTGAATGAAAGGGCTGGGATACATCATTAGACATATGGTCTCTTAGGAACTGAGATTTTCCTGTAGTGGGTGGAACTTGCAACACTGTGGCCTCTAGGACCATATGGCTGTATTTAGAGATGCCAGCAGAAATCAATACTTGACTTTCAGTGCAAGATTTTATTTTATTTATTTATTTTTTTGCTAGTCCTCATAGCCTAGGTTTTGGCTGCAAAATCAAAAAGGACAACATGAAGAATGGTTTCAGAACCATTTTGTTGATTTGTTAGAGATAATTTTACATTGCTCATGAAATAGGTTAATCTAGAGCTCTACTACTTGAGCCACACCTCCACTTCCAGCTCTTTTGGTAGTTAATTGGAGATAAGAGTATCACTGAATTTCTGGGATTTGAACCATGGTCCTCAGATTCCCAACCTCCTGAGTTGCTAGGAGTACAGGCATGAGCCACTGGCACCTGGCTCTTAAGCTGATTTTGAGGAGCATGGTCTATATCCTATGACTAAACTCAGGCAATGGCTAGACCAGACAGATTCCTGACCTAGGACAACAACTCAAGCCACCATTAAAAATAAGGTGATTATGAGACTCCTCCAGGGAGTCTTCTCTAGGAGGGTTTTCAGGTTGTCAGGTGGCCACTACAAAGGGAGGATGGGAGGGGAGAATGGGTTGAAGTCTCATAATTCCTTTATATTTCTCTTTGCAAGAGGCAGGAAGGAACAGTGACCAAGACCCTGATTTTGGATTTAGAGAAATCAAGGTTCCAAGACAAACGTTGCAACTTCTGGGGACAGCAGTTGGTTTGCCTACCTATCTCTGTTTTCTCATCTATAAAATACAATCATCCTTTTACCTATATCATCAGGTTCTTGAATCAATACCTATGAATTCTTAGGTGTTAGTTATGGTTAAGTTCATCACTGACAAAAGACTGTATCAGGAACTGTCCATATGGGATCATTTGGGGGTGAGCAGAAAGTGTGCATTCAAAAACATTTCCCCTACAAACGGCTGTGAGGTTTGAGGTTCCCATGTCCTTTCATTCCTGTGGCTTAAGGAAGGGTTCATTTGATTTTTGTGCTAGGAAGTTACTTACAAAGGGCTATACGGTGTACTTCCTCTCCTTAAGGTGTGTGAGGGGAGGGTCAAATAGGTCTCCTGCCCTTCCCCAGCCTCTTCTAGCAGAGCAGTTTAACTTTTACCTCTTCTCTATATTGCCTTCCCTATGAGAATTTCCTTGACCAAGATTCTGTGACTGGTAAAAAAAAAAAAACCAAAAAAAAAAAAACCAAAATATAAAAACAGTTGCATCAAGGCAGACAAGCCTTATGAAAACATCCTTATACACTGGCAAAGGTACCCAAGTAGTTTTGCTAAAGGATGATGTCGATTCCCTGTGCTTTTGAGCATCACCATGAAGGCCCAGGGATTCAGCTTGATGGATAGAAGGAAGACTTCCAGTTATTCCAGTAATTCATTTTGGGCCAGCCGTGTACTGCTATCCCTGGAGAGGTCCCAGCAAAGGCTCCAGGCTGTCAGGGACAATATTGAGAGTTTTCCCTCAAGGGCAGCATGGTAGATGGTGACTGCCAAGATTGTCTCCAAACTCAAAGTGTCTGCAGTCCTGCCTAACCCAGAAAGCTACTGATGTACCCCTCACATTGGACCTCTTGGTGAAATTTTATCACCTATATTAGATTTTAGGAGTCTAGCTTTAAAGAACTGTGATAATGGATAATTTCATTCTGACCTAATTTGGGATTTACAGAAAAGTTTTGAAACTAGTACAGAAATTTCTCATTACCCCTCCTCATCCAGGTTTCCCTAACGTTGACATCATAATGCAGCGATCAGAACCAAGAAGCATTGAGAAGGAATTATTACCTACATTAAAGACCTCATTTGAATTTCACCACTTTTCCACAAAAAAACTTTTCTCCAAAATGTGGAAAAATCTGGTTCTTATTGTCTATATGTTCAGCTATTTGATACTACATAGGGTAGTTTAAGATCTCTTAACTCATGCGCTTGTGACATAAAATTGTACCTTTATTATCCAGAATCACATAGATTTTAAAATCAACCATAGACTGATTTTTTTCCCTGTTGAGGGACAGATCTTTTAATGACCACGACAGCCCATATTGGGCATGAGAACTACCAAAAGGGGATCTCTCTGGCTTGGTTTTCCATTTAGAACAATGTTGTAATTCATTCATTTAACAGGTCTACACTTAGCACCTATTTACAGGTATGTGTCAAAGCACTAGGCATACAGAAATTATAGGTATTGCTTTTGCCCTATATGGTCTAGTAAGAGACAGAGAGGAAATGGGCAATTATAACAGAGGAGAATGTGGGATAAGCAGTAGAAAGCAAGTAACATAATTCACATGGGATAAATGCTGTGGTAGGGATAAACACTATGGGAACAGTCAGAGGGTGCTTCAACCCTTCTGGGCTCAGTCTCAGAAAGACTTTCTTAAAAGTTTTTTTTAAATTTTTTTTTTTTGTCCCATTTGTAAGGAAATGGAAAGACTTGGAAACAACTATATTAAGCAAAGAAAGCCAGACCCAAAGAAACATCGGTTGCATGGTTTCACTCAGCTATAATAATTAGAATGTGCCTATAAATCTACAAGTAAACCCAATGGATAATTAAAGAAAAAAATTACACTTGGATATGAAATATTAAACAGGACTCGAAGCATTCACACAGTGAGACCAAAGGAGGATATTCCTAGGAGAGGATCACAAGGTCTCAATAGTTATGTGCATATGATCATATAAAATGATGCTTATCCAAGAAATGGAAACAACAGTTTTTTAAAATTTTACTTGTTTTTAAATCTATGTTTCCTCCTTTGTCACTCTTTTTGATTTCTATAGCTTTTGTCTTATATGTAAGTTATGGAAGGGAAGGGGAAACACAGAAATGGTGGGACACAGGGTGGACTAATTCAGCAGTGTTACATATTAGACATTATGTTGAAAGTAAACTATGCAACTTGTGGAGGAGAGGGATTGGGAAGGAAAAACTGGGAGAAAATGAAGGAAGAGGTGACACTGTTCAAAGAGAAATGTATTCAAAGCCTGACTTATATAACTGCAATCCCTCTGTGCATCAACTTTATAATAAATAATTTTTTGTCAGTCATAGTGCTTGAATTTAGGGCCTAGGAACTGTCCCTGAGCTTTTTTGCTTGAGGCTAGCATTTTACCACTTTGAGCCGCATCTCCACTTCCAGTTTTTCTGATAGTTAATTGGAGATAAGCGTCTCAAGGACTTCACTTCCTGGACTGGCTTCAAACCACCATCCTCAGATCTGAGCTTCCTGAGTAACTAGGATTATAGGCATGAGCCACTGTGCCTGGCCTTCAGAGAGACATTCTAGGGAAGAAGATGGATAGGTGGAGTCCAGAGAGACTGAACCCCTAGATTTAGTTTTGCCAGTGTCTCCTCCAGATTTTCTAACACTATGGAATTAAATTCTGAAAGTGACCATAGGATCCTCATTATTTGAAGAACCACATCATATTTATGAGATGTTTACCAATCTTTACTTGTTACATCATAGACTTTTCTCAGACCTACCTTGTAGATCTATAGAACAGGTGATACTTTGGCTTCTTTGTGGAGAAAAGCTGTAAGAAGAGGGCAAGAGTGGAGTTGCAGCTCCCAGAATCAATTCCAAATGGATCAAAGACCTCGGAGTCAAATCCTGAAAACATTACAGGATGGAATAGGAGAAACCCTAGGTCTCCTTGGCACAGGCCAAAATTTTCTTAATAGAGACCCAGAAACACAACAAATCAAAGAAAGGTTGAACAAATGGGATTGCATGAAATTGTAGAGCTTCTGTATGGCAAAGGACATAGCTAGCAAGATCAATAGAAAGACCACGGATTGGGAGAAGATCTTCACTAGCCATACAACAGACAAGAGTCTCATATCTAAAATATACCTGGAACTCAAAAAATTAAATCCCCCAACAACAAATCCTCAAAGAAACAACTGCCCAATAAACAAATGGGCTAAAGACTTAAAGAGAAACTTCTCTGAAGAGGAAAGAAGGATGGCCAATAGACACATGAAGAAATGCTCAACCTCCCTAGCCATAAAAGAAATGCAAATCAAAACAACATTGAGATACCTCCAGTTAGAATGGCTAAAATCAAGAACTCTAATAACAACAGATGCTGGAGGGGATGGGGACAGAAGGGAACCTTACTGCATTGTTGGTGGGAGTGTAAACTTGTTCAACCACTTTGGAAAGTAGTGTGGAGGTTCCTCAAAAGACTCCACATAGAGCTTCCCTATGACCCAGCAATCCCACTTTTGGGCATTTACCCAAATGTTCACAAACAAGACCACACTAAAGCTACCAGCACGACTATGTTTATTGCAGCATTATATACCATAGCTAAGATATGGAACCAACCCAGATGCCCCTCAGTAGATGAATGGATCAAGAAAATGTGGTATATATACACAATGGAATTCTATGCCTCCATCAGAAAGAATGGCATTGCCCCATTTGTTAGGAAATGGAAAAGCATGGAAAAAATTATATTAAGTGAAGTAAGCCAGGCCCAAAGAAACATAGGTCCCATGGTTTCCCTTATTTGCAATATCTAGTATATGTCTGAGTCAAACAGAAAAGGTCAGATAAGACGATGTTAGGGAAATGAACCCTAAGATATGTATTCAAATGTGTTTTTTTCTTTCATGTGATTGTTTCTAACACATTTATAAGATTATTTCTTTGTTGCTTTGTATGTCCCTCCCCCACGGTATAACCCCTGCTTTCACTGTATTTGATGTCGGTATAATTTGTGGAGGGGAAGGGGAAAAACAAATCGTTTAAATAGGGATATAGGTGGACCCATTGCAACAATGAGACGTACAACTTGTTATGTCGAAAACGAACTTTACAACTTTGGTGGGGGGGGGAGGATTGGGTGGGAGGGCGGAGGGAGGATGGGATGGGAAGGGGAAACAAAGGAGGAGGCTACAATGCTTGATAAGAAATGTACTCATTATCTTGCCCATGTAATTGTAACCCCTTTGTACAGTATTTTCACAATAAAAAAATTAATTGACAAAAAATAAAAGAGTGGAGCTGCAGCTCAAACCAGATATGATGAGTGGTGGACACACAGTGGGACAGGAGACTTGCTTTCCAGTGTCAGCTGGGTTCTTGGTTCATACCCACTGTAGGGCTTTGTGCTCAAGTCCCTGGGCTGTCACATAGGGAGTCATGATCCCTACCTCTGAGGATAAAATGTGAGGATCAGAAATAATAAAATGAGGTTATGCAAGAAAGTGTGATGACAGCCACCACTCATTCTTAGTATGTCATCCTCAGTATGTGAGAATTTGTGAGAATCCCAGCAGGAAATAGACAGTGTAATCAAATTATGATAATGCATAAAGAGTTTAATCAAAGAATTATTTCAAAGCTATCCACAGGGAAACATACAAAGAATGATGTGTTAGGCACATTTCTGTTAAAAATACCAATACCTCAGTAATCGACTTATAAAGAGGAAAGATTTACTTTGCCCTACGGTTTTGGAAGTTGTCTTCGGTGATGGGTGAACTGTGTGGCTTTTGGGCAGGCAGTGAGGTCACATATTGTGTAGGAACCATGTGGCGGAGCAAAGCCACTCACCTCATGCCTGGGAAGGAATTGAGAGAAGAAGAGATCAGGCAGGGCCTCGAGTTACCCTTTGAGGCCACACCTCTAGTGACCCTAAAGATTTCCTACTAAATTCCACCTCTTTAAGGCTCCACAACCTTCCAATAGCATCATGAGCTCTGGACCAGGCCTTTACCACATGGGCCTATGGGAAATTATCCAGATCCAAACCATAGCAAATGGTATAGTTCCCCAGGTCTTGTAATAAAGGGAGTCCTTATTATTTCTAGGCCCAAATTGTTGATTGGCTTACTCAGGGCACTGGCTCTTGTCTGTCTTCTAACTGAAATCTTCTTTCCTCTCTCCTTCCCTCCTTCTCTCCCTCCCTCCCTCCCTCCCTCTCTCCCTCCCTCCCTCTTTCCCTCCCTCCCCCCTTCCTTCCTTCCTTCCTTCCTCCCTTCCTTCCTTCCTCCCTCCTTCCCCCTCTCCTTTCTTCCCTCTTGCCTTCTTTTACCCTTTCTCTTCTTTTCTTTTTCTCCTTTCTTCTTCTTGGCAGCACTGTGATTTGAACTCAGGACCTCTCACTCTTGCTTTGCTTGCTTACTAGGCTGGTGTTGCACTACTTGAGCCATCTCTCTAACCCTGTTTTTTGCTAGTTGTATTATAGATGGAGTCTAGTGAATGTTTTGGCCCAATCTGGCCTTGAAACAGGATTCTATAGATGTCAGACTCATAAGTAGCTAGGATTGCAGGTGTGAGCAGCCCATTGTACTGCTTAACTGGGAAATTTAATGGATATTTGTTTTCCCTGGCAGACATTGCTCTCCAATCCTCTGGCAACAATTCCTTTTAAAACATACTTATTTATTATTATTTATTGTAAAAGTGATGGACAGAGGGGTTATGGTTACATAAGCCAAATAAAGAGTATACTTCTTTTTTTTGGGGGGGGGGGGGTCCAGTCGTGGGGCTTGAACTCTGGGCCCAGGCGCTGTCCCTCAGCTCTTCAGCTCAAGGCTAGCGCTCTACCACTTGAACTACAGCGCCGCTTCCGGCTTTTTTCTTTTTGCTTATGTGGTGCTGAGGAATCGAACCCAGGAAGTTGCGCAGTTCATTTTCAACATAGTGTCTAGTGAGTATCACTGCTGCATTTATTCACCCTTTGTTCCAGTATTTACCCTCCCAACAACAGATAAGTAAACAAACAAGACAAAAGGGAAAGAAAGAAAACAGCAACAAAGAGAACAAAAAACAAAACTCTTATTTCCATTTCCTGGAGATTTGTCCTACTTTCAGTCTGCATGTTCAAGTGGGATTCTGTCCTTTAAGGATGAGCATATGACCCAAGCCCAAGCTAATCAGCAGGCCCCATTTTCCTGCCATTTTGGTTGGTCCACATGACTGAGCACATGCTCCATTAGGAGTCGGAGACACAGCTTGTCATTGCTGAAAAGGGTAGGGGAAAGGCAGAAGGAGCTGTTGCCTTCATCCTTTTATAAGTGGGACAAAACTGAGCCTGAAAATAAAACCAATTTAGAAGAAAACAGACCCTGACTATAGCTGTGCCAGAAGTTAGTGCCACACCCAAACTCCACAGTTAATGGTGTTAAAGAATATATTTTTAGTTGTTATATTTTGTTGATTGGGATTTTCTATCATGTTAAAATGAATCTTGATATAGACAGGCTCTCCATACATTAATTTTTTTTCCCTTAGATAATAATTTAATGTATATCTGAGTTCAGAATAAATATTAGAAGCCAGGCATGGTCATGCATGTATGCCTGTAATCTCATCTGCTCTGGAGACAGAGCAAAAGCAGGAGACCCTATCTGAAAATCAAACTAAAGGCCAAAGAACTGGAGGTGTGGCTGAAGTGTGGAGTGCTTATCTAGTCAGGAGGCCCTGTGCTCAATCCCTAGTACTATGAGCACACATGTATACCCAAACCCACCCACAAATATATATATATATATATATATTATATATAGAGAGAGATCAATATCAGATGGTGTCATAGTTATTAGAAGATATTATATATGCACCCTGTACTAGACTATTGTGTATGCTTTAAAATAACAATATTGGGGGAAGAAGGGTGAACAAATGTACTTAAAGTATTCACTATACATGATGTGGAAAATGAACTATACAACTTGTAGGCAGGGATGGAAGGGAGAGACTGGGGGAAAGCAAAGAAGGCATGACATTGTCCAAAACAAATTGTACTCATTACCTGACTTATGAAATGGTGACCCCTCTGTAAACCTTAATAAAAACAGTAAAATTGTATATATGTATATTAATAATATTAGTGATTAATAATATTAGTCAGGGTAGAACCCTGACATGAAGGCAATTCCCATGGTCATCATCTGTAAATGTAATTGTAGGGTAGTTGAGATCTGTGTTTAAAATTCATTCTGTACAATTACTTCTGTATTCAATTCATTCAGAAAGCTGAGGTTGGAAATAAAGATTGCTATCACATATCTCCTAAGTGACTATCTGGATAGAAAATGGAAATCGTGCTAAAAGTTACAATACACTATTTGACTGAATTGACAAAATAGTAAAATTCCAATTGATCTAATTCCCAGTGGTTGGTGTTCTTACCATTTTTCTTAACAAAAACTGTGATTGGGGAATTAGGGAGCTTTCTTTCAATCATTGATCAACTGTTATTGTTTAAATGCTTCTGTCTCAATATAATTCTTACATTTTGACTAAGTGAATTTTGGAATGCAATGAACATTTTTAAAACATGACTTCAAAATGAACCATTTTGAAAGTCAGCTCTTAACCGTGTATTTATTTAGAAATTTTAGACCTCGTTTTATCCTAAGATATAATAACATTTTTGGGAACAATTTTATTGAGATGTAATTCACATGCCATAAAATTCATCCTTATAAAGTGCTTTGCTTATTGACTTTCAATGTATTAACAAAGCTGTGCAACCATCATCATTGCCTAATTCTAGATTATTACCATCTCCCCCCAAAGCAACACCCTACACATTAGCAGTCATTTTAGTTTTATGCATTCCCTCAGCCCAGGTCTGGCAACCACTAATCTTTCTGTCTCTATTGATTTGCTAATTTGAACATGGCATGTGAATAGAGCCACACAGTAGGTGGCCTTTCTAAAAATATATCTTTTTATTATCTTTAAGTAGTTGTACAAAGGGGTTTCCATTCAGCAAATCAATTTATAAGTACAAAGCATATTGATTGATGCTACCTCTTTCATCATTCTCTCTCCCAACCACTTCCCTCAATTTTCCTACTTTTACAGGATATGCATCGAATATTATGACTGCATTCTCCCCCACTTCTACCCCCTCTCCTTTAATCTCCTCACATACTTTACAAGTGCCAGTTTCTTGGTATTCATTTTGTTGCACTGGGAGTTTCTCTGAGAAGTTACACAATTTGAATTCTCCCTTGTAGATGCCATACTTCACTTAATACATTTGTATACACTTACATACAACCCCATATGTATTTTCTTGTATATTTATAAAGTAAAACTAGCTTCCACATATCAGAGAGAACATGGCAGTCATTTGTCTCTCTAGGCCTGACTTACTTTGCTTAACATTTTTTTTCCAGGTCCATCCATTTCTTCACAAATGATGTAGTGTCATTTTTCCTAGTGGAGGAGTAAAATTCCATTGTATATTTTTACTACATTTTCACCATCCATTTATCCATTGAGGATAAATCTGGGCTGTTTTCATACCTTGGTTATGGTAGATAGTTTAGCAAGGAACATGGTTGTGCAAGTGGTCTTACTGTGTCCTTATTTGCAGTCTTTTGGATAAACACCCAAGAATAGTATTGCTGGGTCATATAGGGTAGTTCTATGTTTAATTTTTTGCAGGTACGTTTTCTTTGGGGGCGGGTCCGGTTGTGGGGCCTGAACTCTGGGCCTGGGCGCTGTCCCTCAACTCTTCAGCTCAAGGCTAGCACTCTACAACTTGAGCCACAGCACCACTTCCGGCTTTTTTCTTTTTGCTTATGTGGTGCTGAGGAATCGAATCCAGGGCCTCAGGCATGCAAGGCAAGCGCTCTACCACTGAGCCACCTTCCCAGCCCATATGTTTAATTTTTTTAGTAACCTTCAAACTGTTTTCCAGAGTGGTTAGGCAAATTTACATTCCTACTAACAGTGTATAAGGCTTTCCTTTTCCTCATATTCATGCTAGCATCTGTTGTTTGTATTCTGTGTTGTTGTTGTTTTTGTTTTTGTTCCAGCCCTGGGGTGTCTGAGCACTGTCCCTGAGCTCTTTTGCTCTAGGCTAGTGCTCTATCACTTTAGCCATAGCTCTACTTCCAGCTTTTTGGTGGCTAATTGGAGGTAAGATTCTTGACAATTTTCCTGGCAGGGTTATCCTCAAAATCCTCAGATCTCAGGCTTCTTAGTAGCTAAGATAACAGGTGTGAGCCACTGGTGCCCAGGCCAGTTGTTTGTATTCTTGAAAATGGCCATTCTGACTGGGGTGAGATGGAATCTCAGTGTCAATTTTATTTGCATATCTTTATGACTAGCAATGAGGAGCATTTCTTCCTGCCTCTATTGGCCATTCTTAATTTGTCTCTTGAGAAGTCTCTGTTTTATTCATTTGCCCGTTTATTAACTGGGTTGTTGATTCTTTGAAGATTTAATTTCTTGTGCTCTTTGTATATTTTGGATTTTAGGCCTGACTAGCTGGCAAAGATCTTCCTCTGTTGTGTGTGCATGCTGTCTTTTTAGCTTGTTAACTATGTGGTGTAGCAACTTCTTAGTTATATCTGTTAATTCTCTTTTTGATATGCTGTGCCCATGAAAAGTTTGCTCAAAAAGCTCCTGACTATGTTGAGAAGTTCTAATGTTTCTCCAACTTCTGCCTGTACTAGTTACATGGTTTCAGATCTTACATTGAGGTCTTTGAACCATTTAGATTGATATTATTATTGGGTGACAGATAGGGATCCAGTTTCAATTTTCTGTACATCGATATCCAGTTTTTCCAACACCATTGAAGAAGTGTTTTTGGGTTCCTTTTCAACTTGGTATAGTGTTTGCCAAGTTTATACCTATTGGCAGGGACCTAGGGGCCCATTCTCAGCTACTCTGGAGATAGAGACGCAGAGGATCAAGGTTTGAGGCCAGCGCCACACAAGTGAGAATCTCCTGTCTCAACAAACCAAGTGGGTATCATATTTCATGTTTATAATCCTAACTATGTGTGTGTGGTTGGGGTGGAAGGATTATAATTCAAGGCAAAGCCCAGAAAAATAACAAAAGCTAAGGAAGGACTTGGGTTGGAGATCAAGTGGCAGAGCACTTGTCTAGCCCTGAGTTAAAAACAAACCAAATACACCAAACAAAAACAAAGTGTACACGTGGTATAGAATAGTAATGTTTTATTTCTATTTTTAAAATCAGAGCTTGTAAAGCGTCCTGAGGACCTCGATATATGTAGGAGGCTAGTCTATCTGCATCTCTTCCTCTCTGCTTTTTCGATCTCTTCCCCACAACGTAGGCAGAATGATTTCTTAACCTATCGATCAGCAGGTGGCTCTTCTAGCTCCCTTTTGCATGACCCACCCAGTCCTGATTTACTCATCTGGTTCCTTCAGACTCCCCTCATCTTGGCTCACTCTCATTCCCATGTATGTTCCCTCCAGTCAAGGGTGTCTGGTATATTCTCCTCCAGCTCTGGCTGTGCTTCTGTTGCTTTCAGTGAATTTTAGATCTCAATTCAAGTGTCACTTCCTCGAGTCTAGGTCATGGTCCATAATTACTTTTCTGCATAGCATTTATTCAATTTGTAATTATATCCCCCTCAATGTGACTATTTCATTAATTTTTATATCCTTCAGTTAGATCATAAACTTTCAGGGAATAGAGTTCACATCTGTGTGATTCATTTTAAAAAGGTCTATTTCTTAGTACATAAGAGGTGCTTCCTTTGTTTGAAAGAATGTTAAAATATTTTAGTGTGCTTTTCATGTTTGGTGTGTTTATTAATAGAATACTTTGAATATTGGAGACTCTGTCAACTAGAATATTGGATTGACCTTTGTCTGACCAGGCCATGCAATAGTGTTCATTGTTCTTTGTTTAATGGTGACCACATTGATCAATAATAGTGGGTTAGAATCATGCTGAGAGCAAAGGAAATAGGGAGTTAACATAAGATCTCTCTTTCCTTTGGATTAAAATGACCCCCATTCCTCTCTTTTTTCCTTCTCCCTCCTTCTTTCACTCCCTCTCTGTCTCCTAGGCAGAGGAGAGCAGCTTTCAAATTAAATTATAGACCTCTTTCCTTTCCAAATGAGAACCAGTGCACATATGTGATTTTTTTTATAAAACAACCTCACATTTTTATAGAACAATAAATGACATGATCTCATCTTTTTACAAGGTAATTATATTAGAAAAACTCTTAAGGGTTTTACATACAGTTGATGTAAATGCCTTTAAAAAACATGTGATAAACTATGGCAGATCTATTCTTGCAAAGAATAATTGACATTCTGTGGGACCAAATGAAAAGTTCTGGGAAGCCCAGCCTTCAGAGTTGTTACAAAACTCACAATTGACATTGAACTTCAGTCTGTACTAGTGAACAACAACCCCCTCCTGATGCCCAATCCCTCCACCCTTACCTACCATGGCCAGGGACCTCCATCAGTGTTTAGAGCCTTTCTATTACCACAGATACAGGGTACAAAGCTGCTGGCATCTGGGGCCAGAGATGCTATTAAATACCCTATTTTACTCATGGCAGCTTTTACAGTAAGGAATCACTCTAATATCTGAGTGCTAAACTTGAGAAACCTAAGTCTATTCAAAATAAGATGATGACTGAGATGTTAATTCACAACTGAACAGTCCTTTGTTAATGAACACTTTGCAGTGTATGCCTTCCTTTGTTTACTCAGTCAGCATTTCTTTAGCACCTACTTTGTGCCAGGGATTGAAATATACACTATGCAAATATGGTTTAAACACTCAGGTTCTTACATTCAGAGATGCACACATCTAGTTTGAGTGTCCTCAGGGAACTGTGCTTACATGTACAAAGAGCACTTTGCCTTACTTAGGATCTGAAGATGTCTCCTAGAAGGAAAATATACCTGAACTCCCTCCAGATGGATAAGAGGAAGGGGAAGAAAGAACATTTGTAATGACAAGTTAGCAGAAAAGAAGCCAATCAGGGAATTGAGGCCTAGACAGTTTGCAGGTGGCAGGATAAGCTGATAACCAAAACCTGCCAGACAAGGGAATGGGAGAAGGGAGCTATAAGAAGGACAAAAGAATGATGAAATAAGCCGGGCGCCGGCTACTATTCCTAGCTACTCAGGAGGCTGAGATCTGAGGATCACGGTTCAAAGCCAGCCCAGGCAGGAAAGTCCATGAGACTCTTATTTCCAATAAACCACTAGAAAACTGGAAGTAGCACTATGGCTCAAGCAGTAGAGCGCTCGCCTTGAGCTGAAGAGCTGAAGGATAGCCCAAGTCCAGAGTTCAAGCCCCACGACCGACCAAAAAAAAAAAAAAAATCATGAAATAGTGAGTGGATAGTAAATAATTGGCATAGGAACCTTCGAGGAAACAAAAAGGAAAGCCACCAATCAAAGCCATCCTCTATAATGAGAAAGGCAGCCAAAATGGCAGACATAGGCTGAACTGACATATTTCCATGGAATAGCAATGCCACATGCTCTCTTTCTCTGGTATATTTCTTTTCTAATATACTTCCCTATCACTTTACTTATGTTCACACCTTGCCTGAATTCTTCTCTTGCCAGACCTAAAGATTAAGGCTGTTTTGTGGCTCAAACTTTTCTGGGAACATATTTGGTGTGTTGGCCAAAGTTAAGGATTAAATATGTCCTTTTCTGACTTGGATTCATGAAATGGTTGTACTAGTAGGGGGACTAACACAAATGAGGAAGAGATATATGAGTCAGTACCTGTTTGATGTTAGGAGAACAGTATTAAAGGCAATGCCCAGAGATAAGGCCAAAGGGTAGGTAGAACAGGTGAGGGGTGGTTTTATGAGCAGGGTCAGGAGCTGGAGGCAAGGAGGAATAAGGCACTGGTTTTAAACAGCAGAGCAAGAAAAAAATCCAACTTGTAATTTATATAAATAATTCTAGTTCCCCTGGAAGTGATGAACTTAAGGGGTCAAGATCGTATGCAAGGGGACCAATTAGCAGGCTATGGAGGTGGACAAAGTAAGAGATAATGGGTACTTGGACTCAAGCAATGGCAGTGGAGTGAAGGGGAGGATTTGGAGGAGAGATATGAATGAGACAGAATCAGTAGGATAGTGATTGATGAAATGTGTTTGGAGGGAAAGGGACTCCTCTGTTTCTGGCTTTGGTATCTTTGGGTCTTTAAGTACAGGATGGAGGATCGACAAGAAAAAAGCTTATAGTCATTTTCTCATGGACATACGACATGCTTCTTACTTCAGGAAGCACACGTGAGACCCTTGAAGACCAGAGAATGTTGATTTGGGGGACATCAGCACAGCAAGAGGAGCTAAGCTCCTGGGAAAAGTGAAACATGCAAACAGCATTTTAGTCAGCTAAGGAAGTTATATTTAAAGGAACAGTCCAGAAAGCCAAAAAGACAAATTAGTTTTCTTATTATTCTGGAGGCTGGAATATGAAAGTGCTTCCAGGGTTAGTTTCTCCGATGGCCTCTCTTCCCAGCCTGCAGATGCTCACTTTCTTATTGTGTTATCATGTGGCCTTTTCTTCATGTGTTAAACATTCCTCATCTTGCTCTGTTTCCTCCAATTAGGACATCAGTCATTTTGGTTTAAGGCCCCCACCCTTATGGCCTCATTTAAACTTAATTACTTCTTTCATGTCTTCTCTTCAAACACAACCACTTAACAGTCTGCATGGCTCCTATAGGTTAAAATTTTAACCCCCAATGTGATAGTATTAGGAGATGCGGCCTTTGCTAAGGAGAAGTTGTCTTGTCTGCAACCTAGAAGAGAACCCTTAGCAGAATCCACTGTGCTAGCACCATGATAGTAGACTTTCGATTTCCAGAACTGTGGAAATGAATTTGTCTAAGCTATGCAATTTGTAGTATTTTGTAATAGCTTCTCAAACTGACTAAGCTAATGACATTGGGGTTAGAGATTCAGCATACAAATTTTAGGTGGATGCAATTCAGTTCACAGTACAGAGTTGAACAAAGAGAGAAATAGCACTCATAGATATCACCTGATAACCAAGGACAGAAAGCTACAGGGCATTAATAATTATTGTATCATATACAAATGCCTGTGTATTGTTATCTAATATATATGTACTATAAAATGTTTATGAGATTTAGGAAAATAAGGCATAGAAATGAAAAGAAAATTACTCAGCCATTTGCTATGCAGATTTCTTTGATTGGCCTAAAGATAATTAAAAGTAAAACATAGTATTATAGGTTGAATCATATTGCTTAAAAAAATAAATAAAAAGGTAGCTTGAAGTTCCAACCTGTGCAACCCATGAATGGAGCTTTATTTGTAAATAGGACCTTTTGCAGAAGTTCTCAAATCCAGATGTATTCATCCTGGATTAAGGATGGTGGCTTCTAATCCAACAAGCGGGTATCTTTGCTAAAGTGAGAGCAATTGAAACCCAGATACACACAAAGGGAATGCCAGGCAAAGACAGCAACACAGAGAGAAAATGCCATGTGGAAACAGAGGCAGACGCTGGAATGATGCATCTAGAAGCTAAGGAATGCCAAGGAATTGCTGACTAGAACCACCCGAGAGGGAAGGGCAAGGAACAGATTCTCCCTCGGAGCCTCCAAACAGGCACCAGTCCCACCCCAAACCTTTATTTTGAAAACTGAAGCTTCTAGACTTGGAATACATTCTGTAAGGTATATTAAATAGGTAGGTTTCATTAGGTAGCCGATGAAGAGAACACCATGTGCTATTCAGGCAGGAAATGAAGTTTATTTACTGAACTACTGTCCCCACCATGCCTGGTGGAGAGGCATGGCTGCAAAGGGATGACCCACTCGTGGGCTAGGACTTACCTAGGTCAGGGACAGGAAAAGATGAGGCCTAGTGGGGGAAAGGTGTGGCTACACTGGATCCGGATGTGACCTCAGGGTCTGGGACCCTCTTAATGTCAGATGGGAGGCATGTGACCAGAGGTGGCCCAGGATGAGACCTAGCAGGAAGGGGGTGCCAGTTACCTAGGTAACACAGATACTGGGAGGAAACTTAGCCAAGCGGTAGTGAGGTGTCTGCACTGGGCCTGCTTGGCCCGGGGCAGACCTTACACATTCCTGTGTGTTGGGCTACACAGTTGACGGTAGTGAGTTATGTCAGCTTGAGGACATGAATGCCAGTATCCATGGCAAGGGTATTAAAAAAAATAAAGAGCGATAGGCAGCAAAACATAGAAGCATCTTGCTTTCTAAAATTTTCAGTCAATATATTGAAAATCTTTCCACATCAGTACAGTGAGAACTACCTGTTTCTTTTATCTGCTGCTCAGTGGGGGAATAATCAGTGTTTGGAGGTTGGGCACAGAAGAAGATAAAAGAATGTGCAGGTTTCAGGAGAATTGGCCACAAACAGTATCCCAAGAGGGGAAACTTCAAGAAGACCTAAGTAATTAACAGCGTCTCATGGAGGAGTAGACCTGGGAATGTCATAAAGCAAGAAAACAGAGAAGCTACATTTTGAGAGGTTGAACTGGGAGTCTTTATTAGAAAGCCAACCACCCACAGGTGGACTCTTGTTACAAAGACCTGCAGCTTGTCAGAAAACAGCCATGAGAGCCGAAAAGGTAAGAAAGAGAAGAAAAACAATACCAACAAACCAATCAGCTCCAATGGAGAGCTGAATTGGGGTGCAGTGTTGACGGGGACAAGTGTCAGGAGACAAGAGACAGGAGGCGTGGCTTACTAGTGCCTGAGCTGGTCCAGGCCTAAATAGGATCAGGTCAGGGGGCAGAGTCATAGGGAGCTGGAGAGTTCATAGCCCAAGACTGGCAGGACCAGTAACCTATTGTCCAAGTCCCCACCCCTGCCTCTAGGAATTCAGGCATGCACATCACCTGGGAGGTGGGACTTACTTCCTGCCTTCACCATGAAGACAAGATGGCCCCAGTTAAACCCAATATCCTATCATCTACCACATGGCCAACATGTGGCCAGTTAGATTCAGCATCCCTACATCAGAAGCACTGTTATGGGCAACGCAAGTGGTCTTAAGCCAGGAAGGAGGCAAATTTCAGCAGAGCTAGAATAGCTGAAGCTAATATTAAATAAAAGATCTCTGTTGTCAGGTGCTTATTCTCCAGCACAGGACAAAAGGATTATGCGGAATAATAATCAGGTACGTGTGAGGTAGTATAATGGCACAGAGGAACAAAATAAAGGATGTTAAAAGATAATATGTGTGTGGGGGGGGGTGGGGGTGGTGGCTGTGGTGAAGTCATCCTGAGTGGTGGACATTCTGGTTGCTCAGGTTCTGCCTGGCTTCCTGTAACTCAGGTCTCCCTGACCTGGCCTGGCCACCTGGCCTGACAACAAATGTCAACCTCTCAGAATCAATTTCCCCGTTTTACAACGCAGGCTCCCACTTCCCGATTCCTACAGGTTCACTCCCTATAATTACTCCCCTAGCTTAAACAGCAGCTGCTGCTCTCCGTCTGGGATGGAAGCAGCCTGTCAGTCTTTCCTGACATTAAACCTTTCCTTTCCTGGATGTGTGGTATGCTTTATCTAGTTGAGACATGTAACAGTATGTATACATACATGTATGTACACACACACACACATTTTCTTTCTGGTGCTGGGGAGTTTATGAGTTTAGTCCTCATGAGCTTAGTCCTCCTCCTCCACTGTGCTCCTCCCCTAGCCCAATGCTACTTTGTTTGTGCTGGTACTTAGCCTTGAACTCAGGGCCTGGGTGCTGTCCTTGAGCTTTTTCACTCAAGGCTAGCACTCTCCCACTTGAGCCACAGCTCCATATCTGGCTCTTTGGTGGTTAATTGAAGATAAGAGTCTCATGGACTTTCTTGCTTTGCTTGGCTTTGAACCACTATCCTCAGATGTCAGCCTCCTGAGTAGGTAGGATTACAGGTGTGAGCCATTGGCACCTGGCTACCAATGCTATATTTTAATGTGGTTCCAGATGTCCTTATAGATACATACCACCCTAGACTCTGTCTGTAAAGGCCATTAGTGAAGGTGTACTACATAAGATTTCAGAACTGGTATATCATACCTTTTACAAAGGGTCTATTTTAACTATCTCCTGACATTTGCTGAGAGAGTAATAGATACTGCACGTTAGGTCCACCCAGGAAAAATGGCCCCCTTTCCTTTGTTCTCCCTTGGTGAACACGTGGCCCCTTCCCTAGAAGTCACCACCTAGCACTCATAACCCAGGTAACTAGAGCACCTGGGGGCAGTGGGCGGTTCCTCCCCGCCTCCCCAGGTTCTGAAGCGGTCCCTGTGGCTGCACCTCCTTCCTGCCCTCTTCCTATATAATCATTCTCCATCATTGTGGTCCCCTCTTATCCCCAACCCTTGCCTGCATCCCTCCCACCCCCTGCATCTTGTGCAGGCCTGCAGTATGCTCTCCCTCTAGTAAACTCTTTTCTGCCTGGACACATGGCAGTTTCCTTATCTACGCTACCCTATGCCTATCTCATGGAACCCTCACAAGCGCCTCTGTGGTAAATCCTTGCTATCTTCCTTCTCCACAAAAATGACCTTTTCTAAGATCACGCTGTTAGAAAGAAGAGGGAGGGAGTGGTAATCCTGGGCTCATGTGAGTCATGCAGTGGGGAGAAGAGGTGGCAGTTTTCCCTCTCTGGTTGTTGACAACCACTCTGCTGTGCTAGCTGTACTATGGGCTCCAAAGAGTTCTAGCCAGTCAGCTTGGACCAGAAGGGACCGTGGCAGGAGGGCAAGGAAACCTTTAGTTTTGTCTGCTGTGGGTGAAACAGAAGTCAGTAAGTTTAGCTTGAAATGGGTCAGATTTAAATTCTGGATGGGATTTTTATTTTGTACTTTTTGGTGAGATATTTTTTATTGCTATTATAAAAGGTGCTGTCCAGAGGGGCTAACATTTCATAAGTCAGGTAATGAGTACCTTTCTTTTTGGACAAGGTCACCCCTTCCTCCACTTTCTCTCAGCTTTTTCCTCCCATTCTCACCCTCAAGTTGTAGAGTTCATTTTCAAAATAGCTTCTACTGACTGGTTATCTGTTCTTATGGTCTCCCCCTCTCTCTTTCCCCAGATAACGTCAGCTGTCATTGGAATAACTGGGTTTGGAATCAGCACAGAGAACTGACTCTTAGATGTGTTAGCTCATGGTTTGAATTTAGTGAGGGAGGTTGCTAAGTTCACAAGATTATTGCTCCCTGAGGAATGCTTTTACACACACACACACACACACACACACACACACACACATACACACACACGTATGCATGTGCCTGATTTATACAAATATATAATACTACATATGTACACATGTGCAGGTATAAGTGCACAAATGTATGTGTAATGAAACCTCTTTGTACAATGACCATATTCTGGTATAAAATATTAAAAAGAACAATCAAAGATAGTATTCAATTAAATGCTAAGGTACTTATAAAAAACGCTAGGCATCTGTCCAGAGAGTTGACTACATTTTTTTTTTTTTGTCTCACAGGAAGTGGTCAGCTTTTTTTTTAATATTGTGTCTTTTGGTTGCATGAGTAGAATTCAAAGGCCGAATTGTATTGTGGCCTAGAGGGAGTTCAGATTGACAACTGTTGCAAGGAATTCAGTGGTGATGCAGAATCAATTTTTAAAAAGGAAGAAGGAAAGAGAATACAATTGAAAATGTTTATGAATGGGAAGATAGGTAAACTGTGTAAGTCTCCAGTCATCAGAAAGCCAGAACAATGTTAGCCAAAGCAAATAGACAGAGGCTATCCTGTTCAACACAGCTCCCCGGATATCTGGGATTGCAGGCCTGAATCCTTATGCCTATCTCTCACCTAGAATTTTCTTATTCTCTCCTCCTGACTCTTGATTTAGAGGCCAGATGGAGTGGGCTAACCATGAGAAAGTTAAGAAGGAGGAAATTATGGATCAGCGTTTTTGTTGCACATAAGCACTGGGACCATATCAAAAGTAGTCTGTATAGACATCTCCCATGCAACACAGTAGGACAAATATGTCGATTGCGACTTTAGAAATATTTGTAAGGGAACTCTGAGTAGCCAAATATAAAAGTGTTTCTAGCCTTTTTCATATGGTTAATTCATTTCTCTACTTCTTTGTTTTTAATTGGGGAGGGTGGCGACACTGGGGTTTAGACTCAGGGCTCTGTGCTTATTGGGCAGGTACTCTAACACATAAGCCATGTCTCTATCCCTTTTATCCTCTGGTTATTTTTGAGATAGGATCTCACTTGTTGTCCAAGGCTAGCTTGAACTGGATCACTTCTTCTACTTTCTACCATAGCTGAGATGGCCGGTGCATACCATCTTACTCAGCTTGTCTGTTGAGATAGGATCTTGAGAACTCTTTGCCTGGGCTGGCCTCAAATCACCATCCTTCTTCTCCCAGCCTTCCACATAGCTAGGATGACAGGTGTGAGTGACTGCCCCCAGCTATGGATTGAGATTGGTAGGGTCTTATAAGCTTCCCCTGCCCCCCCTCCCACTCCCCCCCACAAATTGGCCTTGAACCATGATCCTTCTGATCTCTGTCTCTTGAGTAGGTAGGATTGCAAGCATGAGCCACCAGTGTCTGGCTCATCTCTCTAATTCTTATGAATCACTCTATCTATGATGCCAGTAATACTTCTCTCTGGATTCATGAAGCCTATCATAAAATAGTACCAGTAGGAGTGTTAGATAAATCTTGGAGATAATGAAACCTGACTTGTCCGCCTTACAGATTTCTTGGAAGGAGGAAATGAAATAATGGATGTGAGTGTGTTTTTAAAAAGCGAAAGTGTGCTATAAAATTCGATGTAGTATATTTGGGGGCTTTGGTTGCAAAAAAAATGTTTTCCATCATATTCAGTGTTTAGCAGCTCTTCTCCATATGTACGCAGAGGCAATAAAACATTCATTGTTCTCAAAGATCTTCCCGATCTTCAAGAAATTGTCATTTTCCCCCCTTTCTTTATGAAAGTAATATCATTTAGATTTTAATAAAATTTTTGATTCCTCATTTACGTTTCTTGCAGGATGAGCTTAAGGTAAGTACACAGCAGATTCTCCAAGGCATTGTAATCTTTGAGCAAATCTAAACAATACCAATGAAAGGGGCTCTCTGGGAGTAACATCTCCAGTCCACTTTCAACACCTTTGGATCAATCTGTTGGTAAATTAATAATGTGATATACCAACATATTATGTCACCCATATGGATAATAACACATGCTTAATTTATAGACGTCTCTCTGTTTTCTTTGACAGGGAGCCTATAATAACTAGAAACTGTCCCTTTGAATGTTTTCTGTTAGTCTTTCTTCTGAGACATCATTATATTTTTATCTTAGCGGGTAATTTCTTAGGTATCAGACAGCTGTCCATTTGTACCAGGAAGACTGGAGAAATAATGTAATAATGCATATTTGATTTTTTTTACTTTTGAACAATGTAGCTTTTTATAAATAAAAGCAAAGACATGAAATTAGAAATAAAATGAAAATGTAGGCTATATATATTTGTCTCTGAATGCTAGTTGGATTAAGAAATGAGTCTCCGGATGAAAGCATATGAGTCATTTCAAATCTAACAGCCTGGTATTATCATAAAATTGCACTGATGTATTAAAAAAATAAATCCATGAAGAATTCTATAAGGAAATTCTGATCATGGATGCTTTTCCAGGGGGTATAGATGAAGACTGAAGAGGGAATATTTGTGGGTTTTTTTTTTTAATCCAGTGGATTCTACAATATAGTTACACCTAATGTACTAATGAAGGAGGAATCAGATTGTTAAAATAAAGTAGTAAGGGTGAAGCTTGAAAACCAAAGTAATTACATTTGCTTTCCACTGTGTGTGTGTGTGTGTGTGTGTGTATGAGTGCATCTTAAACCAGGGCCTTCCTTGCCCTTCTTTCTTGCTCAGGGCTTTCTTGCAGTCTTAACACTTGAGCCATACCTCCAGCCCTACATTTGGAATGGAATATTGGAACTCCAAGAGAATTTAGCATCTAGTCTAGTGTAGATCTTTCCACATTCTGTTTACATTGCCAATTAGTCCCTGTCATTCCTGTTAGTCCACATGGCGCAGAATCCTTCCCAGAACAGGGTTCCAGGAAGCCTTTATTGTCAACCACAGGTGTCTTTCTACAGAGCATCTGAAAGGATTTTCTTTACTGTCCTTCAAAGTAAGTCACAAATACTTTTCATGCACCATTAGATTTGAACATGCACTCAAATAGGAGTGTGCCCTCAAACGATTTAGGAAGCAAAAGAGAAAGATTAACAGGGTGCTGCTATCAAGGTGTTTGGATTCCTTTTCTCCACCTATTAAAGAATTAAAAGGCAGGGCAGTGTTTAAGGTAAACAGAGTAAGTTTATTTGGAAGTGAAAGGAAAGTAGTGAGATTCCCCTTGGCTTTACACTGGTTACTTGATTGCTTGTGCAGGTACTTCCCTGGCTCTTTTCCTTGGTTGAATGGGCAGCCAGGGCATATGGGAAAATGAAGGGAGGAAAAGGAGGAAGAGGAGGAGGAGGAGAGGAGGAAGAGGAGCCAAAGGCACTATGGGAACAAGAAGCACCTGTTTATTGATACTTGTTATGTCTGCCCTGTTTTTTTTAATCCCTATCCACCCAAAAGTTCCTTTTTCTTTCCCTCAAGGAGGTTAAACACCATGTATTAAAAACATAGATGGCTCTGGCTATGTGTGTGCATTGATTACACGTAGGCACACTTCTGAGCCTCCAGCAGCTGACCCACCTGTAGCTGAATAACCTCCAGCTGAACCTGATATCTGCCTTTGTCTTGTACCAGAAGCCACAGTGAACCAGACAAAGCTGGAGTGTCCCAGGCATTCGCTAAGTTGTTCCTCAGTCCCAGACGTCTTTGCACCGTTTGCTGAGAATTCCTCAAAAAGTCAGATAACAATGCTCATGTGTCCCTTCAGTTCTTCTGAGGAAGAATGAGGGTGACCTCTTCGAGGACACTTGTATCCATACCAAGATCCAGAAAAGTGTCTATAAATAGTGTAAGGTGTATTAAATGGGTAGGTTTCATTAGGTGCCCGATGAAGAGAACACCACACACTATTCAGGCAGGAGAAGAAGTTTATTTACCGAACTGCTGCCCGCCACCATGCATGGTGGACAGGCATGGCTGAAAAGGAAAGAGGCCAACCTACCCTTGGGCCAGGACTTATCTAGGCCAGGGACAGGAAGAGGTGTGGCCAGGTGGGGGAAAGGTGTGGCCAGCTGGGGGAAAGGTGTGGCCCCACTGGAACCCGATGTGACCTCAGGGTCTGGGACCCTCCTAAGGTCAGATGGGAGGCATGTAACCAGAGATGGCCCAGGATGTGACCTAGCAGGAGGGGAAGGTGACTGCTTCCAGTTACCCAGGTAACAGATACTGGGCAGAAACTTAGCGAAGAGGTAGGTAGGTGTCCCTGTGCAGACCTTACACATAGATGAAGAAGTAAACAAATGCAGTCTTGTCATACAATGGGGTATTATTCAGTCTTTCTTAAAGGAATAGGATTCAGAGATGTGATAGAATATGGAAGAAGAACGCTAAGTCAAGTGGAAGGTGCCCAGTATACCAGGACGCAGTGGTGTCTGACTCCATTTCTTTCAGGCACCTGGAGTAGTGAGCTCTGGGAACCACAGGAAGTGGAGCTGGAATACCCATGACTGCAAGGAAGGAGTTGGGTGTTCAGGGAACAGCTTCTGTTGGGGAGAATTCAGAAGTTCTGATAGTGTATCTGGAAGATACTTGAAAAACACTGTGACTTAAGGCCTTTGAATGGCCACACAGAAAGGGAACGGAAAGTATATTTTATGATACGTAGTATGTTTTTTTTTTAAATCATAACTTTAAAAAATATCATTGCATTGGGAAATAAGATAATCAGCACATTGCATGTTAAGGTAAGTCTTGTGCAAAGCATACTTTCTAAAAGGAAGAAGGAGAAGAGTGGTATTGTTTTCGGTTTTGACAAATCTTTGTAATGTTGAAGCTTCACCAAAGACACCTGGAGTGTATTCATCCGTTCAGTGGTTCACTTGTTGGAGAGGCTGTTTTTATGGTCCTATGGGAAGAAATTCTAGCCTCACCAGGCTATGTAGTGAGGAGCCAGGGCTCCTGCATGGAGTCCCTTCTGGTAGATGTGTGTCTTCTTTATTTATAGCGTATGAAAACTGGAATAGTGGCAGTTAAAAAAAATTCGAATTGCCATGTGGTCTAACATTAATTTTTAAAGAGTGCATTTTTTTTTGATATCTCAAAGTTGTGAACTGTTTTCTTCTAGAAGTAACAGAATTTAGTTTGTAATGTTTCTATCCATGATTCATTTTTCTAATTGGCCTCTACTTACTAGTTCTACCAGGGAGATTTTTTTTTGACATATCTGTATTTACTTACAGTGTATCCTAATCACATTCACCTCCCCCCCCCCACCCCAATGATTCATTTCAAGTAAGATTTTATGTATGGTATGAGGTAATGGTTGAGTTTTATTTAGATTTTTTTTCTATAGTAGGAATCTAATATAGCTGAAATGTTAGGAACAATATTCTTTAAATTATCTTGCTACATTTTTTCTTAATTATTGCATATCTATATTAACTCTTGAAATCAGGTGACATAAATGTTCCAATTTAGGTGTTTTGTTTTGTTTTTGTTTTTCCTGGTGGGCCCTGGAGCTTGAACTCAGGGCGTGAGTGCTGCCCCTGGTATTCTTTTGTTTTATTTTGTTTTGCTGTTTTTTTTTTTTTTTGGTGCAAAGCTAGCATTCTACCACTTGAGCTATACCTCTACTTCAGGCTTTTTTGGTGGTTAATTGGAGATAAGAGGCAAAGGGACTTTCATTCCTGAGCTGGCTTTGAACCATAGCCCTCCAATCTTAGCCTCCTGACTGCTAGGATTACAGGCATGAGCCGCTGGTACCAGCCCAATTTAATTAAAAAAATTTTTTTTTAAAGATTCTTTTGATGATCCTAACCCTTTGAAATTCTAAATTTTAGAATTACTTACCAATCCTTAGGAGGTTTGTTTAGGTCCGTGTTTAATCTCTGCACTCATTTAAAGAGTTAACATTTCATTTAGTGCTTAAAGATATATATATTTTGAAATCTTAATAAATCCACTTATTTAGTGGCTACAAAATAGGTTGCTTTTAATTTTTAATGTAGTTTGAAGTTATCTGTAAATTAGGATTGAAATAAAATGTATCCATTTCAACTTCCAGGTTATTTTTTTTATTGCTCTTTCTTGAGTCATTTTCTAAGAAAACTTGTACTATATTTAATAAAAGTGATTAGGAAATTATTGTCTTGTTCCTAATCTTAGGGATAAAGTGCTAATATCTTAATATTAGCTATGTTTTTCATAGGCAACCTTTATGAAATGATTTCCCTTCTGTTTTTGAAGTGTTTTATCAAGTGACTTTTGCATATATATTCTGATGATTATTGGATGATTTCCACATTAATGTAGTGAACTACATTGATTGAATTAATATTTGAATATTGAATCAAGTTGTTATTGTTGCTTTTAACTTGACATATATACTGTTAGTTTATCTTAGGAAACTAAGATCTGGATGATTGTGGTTTGAAGCAAGCTGGGGCCTGAAAGTCCACCAAACTCAATCTCCAAAATAACCAACACAAAGCTAGGCTGGAAGCATGGCTCAAGTGGTAGAGCAGACTCATGAGCAAGCAAGCACAAAATTTTAAGTTCAAATCCAGGTACTGGTAAAAAACAAAAGCCGTGCAAGTTTTATATATTCCTGTAGTCAACTTACTAATGCAGATCCTGCTTGACTTATGATGATGACATTATCTCAATAAACCCCTAAGGGTTAAAATTGCATCTAATGTGTCTAACCTACTGTGTAGTTGGTTGAAGTGGTTACATGGCCAGCCTGGAAGGGGAAGCTTATCATGCTCCTGACCAGCATGACAATAGAGCATTGCACGGTACCTTGCACTATTGCTAGCCTGAAGAAAAACCAACACTCAAAATGTGATGTCAGCTTTCTACTGGATGCATGCTTTGTTATCATTCTAAAATGCAAAGTTATGCCAAACCACCACAGGTCAGGGACCATCTAAATTCTGTGGAAGATTTTGGCATCTATATGCATAAAAGTTATGATTTTCTTTTCTTAAAATGTCTCAGTGAGGTTTAGCATAAGAGTAGCACTGGCCTCATAAGTTGCAAAGAGTTATCTTCCTTTTTTGAGAGTTTAATAGTTATCTTTCTCCCTTAAAAAATAGAACTTACCAGTGAAAATATCTGGATCAGGAGTTTTCCTTGCAGGATGGGTTCTAAATTTAGACTCAAATTCATATTCTTTACTAGCTATTGGCCCATTCCAATTTTTAAATATATTTTCCACAATTTTTTATTGGCCCATTCTGATTTTAAAATATATTGACTATTGTCCCATTCTGATTTTTAAATATGTTTTTTATGTTTTAGAAAATTATTAATTTCCTATGGTTTGCCATTATGTGCGTGTGTGTGTATGTGTGTGTGTGTGTGTGTGTGTGTGTGTGTATGTGAGTGTTGTCGGGGAGAGGGAGCCCCGAGGCTTGAACTCAGGTTAACTAAGGTTTTTACTCAAGGCTAGAACTCTACCATTTGAGCCAAGCCTCCACTTTCAGCTTTTTTGGTGGTTAATTGGAGATAAAAGTCTTATGGACTTTCCTGCTTAGGTTTTCTTAGAATCGTGCTCCTCAAACCTCAGCATACTGAGTAGCTAGGATTTCAAGGCGTCAGCCACTGGCACCTGACTGGTTTGTCAATTTTTATGGGCATGAAGTTATTAGTAAAGTTTCCTTATGTGTTTAATGTCCCTAAAATATGTTGTGATTAACTTTCCTTTCATGTTATTAATAATTTGAGGGAGCTTTATGTTTTCTTTTCTATCAGTTAATATTTCCATAGAACTAGCCTTTATTTTCTGTTAATTTTTCTCTTATCTGTCTGTTTTACATCTCATTCCTTTCCTTCCCCCCTCCAACCCATTCACTTGATCTCTTTCTAGATACTTAAGTTAGAAATTTTAACTGTTTGATTTTAGATACTCTTTACTGTTGTCATCCCTTAAAGCTATAAATTCCCCTCTTTGTACAGCTTTATCCACACCCCTCAGACTTTCATGTTTCAGTTTGAAATATTTTCTGAGTTCTCTTGAGACTTCTTTGATCCCTGGGTTATTTAAAACTCTACTGTACAATTTCCAAATGCTTAGTGATTTTTTTTTTTGTATCTTATGGTGAAATTGGCATGTTAGGGAAGGAAAGATTTAATCTGGCTTACGATTTCAAGGGTTCACTCTACGGCTGCTGGCCCTATGCACTTGGGCAGAATATCACAATGACAGACAAATTGGGTAGTGGAGAAACAGCTTCAGACAGGAAGCAAAGTCTACTCCTCCCTCAGGAGTAGACTAGCCACTCAATATAACCTTCAAAGGCATGCCCTTGCTCCAGATAGGGTCCACCCTCCCAGGTTTCCACAACCTCCCAAAATAACTGGAGATCAAACATTCAAATCATAGTCTACGTGAGATTTTCACATTTGCCATGTGTCCTTGCCTTTTCCCAATTAAAAATATATCCTGGGGTTCTATTCCACCTATGTACTTTTGCTGTTTTATGGATTACCATGTATTATAATGTGGAGAACCAGTCATCTGTTCATGGACATTTCAATTTAAAAAGTTTTTTTCTCTATTAAACGTAATATGGTAATAAATAGCCCTACATTTACATTATTTATCTGTAGGGTCAATTCCCACAGGCGGAATCAAACAGCATTTGCATTTTTAAGTTGTTAGATATTGCTAAATTATCTTCTATTGGCAAGCTTAGATATTTCAAAAGCATTCATTCTAAAGAATTATTTAGTGTTCAGCTAGGTATAAAATCCTTTTTCCATTGAATCAGGAAGGAGAAAGAGAAGTAACACTTTTGAGAATATTTTCATAAGTGATTTAAGAAGTCATTATTTATGTAGATTAATCCTAACCCTTACTCCTACTTTATACAGCTAGTTTCATTTTTCTTTTTCTTTCTTTTTTTTTTGGGGTCCAGTCATGGGGCCACAACTCTGGGCCTGGGTGCTGTCCCTACCTCAAGGCTAGCGCTCTACCACTTGAGCCACAGGGCCACTTCCAGCTTTTTTCTTTTTGCTTATGTGGTTCTGAGGAATCGAACCTAGGGCCTCATGCATGCAAGGCAAGCACTCTACCACTGAGCCACCTTCCCAGCCCCTCATTTTTCTTATTCTGAGATGCAAAACAAATTTCAGAAAGGTTAAATATCCAATCCAAGGCTTTGCTTATGAACACTCAACAGAATCCAGCAAGTTTTTTCTCCTTAAGAAGAAGGACATGTCTAACTGGGGATGTTATCTGTTTCATAACTAAACTCAAATGCCTTGTGCTGGTTAATCCATCTCATCCCTGATTCTCAAAAAACGCTGGGATGAGATACTTGGACCCTCGTTTGCTGACTATTTAGTTCAGATTCACCTTAAACTTGACTGGACTCTAAAACTCATTGACCCAAGACAGTACTGAGTTAAATTTTCTGGAATAGTCCCCATCCTCTCCCCATGGTTCTGTAGATTATCTTATCTAATAATAGCATTTCTCAGTTCTACAATACAAGATATGGCAATCAGATCATTTGCTTTAGGATATAAGTTAATTGCTGACAGAAGTCAGTCAAGAGAAAGTATATATGTTTTGACTAGAGTCCTATGAGCAGAAATTGTTAATTCAAGCAGACCCTGGCTTTCTAGATGACCTGAGGCAAGGTATAACTGCTTCAGTCTTCCATCTGCAGAGGGGAGAGTTCTTAGAGATAACCCTGATTACTAACACATACTTGGCCTAAGTTAGTCATGGTTTATGAGGCTGGGTGAATCATCAACTGGGTAAGAGATTTTTGTAGCCAAGTAGGCCTGCCTTTGAATCCTTGTCTTTTCTTTACTGATAGACAACCTTTGGGAAACTTAACTATTGTTTCTCTTTTTAAAATCAGCAATACTCATCTTAGAGGGCTGTTGTGAAAATTAAGGACATCGTAAGTACTCATGAAATGCTAGCTGCTATTATTGTCCATGTTACTAAGCATCTTCCTGTCCTGACATCTCTTTAGCACTGGCCGTTGGGGCAGATTTGTGTACTGAGAGAAGTGACTTGTGTATTTACTATGGCTTTATGCTCAGCTAAATCAAAGCACAGTGGTAAAGCTCTTCCTGACCTTGCGAGTGATTAGCTTTCATGCATGAGATTTGATTATCTTTAGCATTGTCTTAACTTGTGTTACCTTCATATCATAAAATGATCCCAACCTTTTAATATCCTATCACAAAACATTTATCTTTTTGACCTTCAATGGAACTGTAGTAAGACTGTCCGCTCTTGAATACCCACATCTATCTCAGGGTTTAATATTTACACCATGGCCAGGAGCTTTGATTCATCCTCACCACTAGATGGCATTATAATAGAACACATTTACCTGAGTTATCCCTTACTGTCTAGGAAGACAGGCCATAGAAAAGAGCAGCTAAGGAGTAACGTTTCTATAAATGAAACAAGATGAGAAATCGAAATTCTTATAAATGGAAATTTTAGTGTTTGAATTTTTGTGGTTTGATTTTCTCCAAAAGATGGGCTTGATGGTTGTAATAAGGGAACAAGAAGAATGAGGCTAATGTTTCAAGTCTGTTGCTTTAGTAGACAGGCTTAATTTTACTAGAAACCTAGAAGTACATACAATGCTTCTCAAAATTCTCCACACAATTTTGGGAGGGATGTGGTTGGAAGAGAGGAGTATTTATCCTTTAGCTCTTGCCCATTGGTAGACTGTACTCTTTTTTCTGCACATATACACATATACATAAGAAAATTCTAAATTCCATTGAAACACCCATGGCATAGAAAACATACTCCTTGTGGACTCTAGCCGGAATCTTAATCAGGTAGAGCAAAAATCTAAGATTGCATTGAATTGTCTATTATACCCTTGTTAAAGTCAGATGTAAGGCTAGGTGGATGTGACTCAGGGCACCAGATGTGTCTGCTACAGCTACCTAATAAATCATGTACTCTGTAAATTCTTCCAGTTGAAATAAACAAAGAATCCTAATGAACCATCTGCATCTCCAGGTCCTTGGGGGATACCTCATAGGTATCCTAACAAACGCTTAGTGAATAAAAATTTAAATGGCTGCTTTACAAAATTCAGAGGAAGGTGCTTCTTCTATCCTGCTTTTTATGTCTTAGAATGAAATGATGCACAAATCTTTTTATCCTTGTGTATTACGATATAGAAACAGGTGTTCATTTTGTTTCTGTTTTTGCAGGATTTAAAGGAGTTTGCTAATAGGAAAAATATGGAGTGAGCAATAGATAGAGGGGAGATTGTACTGGACAGAGAATCAGTAGAGTTTAAGATCTATCTGTGATATTAAAATTACTTAGATCACCCTGAAATACCTTCTGAGAACTCAGTGTTTTTATCAGTGGAAGGGATATCCCCTTAGAATCCAAATAGAATTTCACTCATCTTTAAAGCTTCCTCTTGTTTAAAGATATTATGAAAATTATACATGTAGAAGAACACTTGACTTTTGTGAATGGGGATCTTGCATTCATATGTACATTGGTATTTGCACGTATGACATCATAAGTCGTGATTTGTGTTAGACACTCAGGATGGAACCAAAACGGTAAAAGTCTTAAGCTTTTACAAAATTTGGAGATTTCATAATCATAGCAAGCTAAGAAGGTGATCTCTTAACCAAGGCTTAGGGAAACTGTGTTGCTTGATTAAGAATACCCTGTCCAAAATAGAAAGGGACATAATTCAGACTTAGCTTGTGTGACCTCTAGAGCCCATGCTTGATTGGTTCTTACCCACAGTGTATTTTTCAAAATATGAGTCATGTAACAAGTGGTACATCCAAATCATGGTGGAGGCTTATCCAATTTAGATCCCCAGCTACCCAGAGCAAGCAGGATCTTTAAAGTTTAAGGCTTATATTTTGAAAGATCCCTGAAGGTTCAGAATCACTGTTCTTTGATCTAATGTCTTTGACTAAGAATATGACATCTTATTCAAACACAACCTACCAAATACAGAGCTTACTCACATCTAAAATAACAAAAGAGATGGTGTTCCTTGAGTGCACACATGATTTGTTTTCAGTGGTATAAATCATTTCCCAATCACTTTTTAGCTGTTGATGTATTGAATATACAGGAAAGAAGCATTGGGTTGGTTTAAATAAACATATATGCTCCCAAGAAGTGTATATGTCTATTGATTCTTTCCACTATCTTGTTTTTCCTCCTCCGCCTCCGCCTCCTCCTCTTCCTCCTCCTCCTCCTCCTTCTTCCTCTTCTTCTTCTTCTCCTCCTCCTCCTCCCCCTCCCCCTCCCCCCTCCTCTTCCTCCTCTTCCTCCTCTTCCTCCTCCTCCTCCTCTTCTTCTTCCTCTTTCTTCCTAGTGGGGCTTGAACTCAGGGCCTGAGTTCTATCTGCAAGCTTTGTTGCTCAAGGCTAGCATTCTACCACTTGAGCCGCAACTTTACTTCTGACTTTTTGGTGCTTAATTGGAGATAAGAGTTTCATGGATTTTCTTGACTGGCCTGGCTTTAAATAGCAATTTTCAGATCTTACCCTCCTAAGTAGCTAGGATTACAGATGTGAGCCACTGGTGCCCACTATCTTCTTAATATTAAGTTGAGGTAATAATTTCACCAGAGTACATGATACAAGACAAAAATTGAAAAAGAAATAGCTAAATAATATCTTATCACTAATTCTTCCACTCTTTTCTTTTTGCTGGTCTTGGGACTTGAACTCAGGGCCTGGGAACTATCCCTGAGCTTTTTGTGCTCAAGGTTACTCAAAACATGACTAAAAGGGTGAGTAGTGGTTATTAAGGCTTAAAAGTTGCATTTTCTGCCTCCTGGTTCCTGGAGAGAAATAGTGACTATCAAGTCTTGAAAAT
Source organism: Dipodomys spectabilis (assembly GCF_019054845.1). Lineage (NCBI taxonomy): Eukaryota > Metazoa > Chordata > Mammalia > Rodentia > Heteromyidae > Dipodomys > Dipodomys spectabilis. The sequence continues at coordinate 23,272,366 of NW_024870731.1, read as the reverse complement.
GTCTCAGAAGTACAGGGAAAGAAAATCAGTAATTACCCATACTTGGGTCAGGCCCCCTTTTCCAGTATACATCATGATCTTGACTGAATTTTTTTGTTACCATCTTTTTTCAGAGAGCTCAAGGACAGAGCTCAGGGACAGCACCCAGGCCCAGAGTTCAAGCCCCATGATTGACCAAAAAAACAACAACCCAAAAAACAAAAACCGAACAGTAGCCATTAATGTATTATTATTAAATAATAGTATGTTCTTATTAATAATAGTTACTAATATTATTGTTCTTATTATCAATATTATTAATACCTTACTATAGTATTTTATTGATAGCATTAATATTAATAATATTAATAGTATGTTAAAGATTATTGGTTAATGCACTATTATGTTAACATAGTGTGTTAATTCTATGAACTGACTATTCAATGACACTGTTTTAATTTTTTTTTTTTTTGTGCTTGTGGGATCTGAACATTGGGCCTGGGCACTGTCCCTCAGCTCTTCAGCTCAAGGCTAGTGCCCTACCACTTGAGCCACCGTGCCACTTCTGGCTTTTTCTGCTTATGTGGTGCTGAGGAACTGAACCCAGAACCTCATGCATGCAAGGCAAGTATTTTACCACTGAGCCACCTTCCCAGCCCCCTACACTGTTTAAATTTTAAGGATGATCTTTTTGGTAGAAATTATGAACTATACTATTACAAGTTCTGTGAGTTCAGAAACTGTTGAATAAGAACAAGATTAGTCCATCCATCTAACAACGTTTTTCAGATGTGTGTGCTTTTAGGAGTTCTGTTATGACAGGTGTGGGCTGATTAGAACAAGTTCCTTACTGTTTCCTGGCTTGTGCTACTAGAAAGATTTCCTTATGTTTTCTTCCTGGGGCTGCCCTGTGGGTTAGCAACTCTCACACCGCCCAGAGATAAGACTTGAGGAGCAAAATGAAGTTGTCTTGTGGGATCAAGTTTAAGTTGGTAGAAACTAGTTAGTTTGTCAGTCAAGTTTGCTTTTTCCAGATCTTTCATATATGCAGTTATGGTAGTGAGTTTTAAAAATAAATCTTCCTCAAGGAAATGGAAGCAAGAGGTTTTTCCCCTTTGTTGTTGTTGCTTTCTTTTCTTTCTGCCTTATTTGTTCATTTGTCTTGGGTGGGGGGTAAGAAAGGATGGACACAGAAATGGAGGGACAAAATGTGAACAAATGCAGGAGTGGTACTCACTAGACACTATGTTGAAAATGAACTTCACAACTTGTGGGTGGGGAAGGGAGGGAGAGAGTGAGGGAAGGGGTGACATTGTCCTATTTGTTACCCAAATTAGGAAACGATAACCCCTCTGTACAATAGCGTTATAATAACAATAGAAATGTTAATTAAACATATTCCTATCTATATGCAGGCTGTATGTTTAGCATAGAAACAATGAAAAAGTGAAACTATGGAAACAAATCATTTCTAATTCTAGAGAAAATTATAGCTAACATTCTAAATTGTTTCATTATTGATTTTCCCCTCCTATGGACAAACACACATATTTCATTAAAACTGTAGAGTTTTGTATTTTTTTCACCCTTAAGTGAGGAGATATTTCTCATCTTTGTATAGTTTCTCAATTTAGTTACATTTAATTGACATTTAAAAACATATTTTAAGATAATTAGCAAAGTCTGCCTCTCAATTATGATTTTTATATTATTATTTTGGGCTTAACTTTTTCTTGTCTGTTCACTTTGTCAAAGTTTGATGTGCCTACTGTGTACAAAGTACTAGAGTGGAGTTTTTTTTTAATGGGTGGGACTTAGAACTTCTTTTTTTGGATCATCATTTTGATTTTTTCCTTAATATATGTACTTTATTGTAAATATACTGTACAAGGGGTTACAGTTACATGAGCAAGGTAATGAGTCCATTTCCTGTCGAGCATTGTTATACCCTCCTTTATTTTTCCCCTACCATCCTTTTCCTCCCCACTGCCCCAACTCCTCCCTCCTCTCCCCCCCCCCTGCTTCCGACCCCTGCAACATTGTAAAGTTTGTTTTCAACATAGTGTCTTGTACATCTCATAGTTACAATGGGTCATCCTGTATCCTTATTTCAGCATTTTGTAATTTCCCTTCCCCTCCCCAAATTAGAAAAATATGTATACATAGAAGATGCAGGACACCGGAATCAAATACAGTGATGACAGGGGTTGTACCATGGGGAAAGGACATACAAAAGAAACAAAAAAATCATATGATACATTATAAGTACATTAAAAAAAACACCAACAAAGATAAAACCTCTTACGTCCCTATCTTTGAATTCATTTTGCTTAACACCATCTTATATGGTCATATGTACATAGCTTTTGCCCTCTTCTGCTTGCCCTAGACATATACTACTTATTGTAGATAAGGGAAATCATGGGACCTATGTTTCTTTGAGTCTGGCTTACTTCACTTAATATAAGTTTTTCCAAGTCTTTCCATTTCCTAACAAATGGGGTGATGTCATTCTTTCTAATGAAGGCATAGGATTCCATTATATATATATATATATATATATATATATATATATATATATATATATATATATATATATATACACATATATATATATATATATATTCATTGACTGAGGGGCATCTGGGTTGGCTCCATATCTTAGCTATGGTAAATAATGCTGCAATAAACATAGTTGTGATGGTAGCTTTAGTATGGTCTTGTTTGTGATCATTTGGGTAAATGCCTAAAAGTGGGATTGCTGGGTCATAGGGGAGCTCTATGTGGAGTCTTTTGAGGAACCGTCATACTGCTTTCCAAAGTGGTTGAACAAGTTTACATTCCCACCAACAATGCAGCAGGGTTCCTTTTTGGCCACATCCCCTCCAGCATCTGTTGTTATTAGATTTTTTTTTTTTAAATTATAGCCATTCTAACTGGGGTGAGGTAGAATCTCAATGTTTTGATTTGCATTTCTTTTATGACTAAAGATTAGGACTTCTTAACCTCTCTTCTTGGTGCCTAGTATTTTCTAGCATGAAGAGATGCTCCACAGACATTGTTGAATGACTATTACTGAAGAAACAGTAGTATTTTTGTTACCACCATCCCAAGTAGAAGTTGAAGTTAAAAGAAGAAACACATTATGATTGTAAACTATTTTCTTGATGGGCACTGGTGGCTCATACCTGTCATCCTAGCAACTCTTGGTGGCTAAGAGCAGAAGGATTGCATTCTGAGACCCACCTATGGAAGAGAAGTTCCTGAGACCTTATCTTGAAGATAAACAGCAAAAGTGAGTGCTCCCCTTCATCCTCCATGCTCACTCCTTTATAGCCAAGGGCTTCCCATTTAAACTCAGGGTGAAGTGTGGCGGAAACTGTGGTTTCCAATCCGAACAGGTAATTTCCAATCTAAAAAGGCAATTTCCTTTTTTTTTTTTTTTTGGGTGCGGTCGTGGGACCTGAACTCTGGGCCTGGGTGCTGTCCCTCAGCTCTTCAGCTCAAGGCTAGCGCTCTACCACTTGAGCCACAGTGCCACTTCTGGCTTTTTTCTTTTTTCTTATGTGGTGCTGAGGAATCGAACCCAGGGCCTCATGCATGCAAGGCAAGCACTCTACCACTGAGCCACCTTCCCAGCCCGGCAATTTCCTTTCTAAGGTGTACATATGAACAAAGCAACTGCGGCTTACCTTCAAGTTCTGTCCTCTAGGTAAAACGACTCCTTCCCATGTGATATTTTCTTATTGAAAGCGAGTGAAGAGTAGGGCTGGTTAGTAGTGTGTGATGGGAGATGGCAGGGCTCAGGACTTCATAGACTTACTGCTTATCTAGCAATCTTTATCTCCATCAGTAGTTGAAGCCTGCTTCATAGGTTCCTGGTCACCTCTCAGGGCCTATACATTATGCCTGTTACGCTGTGACATTTATGTTCTTGCACTGGGGATAGATATAACCTGTAATGCCCCCTTTTTACTGTAGTCTTGTATTATTTTAGGGCTAAATCCAGAAAGAGATAGCTCTTTTAGTTTAGAAAGTAGCTTAATAGTCACTGTATTAATGTACTACATCATTTTTAAGGTTTCACATGTTTTTATCAGGACAATATGCATATAGGGTTTAAAAAATAATTTGTGCAAAACTCATCATAAAATGCAATTGTCTGCATTCGTCCCTCCCCACTACCAGAGGGAAGGCTTTTTAAATCACATCTGTTCTCAAGTGATTACTTCAGCATTACTTCTTTATTTCTAAGTGATATTCTTTTCCTACACGTTGTTAATTGATCTATCTTCCTTGTATTGCTGACTTCTTAACTGTTCTAAAAGATTATCAGGAAAACCTGTTGGGCAAGTAAAGCTGAGTTTATCAGTGGTAGGCCACCTTCATAGACTTTTAGGAATGCTTCAGAATGAAGATGTTATTGGAGGATGATTCTAGAGTTTAGGGTGATTTGAAGGTGAATCTTGTAAGGCAGAAACAGATTGGAATGGGCCTAGCATAGTAGCACATACCTGTAATCCCAGTGCCTGTGAGGCAGAGACAGAAGGATCACGTGATCTAGGCTAGCTTGGGCTACATGGTAAGACCCTATATATAAAACAACAACAACAACAGCATACCACTAAATAAACAAATAAATAGGCAGGAACTAGACTGAGTTTGTGTCATGGTTATTTGGGTTGGTGGGCAAAGGCTGAAAATTTAAGGCAAATATGGACTGTGGCTTTGAGAGAAGTGAGCTGCTTAGGTTATTCTCAGCTTAATCTTCCAGCAGAAAGTATTCTAAAGGAGCAAACAACTAAGTTAATTTTAGTTTGATTCCAGAAACAGAAGGCATGTTTAGTGTAAGTTCTTTTTTTTTTTTGTCAGTGATGGGGCTTGGACGTTGGGCCTGAGCGCTGTCCCTGAGCTCTTCAGCTCAAGGCTGGCACTCTACCACTTGAGCCACAGTGCCATTTCCAGTTTTCTGGTAGTTATTGGAGATAAGAGTTTCACAGCCTTTTCTGCCTGGACTTTGAACCACGATCCTCAGATCTCAGCCTCCTGAGTAGCTAGGATTCCAGGCATGAGTCCCAGTTGCCCAGCTTAGTGTAAGTTCTTAGGACAGTATTTAGTAGTTTCTGGCTAAGATCATGAAGAATGTTTAGATTATTCTGACTTGGGTATGGCAATGCACATCTGTGAGCCTAGCACCCAGGAAGTTGAAGTAGGAGGATCATGCATTTGAGGCTTACCCTGGGTTACACAGTGAATTCCAGAACAACCTGAAATACATAATGAGACTCTGTCTCATACCAAAACAAACCACACAAAATAACAACAGATAAAGGAGAACCAGATTCTAGCACTCATTCCCCAAGACCCTCTCCTTGGAACAGAAACTTAAATTTTCTACTTTTTGTTGCATTACCCTAGATAGCTTCTTTTGATCATCTCCTCTCTCTCCATTCACCTTTGTAGTATTGGATTTGATCTATAGTTCTTAGTAACAAGGAAACCCACATTTGTTTACTTTGTCAAATTAAACCATGTCAGACCTCATTCATCTACTTGGAATGAAGTCTAATCAAAGTTCTTTGGTGTATCCCTCCCCCTAAAGGGCTGGAGTGTCCAGAAAAACCAGTCAATTGTGCCTGGTCTCTCTCCCTCACCTGGGATCAGTTGGGGAAAGGCAGTTTGGCAAGCCTCTCTTCCTCCTTTTTCAAGCAGCCATGGCTACTGGGATATCATATTGTTTTATAACAAAAGGACACAGCTTGGTGTCTTCACCCCAAGGCTCTGAATAGTCTCTCCATCAAAGTTCTTGTGGCTGCATTGGGTTCTAGGTGGGAATGGGGTCTGGGTCTTCACCAAGCCCTTCACTTCCTCTGGTTTTCTGTTGGGGAAATACGGCCATCTTAATATTAAAGCTTCTAGTCTATGAGCACACATTGTCTTTCCATTTATGGAGGTCTTGAATGTCATTCAAAAATGTCCTGACATTTTCCGAGGTCACCAGGTATTTTGTTTTTCTTTCTGACGCTACTGTAAGTGAAATGATTTACTTAATTTTGGCCTCTGGATTTTCATTAATGGTGTCAACAGATCTTTGTATCCAACAGTTTTTCTGAACTTGATTATGAATTCCAATAGTCACAATCCAGAAGACCTGGCTTGGATCCAAGTCTGATTCCCACCCTGCTCTGCCCAGCATATCTGTGCCTTCCTCTTTCTCTCCCTCCTTCCCTCTCTCCCTCCTTCTCTCTCTCTCTCTCTCTCTCTCTCTCTCTCTCTCTCTCTGATTCTTTGACAGGGTCTCACTATTTAACTCAAGCTGGCCTTGAACTTGCTATGTTGCATTGGCTTGCCTCAAACTTACAATCATCTTCCCCTAGCCTCCAAAGTGTTGGGAATACATACATGAGCCACTATCCTGGACAAGGCATTACTGCTTTATGTCCCTCCATCAGAGAAAAGTTGCTGAAATGAGGCTGAATGACTACTTGTTAGGCACAATATAAACTGAGAATAAACTGTGATTAAACTAAGAATCTATCTTTTTGTGGGGGGAAGGCAGGGTGGTGGGAAATCATGATCACAGTAGCTATAACCTCTGTCAGAAATAAAATGTAAACTTTATTTCCTAAAGTCTTAATTTAGGAGAAAGTCAGGCTTTTCCCCCCCCAAAAATGTTTCCCTTTTTTCCCCTATCCGTTTTATTTTTACTCTTTTTATTATTTTTATGATGTATTAAATTGAACCATTTCCTTGCAGTGTGCTAGTTAAGACAATTTCCTTAGCATTTGCTGAATGATTTGGCAGGCTAGACATCCTAGAGCTAAATCGTAAAATCCCATTAAAACCCAGTCATATAAAAATAAAAGATGCTGTCTGGTGCACTCCATGACACGATATGGTGAGGTCTCATCACATTACAATAACAAATGCCAAAATGAAGTGCCGACTGTGTAATAGAATATGATGAAAAGAAAGGAGTATATTAATGATGCAGCCTGCTACATTTAATTAAATCCCATGTCCAAATTAGTTCCCTGATTGGCATGTAAAAAGAAAACATGTTTACTCTGATAGTTCAAGTAGCACAGTTGTTGTTTTAATACATAGGCTTCTAAGCTTCTCTTGTATGCATCACAGTCCGTTTGTCTGTCTTTCGTTCTTTGGCCTTCAAGATTCTTGCCATCTCAGTGATAGAGTAGTGAACGCTGAAGTTCCTGATATTAGGTGAGGAAGAAACAGGTTCACATGGATCCTTGACTTCACCCAAGTCAACAGCTAGAAGAGATTAGAGCTGGAACACAAACATAGATCAGGAAGATTTCAAGAGTCTGTGCTCTTTTATACATGCCAATTGTTGGCAAAGAAGAGCCTACAAGGCCAAATCTGGACAGCTGTCTGATTTGTGCAGTCCAAGTGCCAAGAGTGATTATTAACTGGTTGAACAAAAAAAAATCAAAAGACGAATATATCATAGTGAGTGAAAATTATGTGAAATGAATGAATTTAGATTTCAGGGTCCATATATAAAGTTTTATTGGAACTTGGCCATATCCATTAATTTATATACTCCCTACAGAAGCTTTTGCACACAATGGTGGAATTGAGTGGTTGAAACAGATTTTATATGACCTGCAAAGCCCCAAACATTCAGTGTCTAGACCATTACAGAAAGTGTTTGTCAACCTATGATTTATGCTCTTGTTCTTAAACCAAGTTAAATTTAATCATTTCATGTCAAGCTAAACATTCAACTGGAGGCTAGGTCCCAAGGATCTTATTTTAAAATAAGTCCCCAATATTATTTTGAGTACTTCCTAAAGTAATTACTGTTAGTGCCTTACGTCACAATCATTTCTGTAATTCTTTTTTTCTCCCCTATCAGTCCTAGGCTAGGGACCATTCTGAAGTAGCTGTGAGTAGCTAAATGAGGGCAGACTTCATATATTAACTCATTAGCTGACGGTCTCCTATGTACTAGATGCTTATCACTGATAAAGCAGAAGATCTATGGTTTGGGGAAAGACAAAAAAAAAAGGTTTAAGATACAGTTACATGATAGCAGGCCCACATGAATAGACTAGAATAAGACTTGCTATGCATACTGGTAACTCAGAAGACCCTGAAAGTTTCAAAGAATGTATTACCATGTTTCCACCACAATATGAAGCATGCCTTAAGAATTTTAAGGTGTATATTTAATAGTATAAAAGTAAACTAATGTAGATGTCATAAGAACTCGGGCGATTAACTATGTTTGAAGTGGAATGGTGAATTGGTATGAATACATAGGACCCATTGATCTAGTCTAAATCAGATTTCATTATTGCCATAAATAGAACAAGACAGAGAGAGTAACTCAATAGGAAATTGGCTAGAGATGAAGCTTATTACTAAGTATCATTACATGTACAATGCTGTGTTGAATAAACCTAAAAACGTTATTTCCACCAGGTGCCGGTGGCTCACACCTGTAATCCTCGCTCCTCAAGAGGCTGAGATCTGAGGACCACAGTTGAAGCTAGCTTGTGCAGGAAAGTCTGTGAGACTTTTTTTTTTTAAATTTCCAATAAACTACTCCAAAAAAGCTGAGAGTGGAGGTGTGGCTCAAGTGGTAGAGCACTAGCCTTGAGCAAAAGAAGGCCCTGAGTTCAAGCCCTAGGACTAGGGCTTGAACACACACACACACACACACATACACACACACACACACACACACACACGTTGCTTCCTGCCTGGATCCATTAGCAGTTTTCTTGGAATCACTTTGTAAGTGTTCTTGGGAAATATTAGAGTGGGAAAACTATGCCTCATTTTGTTATTAAATATTTTAAAATTGTTATTATAAAGGTGAGGTGTAGAAGGGTTATGGTTTCATAAGTCAGGTAATGAATACATTTCTTTTGGACAGACCCTTTCCTTTGCTCTCTCCTATTTGAGAAGACAATATTTTGTTGTTTTTTTTATAATCACAATTTCTAATTAAATAAAAAGAAAAGACAAGAAAATCTTTTGGGGGACAGGATACAATGTTTTCTTTTTCTTATATATTTTTATTGTAAAAATACTGTACAGAGGGGTTACAGTTACATGAGTAGGGTAATGAGTATATTTCCTACCTAGCATTGTTATATCCTCCTTTGTTTTTCCCCTACCATCCCTTCTCTCCCCATCTCCCCAACTCCTCCCCACATTGTAAAGTTCATTTTCAACATAGTGTCCTGTACATCTCATCATCACTATGGGTCAAACTGCATCCCCATTTAAGCATTCCCCTATATCCCTTCCTCTCCCCAAATTACAAAAATGTATATACAAGATGTAGAACACCAGAATCAAATACAGTGAAAACAGGGGTTATACCATGGGGGAAGAATATACAAAAGAAAAAAAAGAGTACATTAAAAACAATAGCAAGAAAAAAACCACTTGTGGCTCTGTCTTGGGGTACACTTCGCTTAACATCATCTTATATGTACCTAGCCTTTGATTCTCTGCTTGTCCTAGACATGTACTTGTCATTGCAAACAAGGGTAACCATGGGACCTATGTTTCTTTGGGCCTGGCTTACTTCACTTAATATATTTTTTTTCCAAGAGGAGACAATATTTTGATAGCAGTATTACCTTCATCCTTTGGCCATGGAAGACGCAGCTGCTATTAAAATACCACTGCAAGGTTGGTTTCTGAGCAATAACTAATACTTTTCATAACTAATATCTTTCATAAAGATCAGCAAGTAGAAAATTATAGCGTCATTAAAAAAACTCTATGACTATGAAATAAATTACCTGCAAATTTAGTAGTGGCTTGAAACAGTTTAGTATTAGCTCTTAATTGCAGAGTTTCAGGAATATAGACATGGGTTGGATGGGAAACTCTGGCTTAGGGTCTCTGGTGAGATTACCTGGCTGCAGAGGATGCAAGGATCACCAGCACTGGAGAAGCACTTCCACACTTGCTCACATAGCTGCTGGCAGGATACAGTCCTTCATGGCCATTGGACTAAGGATCTTATTTCCTCCTTGGCTATTGGTCAGAGGGCTCCCTCAGTCCCCTGCGTCATGGTCTTCTTCATGGGGCGCCTAAAACATGGCCCTCCAAGTCCATCATATTGAGCATGTGAGATAGCAATAAAGCACTCGATGGAAATGTGAGTCATTTCACAGCTTAGTCTCAGAAGAGACATCCTGTACATTTTTCTGCATTCTGTTCATCAGAAACAAGACATTAGGTTCTAGCCTACCCAGAAAGGGAGGTGCTCGCACAGAGGCATGAATATCAAGGAGTTATAAATCATAATTTCATTTTTCTCAATTACAGAAGTAATATGAACATAAGAAATGGAACCATTAGAAAAGTACCATTCATTCGGTGTACTGTTTATCGAGTGCTCACAAGTCTACCATCTGCCCTGTATGGAGGGCCCAATAATACCTTAAACAAGCAAGCTTCCCTGCCTGTTAGGTAGCATGCTTTCTGGAGTAAATAAACCATATTACTGTGCTTGCTATACAAGGAGGCTCTCCAAAGATGGTAGTTATTTTTTGCAGGGCAAACATCCTGTCACAGAGATAGAGCCAAGCTTCCTAGTCTGTGGCATCTCTAATCCTATTGTAGACAAATATGATTTGCTTAACCAGAGCAGAAATGGCTTTTCGCTCACTTATGCTTGAAAGAGGCAATTCATAATCGTTTGCAACACTACACACTTGTAACTGTCTTTTTCACATTTGTATTTCCAAAGTGGCCTTTGCCAGGAAAAAGAAGGAAAAAAACAACAACCAACAACATAAAACAAAGCCACAAAAGAGTTTCACAGAAGTAGCTGTTCTAGTAGTTTCCTGGAGAGCTCCATGGCCATGGTACCCTTCTGTTCTAAATGGGGCCAAGTTGACCTAACGTGTTCCAGCTCTGAATTATTTTAATTGCTTTCTTTCCTAGATGCATCTTTTCAGTCTCTCAAGTACTCTTTAAGAACTGGCTTCTTGAACTACAAACAGGATTTCCAATGCGTGCCGGGTTATACTAGCATTGCATGCTTCCTTTCTCTTAATTAGTATTCCACATCTCAGAAGCCATCTCAAGGTTTTAATTGACTTTTGTCACCCTCATCTTATTCTAGGCTGGCCATTGTGGGGCACTGTTAGGGAACCACACAGTCTGGGCTTGCCCTGTCCCTACCACTCAATGTTTGGTTCATTTTCAAACTTTGTTTAGAATGATAGTAGATGGATGATTTATTTTACATAGTTGACTATGGTCAACTATACTCTACTGTGCTAGTTAGGGGGAAAAAATCTGCCAGTCAAAGACATTGCTCATTTGAGAGAATAAACATAACTTATTTGTGTTGCACATAAATTCTGTCATATGGTATAGAAACAACTCCCACCTCATTGAGAGGAGTATGCTAACAAATCTGAATTAGGAGATTTTTTATAAACATAGTGCTTATTTACCAGAAGAGATTCCTTGAAAAGTCTTTAAAATACTCAAGCTTTTCCCTTCATCCTTCTTTTTCTTCCTTTCATAGATTCTGCCAATGGAAATTTCTTTCCACCTCCTTTCCATTATATCAGAAAATTCAAGTAGATTGGTTTGCTCATGCTGGTGCTCTACCACTTGAGCCACATCTCCAGTCCTTTCATGTGGATTGGCACCAGATTAGCACTGATGTAGTGGTAGTGGCTATCTAAATCTTGTGGATACTTTCTGTGGTTTTATCTATTCATTGGACATCTAGGAATGGAATAAGCTATTTGTAAGCAGTACTGACTTTCTCCCTTTGTTCAAATTTTTGTAATAATCTCTCTTAATTTTATGTACTGGTATAGAACCTGGGGTCTTGTGGATGTTAGATAAGAGCTAACCCATCCCAAGTAAGGCTCTTTTTAGCATTATCTATACATCTAAAAGTGGAGACACAGCGAACTTCTACTCAGATTGCCTAAGTACATGGAAACTATAGTGTAAGCTGCTGCTTTCACTATTAATTCAAAATATTACAAAGCATTCAACCTCATGAAGAAGATTACAGAGGGAAGTGTGGTGAATATTTATAGGGTACCCCCGCCCAACCCCCTAACTTCATTATCTGGTTATCAGAGCACAAGAGTCTAAATGATAGTACAGTTACAAGAACAAATATTTTGAGTTTATTGTCTTTCAAGTTAGATTGCTATAGCTGAAGGAAAGTAGATGATGTATTTTAAGGAAATAATCAACATATTTTAGGATATGATGGACTATTTTGCCCCCTAATTCTAACCACATATGAAACCACCCAATAGTAACATTTTCTGTGTGTACTATGTGCTGTTATCCTAGACTTTCATTAGGACATTTCTACTTCAAATCCATAGCGTCTTTAAAATAACTATGTGCCAGTTTTCTGCCTCTTTTCACAGAACTGTTTCTTACCTTCTCCTGCTTTGCTTGGTATCCAGGATACTGATCCTTACAAATGTCATTTCCCTAGTGCCCTTGCCAAATGACCTTTGCTGGGTTTTGTCATTGGCATGCAATAGAAGGGGATGCAAAGACAGAGCAAGGGAGAAGCCAGGGTACTTTTAAGTATTCTGTTTTCTACTTGGGATTGTGGGTGAGTCCAATATTGGTTGCATTTTCTTCATAGTTCTTAGTTGTACAGTGATTTCCTGTTTGGTCCAGTTCTTATATCATTCGGCTCCAGTTTCTGGGCTGAAATTTGAGGATCAGAGTTCAAAGCCAGCCCCAGGTAGGAAAGTCCATGAGACTTTTATCTCCAATTAGCCATCCAAAGGCCATGAGTAGAGCTGGGGGGGGGGGGGGTCAAGAGGTAGAATACTAGTTTTGAGTTAAAGCCACAGGATCGACACACACACAGAAACCCTCCTCACCTCAGTTTCCTATATCAATAATTGATAGAAATCCCCAACAGAAAATTGAAAGGTATAGAAGGACTCAACATCATCAAGCAAAAGAATCTAATATGTTCACAGAAGGTTCTATTCATTTGATTTACATACCCATGATATAATAAACCACTTCTATTCAATAGAGTTCTAGAAATCCTTGTCAGAGAAGTAAGGCAAGAGAAATAGAAGTCCTCTGACTTAGAAAAGAAGGAAAATTGTCATTGTTTTCTGATCTCATGATCTTATGTTTAGAATGGTTAGCATTGATAAATAATGAAATTGCAAGAAATGAAACAAGCACACAAATAAATAACATTTCTTTATACAACAAATGATCTTTCTAAGGAAGAAATCAAGAGACCAATACAATTTATAATGACTATAGCAAAACCAAACCAAACCAAACTAAAACCAAAATTGAAATAAAACAGAGCAAAACAAACAAAAACAACCAAAAAAGCAAACAAACCCCAAAAACCTAAGGAATAAATTTAACCAAGAAAGTGAAAGGCATATGCCCTGAAACTATAAAATAATAACAAAAGAAACTGATAAAGACATAAATAAATGGGAAATTACCTCATGTTCATAGACTGGAAGAATTAATGTTCAAATACTCATACTACTCAAAGTTATCTACAGATTCAATGCAATCCTTATAAAAATATCACTGTTACTTTTCACAGATGAAATAAAAAATACAACTCAAAATTTATATACTCAACTCTGGTGGCTCACACCTGTAATCGTAGTTACTCAGGAGGCTGAGATCTGAAGATTATGGTTTGGAGCCAGCCCAAGCCTCCAAGTCTGTGAGACTTATCTCCATTAAACTGCCAGTAAAGGTAGAAGTAGAGCTGTGGCTCAAGTAGTAGAGCATTAGCTTTAAGCAAAAGAAGCTCAGGAACAGCACCTAGGCCCTGAGTTCAAGCCCCAGGATTGACACACATTCACAAATATTTATATGGAACCACAAAACAAATAAAACAAAAATCGCAAATAGCCAAGAGAATCATGAGCAAACCAAATAGCCAAGAAAATCAGAGAGACAAAGTGGGCATGTTTTCTCTCATATATGGAAGCTAGATCTAAAGTACATGATAAAGTATACAGGACTCTAGGCATCCATCAACAGGAAGACCAAAGGAGGATACTCTTAAGGGAAGTACACAAAGGTGCAATGCCTCTGTGCCTCTGATCATATAAAATAATATTTATTTAAATGAACTCCAGGAAATGGAAATAAGAGATTCTTTTTCCTCCTCCTCCTCCTCCCTCTCCCCCTCCTCCTTTTTGTCTGCTTGTTAATCTGTCTTGGGGTAGGGACAGAGGGGGACACAGAAATGGAAGGACATAGGGTGAACAAATGCAGCTGTGGAAACTGTTGAAAATGAGCTATATAACTTGTGGATGGGGGCAGGAGGGAAAAACTGAGAGAGAATGAAGGAAGGGGTTTCACTTCACGAAATGATATCCCCTCTGTACATCACCTTTATAATAACAATAGAAAAAAACAAAGCTGGAGCCATTGTGCTACCTGAGTACAAAACAGTAATGACTGAAAGCATGGTAATGACATAATAATGATAGACACTGACCAGTGGGACAGAATAGAGATTCCTCAAATGAATGCATGCACCTACAGTGAGTTGAGTTTTAGGAGAAGTCCCAACTGTATGCAAACTATTATGTACAAACAAGACAGTTTCTTCAATAAATAGTGTTGAGGAAACTGGATTTTCACATACAAAATAATAGAATATTTTATTATATAGATACACACATGTACATACATATACATATACAAATCAATTCAAAATGGTTTACAGACTTACAATCTGAAAGTATAAAATTGCTAAAAGAAAACAGGAAAATTGACATGACATTATTGTGGGTAGTAATTTCTTGGCTCTGACTCTAAAAACACAAACAACAAAATTAAAAATGAACAAATGAGATTATTTCCCAAGAAAAGGCTTCTAGATAGCAAAGCAACATGGGTGGAACTAAAAAAATATTATGCTATGGGAAATACGCCAAACAGAGAGAGTCAAGTTGTGCCGTTCTTTCTTATATATAGAAAACAAAATGCTTGGACTCATAAGGAGAGAGTAGAATGGCAATTCTTAGAGGCTGGGTTGATGAAGAGATGATGACCATAGGATACAAAGCCACCGTTACCTAGGAAGAATAAGATCCATTTCATTTCTGGGGTTTAGCCTTTTTTCTCAAGGCTGACTCTACCACTTGAGTTACACCTCCACTTTTGGTGTTTTGCTGGTTAAATTGTAGATAAGGACCTCCCATTCTTTTCTGTCTGGGCTGGCTTTTAACCATGATATTCAGGTCTCAGCCTCCTGAGAAAGTTGGGATTGCAGCCATGAGCCACCAGTGCCTGGCAAGTACTGCATATTTTGATATCATTGGGTGGGTATGTCTTTCCTGTTACCTCAAAAGATGTCAACTGTTTACAGTGATGAATGACTTGGTTGGCTTGCTTTGGCTTTTCACAGTATATTAAAAAAAACATAACATGACATTATATTGAAATATATAGATAGCATCACCTCATTCCCCATAAACATACACAGCTAAAATTTGTCAACATAGAATAAAGAAAAAGAAAAGACATAAGTCTTCAGTCCATAATCTTAGCTCCTACTGTGAAGGCCTAGATGGCGGAATGTTCTGTGAAGAGATGGTAAAAGTCAGGAGGGTTAAAAGAAACAAGTAAAGGATAGTGGATGACCCTGGTTTTTCAGCAAGAGAAAGTACCTTCGGCCTGAAGTCAATCTGATGAGAACTGTAGCTCCAGGATAAAACAGATTGGCAGGAGTTTGGTGTTTGTTAGAGACATCCATCTGCTGCCAGCTTGCAGGAAGAGAGCCAGAATTGACTGGCTGATCTCCTACAGTGCTACCATTGGCTGAACCCATTAGGAAGAGAAAGAACAAGGAATCCTTGTAAGTTCAGAAAGACCTCCCAAAGCATAGAATAGGATGGAGGGATAGAGAATATGCAGCAGAATTTCCTTGTCAAATAATTACCACTATAAACAAAACCTTTCTGAAAAAACCCATTGAATATAGATGTTATATTCTAAACAGCTTGAGATACTTGAAAACAACTGCCTCACTTATTTCAATATCTTCTCTACCCTCTGTGCTATATATAGTCAATAATCTATGAAGGAACTATTGCTAAGTAATGGTTTATACCCATTTGGCCTTGAAAATATCAGAAACATCCTAGTATTTGATTCTTAGCTTTGCCCTTTTCTTTTTTTTTTTTTTTAATTTAATTTTATTTTATTTGTGAACATACTGTACAGAGGGGTTACAATTACATGGGCAGGATAATGCGTACATTTCTTACCAAGCATTGCAGCCTCCTCCTTTGGTTTACCCTTCACATCCCTTCCCAGCCACCCCTCCCCCTCAATCCCAATCCTTCTCCTTCCTCCCCCCCCCCCCCCCCACCGACGTTGTAAAGCTCGTTTTGGACATGTCAACTTGTACTTCTCATTGTTGCAACAGGTCCACCTGTATCCTTAAACAACTGGTTTTTCCCCATCTCCTCCACAAGTTATACTGACATCAAATATAGTGAAAGCAGGGGTTATACTGTGGGGGAGGGACATACAAAGCAACAAAGAGATAATCTTATAAATGCTTTAGAAACACATGCATGAAAGAAAAAAACATTAAAATACAGATCTAAGGGTTCATTTTCCTGACATCACATTATCTGACCTTTTCTGCTTGACTCATACATATACTAGATATTGCAAATAAGGGAAACCATGGGACCTATGTTTCTTTGGGCCTGGCTTACTTCACTTAATATAATTTTTCCAAGCCTTTCCATTTCCTAACAAATGGGGCAATGCCATTCTTTCTGATGGAGGCATAGAATTCCATTGTGTATATATATACCACATTTTCTTGATCCATTCATCTACTGAGGGGCATCTGGGTTGGTTCCATATCTTAGCTATGGTAAATAATGCTGCAATAAACATTGTTGTGCTGGTAGCTTTAGTGTGGTCTTGTTTGTAAACATTTGGGTAAATGCCCAAAAGTGGGATTGCTGGGTCATAGGGGAGTTCTAAGTGAAGTCTTTTGAGGAACCTCCATACTGCTTTCCAAAGTGGTTGAACAAGTTTACATTCCCACCAACAATGAAGTAAGGTTCCTTTCTGTCCACATCCCCTCCAGCATCTGTTGTTGTTAGAGTTCTTGATTTTTGCCGTTCTAACTGGGGTGAGGTGATATCTCAATGTTGTTTTGATTTGCATTTCTTTTATGGCTAGGGTTGTTGAACATTTCTTCATGTGTCTATTTTTGCCCTTTTCTTATTGGGTGACCTTGCACAAGTTATTTAACCTGTCTGAGCTTCTGTTTACTCATCTGCAAAATAGATGGAATAATATATACTTCCTAGAATGGTTATGTAGCCTAGAGAATTAGATGAAAGATGCATGTGAAGGCACCTGGTAGACACTCAATACGTTCTGATTGAATTTGAATCACAAATTCCAAATTAGTGGCTTCAAAATTCATGAGGTAAGGCCACAAGTTAGAATTAAGAGTGAATATTTAAAAAGAGAAGAAAATCTGTGTTTAGATCGTTAATGTCATCTATCACTCAATCAACAATTATGATAATATGATCAGCAAACTGCTCAGTATTGATGGGTTTTTACCATGTTTTGATTACAAATGTGAAATCTTACCAGCATTCCGCTCATATTAAGAATGCAGTGAATTTCTTAATTATCTGATAACCTGTTAGAAGAAAAGAATAAAAAAGCAAATCTTTTGGTATAGACTGTTGGTTACATGAAGAGTCTGAACTTCATCCATTTAATCAAAGATGAACATTACTGGTGAATACCTCTCAGGTAGCCTCAGGTGCATCATTTACAGCCCCTCACAAACAGGTTGCCATGGTAATGTTGACAATCACAAACTCCTAATAGAGACAGTTGAGGGTGTGGGAGAAAAATATTGCAGGTAGAGTTTTGATTTAGAAACATTTAAATTCCTGTGGCATTAGCCAGGTTTCTTTTTTAGTGGCAGGCATAGATTTGATTATTACCAATGTGAATTGGTTTTTAGCAATCTCTATTAGTTATCCTTTTATTGGCATGCTCAATGAGAACAAAGCAGTTGAACAATTCTAGTAGACAGGTGTGTTTTATGTGTCTTATCCTGCTAAGTCAGAGGCCCACTCTTTATATCTTGCTTGTGACAGACACCTTTAGAATCCTATCAGTTTCCCTTCCAAAGAAGTTTTAAGACACTCGAGGATCTAGTACCCTTAGATTTTTTAAAGTGAAGAATAAATTATAAAGGATCATCTACATTTGAATGCTTCACATTTTTAGCAGCAGCAGAATTCCCCCTTTATGCTCACATACACAAAAGCTTGTGGTTTTATAATTACTAGCACTACGAGAGCAGAAGTCTCATTAGTTCAGGTTCTCATCATCTCTTTAATTCCTTGACAGTGTCTGGTACACTGGAGATACATTATAGTTTGGTGGTTTGGAGCAAGGGTCAGTCAACTTTTTTTTTATTATAAAGAAATAGGTAGCAAATATTTTAGGATCTTTCTGCCCATATGATCTCTGTCGTAACTATTCAACCCTTTGTAGCAAAAGCAGGCACTGACAAGATGGAAACAAATGGGCATGGCTATGTTACAATAAAACTTTATTGACAAAGACAGGTGAAGGACAAGAGTTGGCCCAGGAGTCATTTACCACCCCACTCAGCCAATTCCAGTACAGTTCATAACCTATTCAGCTGGACAGCCTGGCTATTTATTCTGGCATTGCCATTCACTAACGATGTGATTTGGGGGTAGTGGTTAACAATGAGCTGTGAGGTTTTGTGTAGCTCATTTTCTACATGTGTGAACAGGGTGTCAATAATTGTGTTTTGGTTCTTGAGTTGTCAGGATTTCATTAACGAGTATGTGAATCTATGTGAAGAACCAGCCTTGCATATGGATATTTATTTATTATTATTATTATGGTTTTCTGATTGGATATTCAATAGGAATAGGAAATTTTAAAAATAGTTTTAGGGATTGAACTCAGGGTTTTGCAGGTATTAGGCAAATATTCTACCACTTGAGAACATATCCCCAACTCTTTTGCTTTTAATGTGTTTGTCAGATAAGGTCTCATGCTTTAGGCTGGACAGTGATATTTCTACATCTCCCTGAGTAGCTAGGATTATAGGCAAGTACCATTGTGCTTGGCTAGACAAAGTCTTTTTTAAGACCAGAAAATACAAGTATCTCTTTCAATGCATAAGGCATTACTTTATTTTTTTAAAGGTAGTCAAGCCAGACTCAAGTGGTTCACATCTGTAATATTACATCTGTAATATTAGCTACTTAGAAGGATGAGACTGGGAGGATCAGTTCCAGAATAGCCAGAAAAGTCCATGAGACTTCATCTCCGCAGAGGAAAGCTGTAGGAAATGATGTGACTCGTGTTCCCAGCAACTATGGGGAAGCCCAAAATAGGTGGACTGCAGTTCATGAGTGCACTGGTCAGGAAGTGAGACCCTATCTTAACAATAACCAACAAAAACAGTCTAGAGATGTGACTTAGAACAGAGTGCCAGCTTATCAAGCATGAGATCAAATCCAGGCCCCACTACTGCCAAAGAAAGATAGAAGATTAGATGGGGGACACCAAATTAGAAATTGTGAGCTTTTAAGAGGTGACACTGTTCAAAAAGAAATGTACTCATTACTTAACTTACATAACTGCAACTTCTATGTATATCACCTTTACAATAAAAATTAAAGAAAAAAAAGCAATTGTGGGCTTTGTATGAGAGAATTTTCTACCAGTCCCAGCATCCTTCCTTCCTTCCTTCCTTCCTTCCTTCCTTCCTTCCTTCCTCCCTCCTTCCCTCCCTCCCTCTCTCCCTTTATTTTAGCTCTGGTTGAACAGTAATATGAAGAGAGGGCCCTGGGTTCCATCCCCAGCACTATTAAACAAATTGTGACAGTGTTGTTAATATTCTCATCAAATAAGCAGGAATGGCAAAGGAATTTTAATATGAGATGATATAGGAATGTGTCTGAGTGAGTTCATCATTAATATAGTAGATAGAAATGCATCATGTGGTCTATTGTTGTATACATAGTGTCTTTTTGACATTTAGTTCTTTAAAGTGTGTACGTATTTATATCTACATGAAACGTGAATCATTTTTCCGGATGTAGCAGGTACATATGTATCTGTGTATAAGAACACACAAACGTGAGTTAGTAATATGTACATTCTCTGCGTATCTTTATGGTATCCTTGCCTTCTCTCCCACCTGTTTTGTAACAAGCTGTGGTGTGTGGGACAGATGAAAGTTTCTTTGCTCTTCCCTAATCTGTTCACTCGACTTTAGCCCGAGTGATTCTTACATATCCCCCAGCTCCTGTTGATCCTTGGCTTTCCATGACAAAAACTTCAAGTCCAAGGTCCCAACCAGGCCCTTGTGCCTGCCTAATTCTCAATTTCACTTTACCTTTCTCTTGTTGCTGCCTGTGCTTCAGCTCCCAAGAGCCAGGTGAAGGAGCTGCTGAGGTTTCTTTCCTGTTTTCAGCATGTTTAGCGCCTGCTCACTGGCTCCCTTGGCCTAGTCTCTTCCAGGGTCCTGCTAGGCTGACTTCTGAGCCTCTGAGTTTCCCACTGTCTAGCCACAGCACCCAGAACATGCAATGCAAGGCTTTGCAGAATGAACGCCTCTAGGAAGAACCAGCTATCTTATTTCAGGCCCTAGAACAAAGTAAGAAGTGCAGGTCCCCCAGCACACAAGTTAACTAACAATTTCAAGGCGGCTAAGTCACATGTAAGGGCTTTTCAAAGTCACACAGCTCTGCTTCCAGCATGTGACTTCAAATCTTTAGGATCAAATTCCTCCTCAGAGAATGCTTATGAGCCATTGAGGAGATCATGTGACCACAGGGCTTTGTAGCAGTACTCTGCCTGCAGTCTGTGCTGTGCACGTGGTAATGTTCTAATTAACTACCAGCTTCATCAGTGTAGGCAAAGCCTCTATGTTACCAGTGTTCTCATATTCTTCTCTGAATAACCTCCCTAGTAACTCTCCCAAGTGACTAACCCAGCTCTATCAAACGGGACAAGGATGTGGGTGTCACTTGCAAATTATTTTGACACATTCAAGGTATGGACCGACAGCATATTTGGCTTGCTGAAAGGAATGTGTCAAATGGAGTTAGCTGTTATGAAAACTCGTTTGACAATAGGTAAATCATGTCACCCTTCTGAGCCCACCAGTGACACTGGGATGATAAATAATATCTGCCACCCACCCTCTGACAAGAGTGAAGCAAGCATGAATTGGAGGAGGAAGAAGCCAGTGGAACACTTTGATTTTCTTGGAGAGAGGGATCTGCGGGTGATGCTTGCTAGAATACCAGCATATTGTCAGTCACCCTGTTTACTTAGGCTGTGTGGCTCGGGTTACTGTGCGCATTGTGTAACAAATCAATTGCACCTTGAATGGAAACCATTCACAGACTATCACATTTTGATTTATTTTATTTATTTATTTTTTTTGTGGTACAGCTGAGGGATTCAAGTTAGCTTAGAAAGGCAGAGGGGAAGAGAGAGCAGAATGTCATTTACATTTATAGCATAGTCTCCTGGGTGCTATGGAACTGTGTAGATGGTGAAATGTAGGTTGACTTTGGGAAGGGGGGGAAGCCAGGGGAGGGGGGGAGTTTAGTTCATTTGCTGTGGGGAGCACCCTGCCAGGGAGGGTCTGGACACTGCGATTTTTATCAGTTTCTCTTTGGCAGTGGAAACTAAAATGAAGTAGAAAGTGAACATCTGTGAAGCATGCATTATATATAAGGAACTCTGCCTGGTGTTTCACTGGCTCTGAGAGATTGCACAGCGTAATGATAAAGACCAGGCCCTTTGGATCAGACAAGGGACTTAACCTCTCCAAATCTCCAAGTCCTCATCTGGAGAATGGAATGTGTTGGGCATCATCTCTCTGACCTTCCAAATCTACTTACCTGTCTTTCTAAAAACTCTTGACTTCTGCTCCAAGAAGCAAGCTATATGGAGGTCATCAACAGACTACTGACCCTTTTGCTTCCTATTCAGGTTGGCCAGTAGGGAGCCCCTGAAGAGCTACAAGAGAGATTTAGAGGATTTATTTCTCAAGTTGCCTTGCTGAGGGATTGCTTTGAGTTGATTGTGTATTTGGCCAAACCAGCTTCTCTCAAGTTGCCAAAGCCATGTTTATGAATTCACAACCAGACTCCATAGTCCCGATAGTGGTAGCTCCATTGCTTCTAGCTCTTGGTCCCTGCATTATCCTAATGGTTCCCTATACCCGTATGAATAGCCTCATTATGGATAAGTCATTTCCGCTGTTCCAGCTTGATCTTGTCTTTTGTTTTCTGTTGAAATCCTAGCTAATCCATGTAAACAGTCAGAGAAGTTACAGCCTGTGGTTGGTGTGGGAACTCAAATGAGTTTACGTAGTTGGTAAAATGCTTAGGATGGTATCTGACATGTAACTAAGACTTGGGTCAAATACCTTGTGCAAGGTTGCACAGTATGGTGATCATCTGGTGATTGGTTAACTGGCATCTGTTTATCTGTCCTCATGCCAACCATCCAAGGTTTCAATTAGATATTTTAGTGGTTGGGGAAAGCTGATTCTAACTCTGGGATCAGTCCGTTACCAATCCTAGCCAGTCAGCATGTTCCTTGTCCCTGCTCATCAAGAGTGGTGTAAGGGTAGGCATATGACCTGATGTAGTCCAATCAGTGTGGCTCTAGGGACATTTGTTGGAAATTCTGAGCACAGATGCATTGACATGCCAAGTTGTGAATGTGGTTGCTGTTGGCATGGCTAGAAGGAACATTTTATCACTGACATCTTTACAAATTGCCATCTTTTTGGTTTTTTTTAAAGTTGTTTTAAAATTTTCTGCAGATAACGTGTCTCCTTACCATTCCATTTCCACTTTCCTGCTCTTGGTGTATATCTGTATTCATGCCATGCATTGTGGATAAGGAAATGAATCCAACATAATGAGAAATCATGCTGAAGGAGAGGCTACAAAGAGGACTAAGCCTGGGAGATGGTGAAAACAAACTTGAGGCCTGCTGAAACCACCCTGAAAGGCTTCCTCACCACTCACTGGACTTCGTCCATGATGCCAACCAATAACTTTCTTATTTGTTGGGATTGGTTTTTTTTTTTAAACTAAAAGTCTCCTGATTGCTGTGCTTACATGGAGGCTTTTGGATTTAGAAACAAGTCTTTCTGGCTCTAGAGACTGACATTTTTATGTATTCATTTTTCTAATCATTTGACTTTTATAGATGAAACCATACCTCATTTTCCTTCATATAAGCATTGTTGTTTTTTCAGGGTGGAGGCCTAGCATGTATTGGGATCTCACTTGATCCTTTTCTTTTGGGCATATCATCCTTCAAAGCTCCTTCTCTCTGTCACTATGTGAGAAGGTTGGACAAGGTGTGTCCTTTCTGCATTTCACGTTTTTCAGGCATCCATGTATGTGGTGAAAGCAGTCTCTGAGCTACTATAGCCTCTTTTGTCAGAGGCTCATGCAGGTCTGTGCCAATGAATAATAATAATAAAGGAACAACCCTGCTTATTCGTGTAGCAATATGGGTCATTCTGGCTACCTTACACTAACTTCCTTTAATTCAGGCTTCCTGAAATAGTTATGCACCGCATTTTGGCAATTGAACACAAACTCTTTTACAGTATTCCAGAACTGTCTACCATCTTGGAAGTTTTATCACCCTAGAAACATATTTGGCAACTTGAGGGTAAGATCGAATCTAATGGCTTTAAGTGCTGCTAAATCCTTTACTCCAGACCTGCCCCTGCATGTTCTCCAGGTACCTCCAAAGCAACTTATGTATAGGAGAACTTATTTTTTCCCCTCTCTTACTCCTGTCTCTTCTCTTGTGTTCCTCCTCTCAGTGAAAGCCCTCAGTTGAACAAACCAGTAATCAAGGAAGCTTCCCTCATGTCCAGTCAATCCTGGACCTTTATAGTTAGATGGTGTTTTCCTTGTTCTAAAATGCTGATCCTTCCTTTAGGGCCTCATTTCTATTTGTTTTTCAGACTCCAGTGCTAGCTTCTCATGGAAACTATCCCAACTTTTCTCACCAGGGTTAGTGCTTTTATTACTTTATATATGTCAACCTAAGCCTAGTTCTCTATTGGATTGAAGTGCACTACTCCATTTCTCAGTCTTCCCTTTAATTACTAGAGGGAAAGAATCAGGCCTTGTATTTTATACAAAATGTGTTACACATGTGCATATCTATCTATCCTCTATCTATCTATCTATCTATCTATCTATCTATCTATCTATCTATCTATCTCTATCTAGACATTGCAAACAGTAGCAACATAAGGGGAATTTTGTTTTTACATTTCTACAATTGTATATAATACATTCCAATCAATCTACCTCCACCTCTATCATTATCTCTTACTCTGTTTCCCCCCTTTTAATATGATTTCAACAGGTTTTATTATTCTATTTTCATACATGCCAACAACCTATTTTGGCCATATGTATCTGCTTTCACTCTGTACTGAGGAGATTCTAATTGAAATAGAATTCTACTATTCATTACACAGTGATTATGAATAACAATATAATAAAAAGCCTGATGTTAATACTGCAAAGCAGATCAATCATCCATCATTCAAGTAACATTTATCAATGGACATTATTGATACATTTTTGGTGGGACACATCCTTACCTTACTCACATTTGCATTCTTAGAACAGTGTACATGGTACTTGGACAGTGTACATGTGAACTTGGACAAAAGAGCAAATCAGTGCTGTAGGGTTTCAGAGGAAGGAGAGAGCAGAGTACAGAACTATAGAGGATTTGATATTGGACCTGGCTAGCACTGATGACTGGGCTGAGCCTACAGCACCAGGCCCAGTATAGGTAAAGATGGGAAAGCATAAGGAATAGAATCAAGTCCTACTGAATGGAACAAAAAGAGGAAAGATAAACCTGGAAGGTGAAAGGGGTCACATCATGGAGCTCATTGAATGACAAACCTTCTGGTCCCCTATCATTCTTGTTATCTGGATTATAGATTACTTCTTGTAGCCCACAATTTGGCAAGTTTTTTATTTACCATTTTTTTGTTTTTTATGATGCTTCAGGAGCAAGCTTTGTCTGTGGACATGATGTGTTCAGTTTTACATCTTGATCTTTGCCCAGACAGCACTATGTGGTACCATGCTTTCTCATGATGGGAGGCCATGGCAATGAGCTTCAGGGGTCCAAAGGCCCACATGATCATGAGAGCATGCTGTCGCCATTCCATAGTGCTAAGTTATGATGTCTGGCAGATTAGGCAGAGTAAATGCGTTTTTGCTTACAATGATTTCAATCTAGGATAGATATATGGGATATAATCCCATCATGACCAGAAGGGCCATTGTAATTGACTTTCTGATATATAACAGCAACTTGAATTTTAGCTGGGCACATTAGGCAACCTCTTTGGCATCTGGTGTGCTATATGCATAAATCCTGGCCAGTGAGACATAAACAGAAGAGTTGCATGGGACTCCAAGGAATCTATGTGGAAGGAAAGCTTGCTCTTCTTTTCTCCATGCACTGCTGGAATGAGGATGTAACATAAAGATCGTTCAGTCATGTTGAACTACGAGAATGGTACTGCTCTGCTGGCAAGTCCTCAAGAATGGACCCCAAGCACCTGATTCCATATGGTCCTGTAGGATGGTCAGAACAAATCTTCAGATGATTTTCCACAACAGACTAGTACTCTTTCTTTTTAAGATACTGTTACTTGGGAGGATTCTCTATTTCTTATAGCTAAACCTAACCTTAATTCATATATCATCCAACTTCAGTGTTTTAAGTATTGTGGGACCAATATGAATTTGCCAGAGAACAATCCTGGGCATGCCCTCTAATATCCTCTTGTCTTCCCTTTTCAAAGCTGTGACCTCATGACCAACACACTCAGCTCTTTCTAGGACTGGCTGTGGAATAAGACCAAGTATTTCAATGTTCGTCACCCTGTTGCTCCTTAATGGTCCTCCTCTATGAGGACTGCCATGCAGTGGTTAGTCAGAAGTCAAGCAGGTTGCTTGGAAGTTACTGGTATGTTTTAGTTGTTTATTGGTACATAATACATTACCCAATTCTAGCACCTTAAAACACACACACACACACACACACACACACACACACACACACACACGCACGCACACACACACACGCCTTACCATTCCTCATTCTGTGTCTGGAAGTCTCTCATGAAGTTGTAGTCAACGTGGGGCAGTCATCATTTCAAGTCTCATTCTTGCTGGAGAATCAATTTCCTTACTCACTAAGGTGGCTGATGACGGGCCTCTGTACTCCTAGGCTTCCTTGTGTGATTGCTCACAAGCCTCAGTTCTTACAGCATATGGCCTTCTCCAGAGGCTGCCTGAGTAGCCACATGCTGTGACAATGGTGATCTGGAAAGGGAGGAAGGAGTCGAGAGGGAAGGAAAGAGAGCGAAAGTGTGAGAGCCAGAAAAGAGACTGATTCAGAAGCTACAGTCTATTTATTACCTAATTTTGGAGGTGACATCCTACCACTTGTGCCATATGCTATCTGTTAGAAGCAAGTCAATATGTCTGGCCTATAATCAGGGTGAGAGGATTACACAGGACGTGGTTATTAGGGAGTGGGATAAATTAGTGGGATCACATCTAAAGTGGCCCCTCATGGGTAAATTCATTTATTTTCCTGCTCTGTGATTTAATTTCCTGAAGACTATCTCCTCAGACAACCCCTTTGCTGCATTCTTTTCTGAGTTGGTAGCACATTCATGTACCAATATTCCATGATCACCCATTAAATGTCAAGCATGCATAATAGACTTGGGATATGGTTGTTAAAAAAAATAAGTAGAGGTGGCCACAGCCTTACAGTCTAGGAAGGAAGGTCTGGGGCACAATAGTAGGTGAAGACATTAATTATACTTTGCTTCCTGCACTAAGTATGAGCAATTTGAGATTATCAAGGCTAAGTGGTCTTGGTCACCTATCTTTCCCAGCTCATTGCTGAAGGATCTCTTGGACTCAAGTGACTGAAGAGGTCCTTTTTCTCCAGCCAGATACCTCCTACTAGAAAAGCAATAGATAACGGTTGGTACAGAGTGGACGTTCTGAAACAAGCTTGGATTCCAATCCCAGTGGCATCCTCAGCTGGTTATACTCAGGTTGTTCTCTGCTTCTCTAAACCTCAATTTTCTCTGTCTATGAAATGGAGATACAGATCATGTGTACTTCTAGTGTCTTTGTGAGAGTTTAATGAAAAGCAAATTTATGAAATATTTGATGTACAATCTGACACATGGTAGACACTCAAAAGATATCTCCATTTGGGAATTATTATATTCTTATTAATCTTAATTGATGCTATCTGTTTGGATGTAGAGGTCAGTACCAGAAAGGATTTCTTTCACAGACAATCCAGTTGACTAAATCTTTTGGTATAGTGTGCAAGGCTTGGTTATAAATAAATTGATTAATGAAGAAAAAGGAATCGGTGTTTTGACTTTGCGTAATTGTAATCCTTTTTGCAATTGAGAAATAATCCTTAGGTAAATAGAGAAGGTGGGATACACTCAGGAAGACTAATAGCATTTAGTCAAAATGGTAAAATATTTAGCATTCCGGATGAAAGCTTCTAGTCTACCCTCTTGAGTTCTCAAAACTTGCCCTCCCTTTATGACATGCAGTCTGGCTTTTAAATGTGCACCCAGCGTTTCCACAGCTTCCTGCTTAAATGTATTCCAAATTTTTCACACATACATACACGCTGAGAATGATGAACAGCAGTTTTAAAAACACGTTGTAGAAATGCCAATTTCCAGATGGATTTGTTTTGCTACTAAGTTAGTTAACACTTGATTCATGAAATAACGAATGGAGAGGAGATGTAGAGTGGGTACTTAGACTCAAATAGGGTGAAACCTGCCAAGAAATGGATGGCCAAAAAAGAACTGAGAAAATGAAGCAAGTACTCAAATGATCTTCTGAAGATAACTCATCCAAACTATGCAGAGAAAGTAAAAGGCAAAAAGCAAAAAGCACGCAAACTGGTGGGTAAATGTTAACCCTTTTTAACATTAAAGCTGTAAAATAAAACTGTGATTTGTTTCCCTTAGAGACTGCCTGTTTTGTTATGGAATGACTAGATATGCGTAACGGGGAACAAAAGGCTTTAAAGCGAACACAGTCCCCTTGCTCTTCTTTCTCTTTATTTTTTGTTCTTCTTTTTATGAAAATAAAATCTATCATCTAAGGTACTACCCAAGATAGTTCAAGGAGTTAGGAACCTCTTTGTATTTAGACATGCTCTAATGTAAACTCTGAAAACATAGTGAGGTAGTGCTGCTTTTGAGTTTGCGTAGATTGGCTTTCTCTCTGAGGTTCTCAGTAAGTAACAGTAAGTGGTTGGTGGTTAAGCATCAGTTTGGGCTGCTGGACTTTGCTAATGCCAACTCTAGGCAACTAGGAATGTTATGCTGTGATGATGGCCACTCGTGTGACATTTTCCTCATTTCTGTGATGATTGTGGTGGGATCTGTATAGTCTGCAAATATTTACTGAGCACCCACTACGAGCAAGTGGTAAGCACAATATTGGAACTACAAAGAAGGCAAAAATTTCTGCTCTCTGTCTCTCTATGGGAGAGACAGATAACATGAAAATAAAATCTAAGCTGTGTAAGAATTTCTTTAGGATAAATGCTTACCAACAGAATTAATTTCTATCATCCACATAACTTGGTGACTACACTCTCCCTGGAAAATGAGCATTCCTTACATCTACATCTCTATCAACTCAGCATTATTCCACTTGGTGATTTTTTTTTCTGGTTTAATCAGAAATTATTGTTACAGACTTAAAGGAGTTCCTCATTTGTTCTAGACCTGTGCTGTTCAACATGGCAAATACTAGTCACATGTAACTTTTCATCATTTGAAATGTGACAAGCCTAAATTGAGACATGCTATAAATGTAAAATACATATCAGATTTTAGCATTTGAAAGACATAAAAGATCTTGACAATTTTTAAGTAAGCAATGCATATTGAAAAGATTGCTTGAAATAAAATACATTGTTAAATTTAACTAGATCTCTTTTTACTTAGTTTTCTAGAGTGGTTATTAAATAGTTAAAATTATATATATATATATATATATATATATATATAGTGCTTTATATTCTACTTCTGTTGGATACTCCTCATCTGTCAGAGATCTATTACTCCATTTATACTGACTTGTAATTACATCTATTACTTAGTGCCCTCAGTTTGTGCTTTTGAAGTTTTGTTAAAGAGGTCTTTTTCTATGTCCAAGTGACAAGGTAGTTTCCTACATTTTCTGCTATTACTTTTATATGTGGTGTCACGTCAGGACTTGTGTTTTCTTATTGTTTGTTTGTTATTGTTGTTTTCCTCTCTTGGTGCTGGGGATTGAACTCAGTATCTCTTACATGCTAAGCACATAAAATACCACTGAGCTACAACCCCAGCCCCAGGATTTAGTTTTATTCTTCTCTGAAGTCAGTATTGTTTTTCTTCATAAGAGGGGCCAGTTTCTCCTAACACTATCTCCTAAGCAGTTCATCTTTTTCCCCCCACTGATTCATCCTGTTCCCTTGATATATTTGGTTTAGGTACCTTATACCAAATTCAATTTAATTAAGTGACAATATTGAAAACCTAAGAGATATGACATATGAGTTTGGATTTCTAGCATATCTTAAAATACTGGAAGCTTCCTGGTGCCGGTGACTCATGCCTACAGTCCTAGCTACTCAGGAGGCTGAGATCTGAAGATTGAGGTCCAAAGCCAGCCTGGCCAGGAAAGTCCATGAAATTTTTATCCCCAATAAAACTATTCAGAAAAAGCCAGAAGTGGTGCTGTGGCTCCAGTGGTAAAGCACTAATCTTGAGAACAAATAGGCTCAGGGACAGTGCCCAGGCCCTGAGTTCAATCCCTAAGGACTGGCAAAATCAAAAAACAAAACAAAATAAACCATTGGAAGCTCTTGCAGCATTGGGCTCATTTTCCCCCTTGGAAGACAGTAGCTAGCCCTCAGCAAAAGCTGTTTCTTCAGTGGGTCAGGAGTTTATAATTGTCTCCTAACCCCCAGTAGTCCCCAGTGGATCCAGACACTGAAGCTGAGGTCAGTGGTCATTTATTACAGTATAAGTGTCACTGGTTTTCCTATGGTAGAGATAAGAAGAATTGGAATAATTTTCTTCTGGAATCTTTCACTACTGGGGCAGAGAAACTGAAGAAGGCTGCTTGGCTTCTTTCTATTACCATCCTATTACTCAGGCACTTGGATTTATGGCTTACTAGACTGGTATTTCACACTATCAAATTGTTCTTGTGGTTTCATGGGTGTGGGGACTGTACAGCGGCAGAAGGTGCCACATTCAGAAGGTTCTCTGGCTCAGTTGAAAGGTTTCCATTGCTATCTGATTATGAATTCTCCTTTAGAATTTCAGTTTTGTAAGAACATTAGAGGGGAAGAAATCAAATATACTCATGAGCTCTGGAGGTAAGGCACAGTATTGGGAGTTGTTTGGACCTTGCTACCTCCTTTGTATATATGGCTGTGCCGCTGACATGTAGACTTGAATAACATGCCATGGGAATGGAGTCATGGAGCGTGCAAGTTAGAAGACTCAAAGCCGTCACCCCACACCTGTGTTAGGTCTACAACAGAGCGTGCAGGGGGTAAGAAGGCACATTTCGAATTTAGACTAGAATTGGTTTCTTGCATAAAGAGAAGGTTATGGAATTCTAGGAAATCCAGACAGATGGGGTCTGGGCCATGGTGAGAGTGGTAGAGCTCTTGCATAGCTAGTGCAAAGCCCAGGGCACACACCAGCGCTGCTAAAGAACAGAACAAAACAACAGAAAAACCCAGAACCTTACCTTGCTCCTATTATTTATCTCTTTCAGCCAACCACTTAAGTCCAAAATGAAAACCTTTATTTCCTTTTCTTTCAGCCCTTCCTAATTCATCTGAGAGCCAATAGTGGAGAATATTGGAAGAAACTGCATAGCAAGAATTAAAATAAGGAATATTGAGATAATTTGGGGGTAATTTCAGTAATTTTTTATACATAAATTAAATGCTCTTTTATTTGTACTTAAAATTGCATCGCACTATATAAAGATAAATGGTACAATAAATGCTAATAACTGAAAATTTTAATTGTTATTTACCTAGAAAAACATTAAGAGAGAAATAAAAACACACACATAACCATCAAGGCAAGAGAGAAACCACAAAAGAAACAAGGTTCATATTTTAATACTGTTGGGGAGAAAAAACTTTTTTTTTACTTTTTTCTTATTAATTGGTGACCTTGAAATTAAACTGACAAAGAAAAATTAGCCAGAGAAAGGCCAGTTCTTTAATTTGTTCATAGAAAAATGTAGATTCAAGAAGTGGCAACAGGAAGTGAAGGATTGACTTCTGCCTTATTCCACCAGGTCAAGCAAAACACCAAGTGCAGGCTTGCATGCTTGTCAGCAGACAGGTCACTCTAACCTTGACTTAGCTGAAAGTCCCCTCACCCCAGGCAGAGCATTCCATTCTGGGCCTGGCCAAGGACATGGCCCTTGGCCTCCAGGAGACCATAGCCTATTTTATTTTATTTTATTTTTTTATTTTCTGCTTCCTTCGTAAAGACTCATATAAACCCGACCCCAAACCTAGTCCCTTTCACAACCTCCATACCTCCAGGAAGGTCTGTGCCCTTTGCTGGTAATAGACAATCCTAGCCTGTTGAAAATCAAGTCTGGTCTATTCCTTTTCCCTTTTCCTTCATTTTCCTAAAAGTATGGGGCTTCTCTACCAGCTTAACAAAGGGTGGGGGCAATTAGGATTTCAAGGAGGGCAATAAATGGGAGGTGAAGTCTGTTTTAGAATGGCCTGTTTAAGCAATTCCTCTTGATAGCAGGGGCTCCTCATTTCTGGTGTCTGGAGTCAATCTTCTCTGGAACAAGAAACCTTGCTTGAAGGGGAGTTTATGGTATCTGAATTCTTTGGGGAAGGTTCTGGTTTTAGGCAGAAAAGCATTTGTTCAAACAAAGCCTCTTTGCATCTGTTGATTTTCAAATGTCTTCACCACACGATTATTTTTATGCAAAATGTGTATCCTCTGGATCCCTTCAGACATCTTGCACATTTTTCTGGCTTTTACAATAAAGGGAGTTCCATTTTCATTTTGCATTGGACACTGCAAACTATGTAATTGCCTGTGGAAATGGAATGGGAGAAGGGCAAAGAGCCAAATCTCCCCTAATAAGCCTGCCTCTTTCAGGTGTTCACGAAGTGTACTAGTACAAGCTCTACTGATCTAGATCAATAAATTGGTTGGATATTTCTTGCCTTGCTTTCCCCCCCCCCATCCCAGTTATCTTTCACTCTCTCTTTCTATTTTTCCTTTTTTCCTTCTCCCTTTCTTTCCCCTCCCATTCTCCTCCACCGGTTCCCCTCTCTCTCATTGTCTTTTTCCTTTTTTTTTCTCTCTTTAAAAATACTTAATTCTTGTAAAAGTGATATACAGAGGAGTTCCAGGTATGTAAGTCAAGTAAGGAGCCCATTTCTTTTTGAATCTTTTCTTTGGCACTGGGGTTTGAAATCAAGGTCTCACACATGGTAGGCAGGTATTCTAACTTGAGCCATACTATTTATCTATTGCAAGAATCATGAGTTTCATAGAGAAGAGAATATTGCCTACAAGGTGGTTGGTTATACAACTAAATGCCACTTGCAGGATGGTACCCAAAGTTGTGTAGCACAGAGACCTTGCATAGAGTCATCTGTTGATATCCCTGGGGGAACTGTGCTAAGACCTTCCATGGCTAACAAAATCTGTGGGTGCTCTATACCCTGATCTAAAGTGGCATAGTATTTGCATGTAACCAATTCATATTTTCTGTAATTTTAGAATTTAGAATTTTTTTAGAAGCTGTCTATAGCGATTTTCTGGAAGCAATTTCTTCTCAAAAATTATGGTAATGAGAAAAATCACCATCATTATACATTGATAATGATTAATAATAATGAAAAATAGTTTTCAACTATTAAAGAGGATGTTGGAGGAAATATTAAGAACTTAGAAAATTGCTGATAAAACACTATACTCATAATATCCATCTATATAAATAGTGATTACACTGTATTATGCAAACAATAGTGGCAAGAAAAAAAGTCTGTATATCCAGTCAGATGCAGTTAGATGATGTATTTTCCATCAGTGGTTGGATGAATCCAGGGACATGGATACTGATCACCAATTGTACTTAGTTCTTTTTTTTTAATCATTTATTTATTTATTTTATTGTCAGGCTGATATACAGAAGCGTTTGGAAGACTCGGAAATTTGGTGACAGAAAATGAGTTAGACTATTTAGCTTGCTCTCCGATAATACTGACTACTTTCCATGCCATTGCCTGCAATTCCTGGATTTGCATTTCCATCTGAAGTGACCTCTTCCTTTTCAGAATTTCTTTTTTTTTTTTTTTTTCCTTTTCCTTTTCAGAATTTCTGTACGTTGTGTATCTATCGTCTGTCTAAGCCCACATTGAAATAGTTTTCTGCTTTAGTTATGCAAGTTTATGTATGGTTGTGGTAAAAAATATAGATGTACAAAAAGTAAAACATTCATAATTATATCACCATGAGGGATAAGCACAAAAATATTTTATATATTTTTTTTGTAAAACTATTGTACAGAGGGGTTACAGTTACATGAGTAAGGAAATGAGTACATTTCTTTTTTTTTTATTTAATTTTATTTTATTTGTGAACATACTGTACAGAGGGGTTACAATTACATGGGCAGGATAATGCGTACATTTCTTACCAAGCATTGCAGCCTCCTCCTTTGTTTACCCTTCACATCCCTTCCCAGACTCCCCTCTCCCCCCCCGCAATCCCAATCCCAATCCTTCTCCTTCCTCCCCCTGAGTACATTTCTTATCAAGCATTGTTACCTCCTCCTTTATTTTCCCCCTACCATCCCTTCCCTCTTCACTTCCCTAACTCCTCCCTTCCTCCCCCCAAGTTGTAAAGTTCGTTTTCAACATTGTGTCTTGTACATCTCATTGTTACAATGGGTCAACCTGAATCCTTATTTCAGCATTTTGTTATTTCCCTTCCCCCCCCCAAATTAGAAAAATGTATATACAAGATGCAGGACACCAACATCAAATACAGTGAAAACAGGGGTTATACCATGGAGGAAGAACATACAAAAGAAACAAAAGAATCACATGGTACATTATAAATATGTTAAAAACAATAGCAAGAAAGAAAAAAACACTTATGTCCCTATATTGGGGTTCATTTCGCTTACCATCATCTTATATGGTCATATGTACATAGCTTTTGACCTTTTCTGCTTGTCCTAGACATATACTAGTTTTTGCAAATAAGGGAAACCATGGGACCTATGTTTCTTTGGGCCTGGCTTACTTCACTTAATATAATTTTTTCCAAGCCTTTCCATTTCCTAACAAATGGGGTGATGTTATTCTTTCTAATGGAGGCATAGAATTCATATATATATATATATATATATATGTATATATATATATATGTATATATATATATATGTATATATATATATATATATATATATATATCACATTTTCTTGATCCATTCATCTACTGAGGGGCCTCTGGGTTGGTTCCATATCTTAGCTATGGTAAATAATGCTGAAATAAACATAGCTGTGATGGTAGCTTTAGTATGGCCCTGTTTGTGATTGTTTGGGTAAATGCCTAAAAGTGGGATTGCTGGGTCATAGGGGAGCTCTATGTGGAGTCTTTTGAGGAACCTCCATACTGCTTTCCAAAGTGGTTGAAAAGTTTACATTCCCACCAACCAGTAGCGTTCCCTTTTGGCCACATCCCTTCCATCATCTGTTGTTATTAGATTTTTTGGTTATAGCCATTCTAACTGGGGGAAAGTGGAATCTCAATGTTGTTTTGATTTGCATTTCTTTTATGGCTAGAGAAGTTGAACATTTCTTCATGTGTCTATTGGCCATTCTTATTTCCTCTTCAAAGAAGTTTCTCTTTAAGTCTTTAGCCCACTTGTTGATGGGGCAGTTGTTTCTTTGAGGAATTTTTGTTGGGGGAATTTAATTTTTTGAGTTCTAAGTATGTTTTAGATATGAGTCCCTTGCCAGTTGTATGGATAGTGAAGATCTTCTCCCAATCCATGGGCTTTCTATTGATCTTGCTAGCTATGTCCTTTGCCATGCAGAAGCTCTGCAGTTTCATGCAATCCCATTCGTCCAACCTTTCTTTGATTTGTTGTGTTTCTGGGTCTTTATTAAGAAAAATTCGGCCTGTGCCAAGGAGCCCTAGAGTTTCTCCTATTCCTTTCTGTAATGTTTTCAGGGTGCCTGCTTTGACTTCGAGATCTTTGATCCATTTGGAGTTGATTCTGGTGCAGGGGGATATGTAAGGATCTGGCTTTAGTTTTCTACATGTGTTGAACTAATTTTGTCAGCACCATTTACTGAAGAGGATGTCTTTCTTTCATTCTATTTTATTAGCTCCCTTATCGAAGATTAGGTAGCTATAGGTCTGTGGGTTCATTTAAGCATAGATATTTTGGTGGACATTTTTTTCTCTCTCTTACAAAGTAAAATATTTTTTATTTTATTGTAGAATGGAATCATATTGTATATTATGTTTAGTTAGCTGCTTTTTTTCTTTTTTACCCTTTCTCTTTTTCTCTTTAGTGCTTGGAGATTGAATGCAGGGCTTTACTCATGCTAAGCAAGCATTCTACCTCTGAACTATTTCCCAAGCCCTTTGGTTTTTCACTTGATGGTATTTTATCAGCAATTTTCTAAGTTCTTAATATTTCCTCCAACATTTTCTTTAGTTGAAAACTATTTTTCATTATTATTAGTCATTATTAATGTATAAAGATGGTGATTATCCCATTACCATAACTTTTTGAGAAGAAATTGCTTCCAGAAAATCTCTATAGACAGCTTCTTAAAAAAAGTCTCTGGCATTTATTTTTACA
Source organism: Dipodomys spectabilis (assembly GCF_019054845.1). Lineage (NCBI taxonomy): Eukaryota > Metazoa > Chordata > Mammalia > Rodentia > Heteromyidae > Dipodomys > Dipodomys spectabilis. The sequence goes on along the minus strand of NW_024870731.1, from coordinate 23,236,301 downwards.
ATGTTTTCCTGTTTTTCTTTTATCTTGTAGGTGAACAAGTCAGTTTTCTGTCAGTCAAAATTTGAGCTTTTTAAGGTCTAACCTAGGTAGATCCATCCTGTTTTCCTCAGAGTATTTTAAAATCAGGAGGACTTTCAAAATATTTATCAATTTATTAGTATGTATTCTTTCTAAAATGAAACATAGTAGTCTTCTCTGTCTATGCAGATATGTTCCCAAATGCCCAGTGGATGTCTGAAATCATTAATAGTACTAAACCATATTTGCATTGTGTTTTTTTTCCTACACATCCATACCTATGGCAAATGTTCATCTGCCCACTTAAATGCAGTTTATGCCTTCGCTCTGGCATATCTGCATTGCCAACATCACTACTCTTCTGCTTTAAGATAGTTATTAAGTAGAATAGCATCATGATATTGAGATAAATGATCTGGTAACTCAGGTAGCTACCGAGTTTCTAACAATTGGCTAGAGACTATATATAGCATGGGTACACTATAGAAAAAAAGCCAAATCCAGAAACAGAGCTAAAAATATCAAGGCACATCTGAGCTCCACACTATAGAAATGGATGATTTAGTGGTTTTTTTTTTTTTGTATTTCCCATTAATATTTTTAGATTGTCACTATCTGTGGGGGGAGGGGCGGAAATTGAAACAGCAGAAAGTAAAACTACAGATATGTAAGAGGAATGAAAAGGCATGAAAAGACATCACATTTCCCAACTCTGTCTGAGTAGGGAAAACTTTTCTGCTAGTCTTCTTCCATGAGGGCTATCAGTGGATTTTTTTTCTTCCTCCTATCCCGAGTCTTTTATTTTCTGAGTAAAAACATCTGGCTGCATTTCGAATTGATTCACACAATTTATTTCACCAGCCTCTAGGCCCCAAACTGTGTTTTAGATATGCATGGGTTTCTGCTGTATAAGTCAATGGGGGCTGTGCCTGTACATCCGACAATGTAATCTGCCTTGAGTCATTATGTTAAAATGATTCCCCGCGTTGAATTGTTTAGTGTGAAATAGGATTGTTTGCATTCCATTTACTCTTTACTTTCTTAATTAGAGTGACCTCCAGCTCCAATCCTCCAATTGTTGGATTTTGTTATGTCTTTCCAGGAATCCCTCCTTGTAATAAGGTTAACTTTAAATACTGCATTTCCTCGAGGCTGACATAAAATGCACTCTCCTTTAGACAAAATAAATCCAACCTTCACTCAAATATGCCAGACAGAATTCTAGGAATATTGGAGTCACGTAATTTTGTACAACTGTTTCCTTCATCGCTGCATACAAATATTGCTTTAAGGTAGTATTGTCTACCTTCTGGGAGGCCCTTGGTCCCAGGCAGGTCTCTAGGAGATAACAGGAGACATTGTTCACTTGATAAAGGGATGAAGATGCCTTCCTAATGCTTTTCATTACTAAGAAGATTACTGTGTGGCCGTTTTTCTCTATTCTCCCCATAAAAGACAGCTAACACACAATGATGGGTCAGATATGGTCTGAGGACCACATTCCATGAGCTCATATGTGCCTTGATATTTTTAGCTCTGTCTCTGGATTTCTCTTTTCATCCACACCCTCCCCAGTGTTCAGACCCACAGGACTCCTTTATCCCAAGTCTGAAAGCCTTGAGAGCTTCTACTTTCTATTTGATGTTGATAGCTCCCATCTGGTCCTTGCTTTAGACTGGCATATCTATGTATGCTTACTGTATCTGTTTTTAACCTCAGATGTGCGATGACTCTTATAACTTGAAATCTCTCTTTAATTACCTGGGATGTTCGCTATTCTCTCCCCACCCTGCTCCATCCACTATCATGGAAGTTGTTGATTCTAGTAATCACCCTCACAGGTTCTGAAATCTTACTCTGTATGTTGTATAACAGGGACGTACGCACTTCTCTGCCTTCTCTGCTCCTGCTCTACTTTTGTTTGAGCATTTTATGCTCAAGCTTAAGGGAGGAGTCCTCTGCCTGGATTGTTCCACATTTTCAAAGCTGGAGCTTTCTCTTCCTTTCAAACTCAACGCTGTTACTTCTTTGGACAGATTTTCCTTCTCAGGGTAGTGCCCAATATTCAACCATCCTTGGGCATGATTACTATCCAACCAGAACAAACTTTCATTATTAACAAATCATATCCTGAGCAGGGATGTTAATTCTAGACACTCAGGAGGTTGAGATCTGGACAATGGAGGTTCCAAGCCAGCCAGAGTAGAAAAATCTCTAAGACTATCTCCAACTAACCAGCAAAAATCAGAGTGGCTTAAGGGCTAGTATGCCAGCCAAGCAAGTGTGAAGTCCCGAGTCCAAACCCCAGTACTGGCAAACAAAAACAAACAAGCAGAAAACCTCAATGCTATCTTTGTACTAGGGCGAAACAGATAGATTGTTTGGTTTATGGCAATAATCATAACCTGTGTATTTATGTATTTCTTATATTTCCACTTCTGAGTGTATTCTCTAATTGTTTCCACAAGAGCAAGACTTTTTCTATCTTCATCACAATTAGGGAAGAAAAGCTTTTCTTTTATCCTCTTATGTTCAGTGTATGGGAGCCTGCAAATTAAATGGACAGTAAACAGATTAGCATACAGACAGACAGATTTTTATGTATTTATGTTCAGAGAATTTACAGAAAAAGCTGAGTCTCTAAGCTGCCTGAAAAAGGGACTTTGCAACCTTTACAACAAGGTGAAAGGCATGGTGGTAGGGAGAAGAGACTCCTACAGGAAGAAAAGACATGTTTCTCCAGTAAAGACAAATGGGCTTTTAGTAGAACAAAATAGGAGATAAAAAGATTTGTGATAATACTTGTATATGCAAATGCAAGTAGCCTTCTCCATCTTCTTTCTGGCATATGAACTCCCCTGGAGAGGGATTTATGTCATTTTCACTTTCTGTCTCCTTACTGGGAGTGAAGCTGCCCTGAAGAGGGGATTTATGACAGCCTCATTGCTAGAAGTTTCTGTGTTTAGTCAGATAAGGGAAATGCCAAGAAGGTTTCATGTTATACATGTTGAATCTCAAATGTTTTTAGTTTAAAATAATCTTCCTATCAGCTCTGGGGGGCAAAGAGGGTCCCCACTTCACTTAGTACCAGCACTGTGCTTTCTATAGAATAAGTACTCCAGAAATACGGGTCGAAATGTACATAAATGAAACAGTAAGTAGAGAAATTACTTGGGATGGCTAGTAAATTCATTGTGGTTGCTTGTATCAGGTAGAAGTGTGCATGTATATGTGTGTGTTGTCATCTATATAAAAGTTCTCTCCTCTCCTCCAAAAAAAATTCACAATGCACGGGAGAAGGGTACCTTAGTTTTATACGTTAAAAAATGTTTCTTTCATTGGGTCGTCGGCAAGTTCATCACATGATGTACACATTGTCACACATAGGCAAGGTTCTTGATGACATAGGACCTTCTCTGGCATTTTTCTTTTTGACGTATGGGACAAACTACTCTTCTGTGGATAGATGATCATCCCCAAAGAGGTTATTTCACTTCTCCCGTTCTTGCAGTCTAGATTAAGAGTGAGTGGCTAAGAGTTCTGTGAGGGACAGTGAAGATGAAATCCTTACTGTGGGTGCAGGATGCTATGTGCAAGAAGGGGTCTTCTCAGGGGATTTGAGGGTCAGGGTTCTCTCTGCTGTCTGATCTCTAGATGAGGGGTTAAAAAGTGTGATGACAGATGCTGTCGTGTACATTTTTCTCTATTGGAAAACTTCAGGCTTACACAAAGCCTGAAAACCCTGTGACCTGGCTTTGACAACTATTCATATTGGCATGATCTTGTCTCACCACCAAACCCAGCCCCAGCTTTCCTTAGGTTACCCAACCCTTCCCCACTACACTACTAAATACTTCTATTCTTCAATGTTGTATTTTAGTTTTTATTTTTAACTGATAAATAGGAATTCACTCACGAGATCATTTCAAAACATAGTTTGCATAGCATATTATTTCACCTATTAATACTTTAGATCAACTGTATTTCTAACAGTTAAGAACACATTTTAAACAACTATTATATGCTGGGTGTCGGTAACTCACGCATGTTATCCTAGCTACACAGGAGGCTAAGAGCTGAGGATTGCAGTTTAAAGGCAGCCTGGGCATCAAAGTCCATGCTATTCTTACCTCTTAACTAACCAGGAAACAAGCTGGGAGTCAGAAAATGTGGTAACTGCCCCATTTGGGGACAACAATTTCAATGTCTTAGAGACCCAGCAGGTGACATTACATAGCACTCACTGAGTGTTGGAAGATAATAATGATAGCAGGGCCAACAATAGAGATGATGATTGTCCACTCTTGTCCATGTAGGTCTTAGGACTATTAGTTGGAGAATCATCAGGCTGCCTAAAAACTCTGATGCAGGCCTGGACCACTGCTCACATGGTTTTGCTTCGAGATAAGCATGCAGGTCCTTAGACTGGAAGCTTTCAAATTCCAGAGGTGGGGGGTCTGTAATATAGGAATGCCTGAGGCCAGCTGAGCAGTTCTTCCTTTCCACACTGTGACTTCAGCTTCTTTAGATGAAAGCCATCTGGTTTTTCAGGCTGGAAATAAAATGATGGTTTGAAGGTGATGGCAGGAACCTCGGTTATTTAGCTTGGGGGAAAATGGAGAGGGCCGTGGAAAAGCCACACATGCCTCATCAGCAAGAGCTGCACTACTTCATCAGGGTTGTGAAGAGGAAAGTGGGAGAGAACGCTAAAGTCCAGAGCTAATCACAGCCAATCTGTTTTTCATGTCTGCCCTTTGTCAACTCTGCCACTCTTCTCCTTAGCTTCTCTCTATCCCCCCAACCAGCGATTTCCTTCTACCTATGTAGTCTTCTTCCACAAATACTCACCCACTCTCTTTCATCTACCAAAAGGCTTTTGCTCTCTTCATAATGCATCAGAAATTGGTGAGGTGTCTCTCCTCTGTGTCTGCCTTTGTTATGGGTTTATTGTTTTACTACCATTTATTGGGTCTTGGTAGGGAGAAATAATGCTATGGTCATTCCAGTATTCCTTATGGATGTATTTCTAGAGATGTCTAAAAATACTTTTGACATGAATATTCCATTTCTAGGGAAACAATCTATTTTCTGGTGCCAGAGTGAAGGGCAAAGCTGTACTGTAACAAAACTTATCCAATCAAATCTGAGCAGTGACAGTTGTCCAGGGCACATTTTTTTGTTGTCATTAAATTCACTTTGCCACTGCTTTTGTGTGTGGCTTTATCAAGTAGGCTCTGAACTTGACCTTGTTCAGGCCACTGAAGATTTTTTTTCTGTCTGCCAACCAGAGACAAAGTTGTTTTTAAATCTTTTTAGTAAGTTGATTAAAAATGTTCACACCTGCCAGGCACTAGTGTCTCCCGCCTGTTATCCTAGCAATTCAGGAGACTTAGATCTGAGGACTGCTGTTCAAAGCCAGCTTGGGCAGGAAAGTTCTTGAGACTCTTTCTCCAATTAACCACCCAAACACCTGAAGTGGAGCTATGGCTCAAGTGATAGAATTCTAGCCTTGAGTGAAAAGGCTAAAGGACAGTCCCCAGGCTCTGATTTCAAGCCCCAAGACTTATACAAATACACAAAAAAGTATACAAATACACAAAAAAGTTCATGTTATCCAGATACATGATTACCAGGTTTTCCTTCCTTCTTGTACCACCCAATTTCAGAACAACCAAAAACCTGAAATAAAGAAGATCTACATTTCCCATGGCCATCGGAACAGCACTATATATACATCATTCAACAGTCTTTTAAACTAGGGGGACTGCCACACAAAACACAAACAAAACCCAGAAATCTAGAAAATCCTGGCCTTGAATGTCATGTACTTATTCATGCATTTGGAAGGCAATACAGACTGTGAATGAGACTCTGTAGAACCAAACACGTGGCCTGCAGCCAGGTTAATGTGAAAAATCATAGCTTTGGTGGCATCAGTACCTCAGCCATCTCTTAGCCTTAGTTACACATACAAGGGGATGTTTCTCTCTGGCTTTCACTGTTATTGTTTGCATTTATATTAAAGAGCTAAAAAAATGGGAGGATAGCCTAATGAGAAATAAATAATGGAAACTTTTTTTTTTTAAACCCTATTTGTTTGTAAGTGTATCTGACCTAATAAACTTACATAATCCATGGATCATTTCCATGGTAGACTGTTATGGTTCCAAAAGAGCCATTGTGCTAATGTAGCAGCTGATGATCTTATGCACAGACTCTGCACACTAAATGCCCTTATGAAATTGGAAATGAAATATGGGAACTGAGCACGGCCAATAACCATTTTTAAAAATAATGAAGTACTCTTGCACAAGGCCCCACCAAAATCATGACGAGCTGCATCAACCTAACAAACTAATTGCCTGCAAATTATATATCTATATCTATATATCTATATCAATTTCTGTATTTGGATCAGGATTTTTTTTTTAAAAGTCAAATTCAACCAAAATAGGGTTTATGTATTTTTTGAAGAATAAAATGTATTTTGGTACTCAAGGGAAACATGAGAGCCTGCCCCATGTCTCATTCCAGCAACTGATGGTTAAGCCTTGAGAATTAAGTCGTAGACGCCTTGGGCTTTAGAGAAGAGAGGGAGGTGGAGACCTGGCTTTGCTGAAGTTCTTTGGGCCTAAGTAGCAACACCCTGCTTGGCCACAGTAGAGAATAAACTGCCAATTGTGCTAAATTATAGGATGCTTTTTAGATGTGCACAAATAGCCCATTACACTTTTCACAGCATTCCTTCATTAAGCCTGCAGAATTGTTTCTTTATGCTTTCTTCATAATAGCTTCTGAAAGGTCAAGAATTGCTTACCTGACTTTCGGGTACCCTTTCAGGGAATAATGCTGTTAACCACTCATGGCTTTTGGCCCTCAGAGCTGACATTTGCTCTGAGGTCTTCCCATAGGATATCAAGATTGGTCCCCATTACCAACAGATACACACACACACACACACACACACACACACCCCTCAGGAGTAGGTGATAGAAGGAAGACTCTGGAAGCTCCACTTATTAAGATTTTGCTTGACTTTGCATTAGGGCTGATGTTTACTTTTGGTAATGCTTAGCTCTGGTGATATTAGAGAACTACTAGAGAGTTTTGGTTTAAAAAAAAATCAGACAAAATGAGAAGACTGTGGGTTTAAATTCAGATCTCCTCCTCCAGAGGTTTGTGTTCTGGGACCAATCAGCTCATAAAAGCTCAGTTTCTGTGTGCATAAAATGGGAGTGACAGGATATCATTTCAGAAGGAGATTTCTGGGCAAAGAATAAGCATTAATGTTGCTTTCAAACAAAATCAGGTAGCATTTGCAATGTTGCAAAATGTTGGCCTCAGCCAGCAATACTGTATTTACCTGCATACTTTCTTTGTCAATTCCCATGGCTAAGTTTTGGCAGTCAGGTTATAAGGGGACAGGAATATTTGTCAGATGTCTCCAGTGTGGTGAGGACTCATATATTTCCCACTTAATTCTTTACACATTCTCATGATGTAGGTATATTTGTTGCAATACTATAATGAAGAATCTAATGCTCAGAGATAACAATAATGATTACTATTTAGTGACTCCCTATTATTAATAAAGGTACTGTCTTGTGTGCTTTGATCTACTTGTCATTCTTGTCATTCTAGTAGTTTTTGATTTTCTACTATTATGACGTTGACCACCACGGGTCTTCTTGGATATGTCTTCATGAGCACAGGAACGGGCTTGCTGATTTGGACATAAGTGAATGGATGACATGAGCAGATATTCTTTTAAAAAATTTATTGCAAAAGTGATGTACAGAAGAGTTAGTTGTATATGTAAGGTAATGAATACATTGCTTGTCAAGCATTGTTACCCCCCGCCCCGTTTTCTCCCACTTTCCCTCCTCACCAACTCCCCTCCTCCTCAAGTTGTAAAGTTCATTTCCAACAAAGTGTCTTGTGAGTATCACTGTTGCATTGGTTCACTCTTTATCCTTGTCTCACCATTTTCTTATTCCCCTTCCCTTCCCCTAATCAAATCAATGTATATATAAGACATAGGGAACCAAAATAAAAAATGGTGACAACAGAGGATAAACCAAAGATAAAAACAAAATGAAAGAAAAAAAGCAATAACTTCACACAGTACATTAAAAAACAAAACAAAAACAACAAAACCCTCTTGTTTCCATATCTTGGAGTTAATTTTGATTAGCATCATTTTATATGGTCATATGTACATAGCTATTGAGCTATTGTGATCCTCTGCTACAAACAACTATCATAGATATACTATACTAATATTTACTAATTATTACAAATGAGGGAAATCATGGAGCCTATATTTCTTGTGCCTTGCTTACTTCACTTAATATGATTTTTTCCCAAGTCTTTCCATTTCCTTATGAATGGGACAATGTCATTCTTTCTGATGGAAGCATAGAATTCTGTTGTGTATGTATACCACATTTTCTTGATCCATTCATCTAGTGAGGGGCATCTGGGTTGGTTCCATATCTTAGCTATGGTAAATAATGCTGCAACGAACATAGTTGTGCTGGTGGCTTTAGTGTGGCCTTGTTTGTGATCATTTGTGTAAATGCACAGGAGTGGGATTGCTTCATCATATGGGAGTTCTATGTTGAGTCTTTTGAGGAACCCCCATACTGATGAACGGATATTCTAAATTTATTTCCTAAAGTTGCTGAAATAATTCTATCTTGCTTCCAAACATATTCATTGAGCCACCTTCCCTACTATTTTCGCTATTCTTGTTTTTCCTGAGCATGTGGGTATAAAATGGAATTTTATCTATAATCTGTATTCACCAACTACTAATGAAATTGGCAAGTGCTCTGTGTATTCATTTGGTCATGTATTTACTTTTCTCTAAGATGACTATTTTGTGTCCTTTGCTCTTTATCTCTTAACCTATTTGTTTTCTCTTGTTGATTTTAGGAGTTGTTTATATTTTTTGTACTAATTGGTTGGAGGTCCCATTGCAAATAATTTTCTCCCTACTTGTGACTTGCCCACTTTCCTTAGGGTGTTCTTAGCATAAAGTCTTCATATTTATTAGAGTTGAATTGTTCTTTAATGGTTAGCATTCTTTTTGCCTTGTTTAACAAATTTACAAATATTCTTTTTTTCTACAAGTTTTATCTTGTGACATTTAAGTCCTTAATTGACTTTTGACTTGAGGTAGCACTTTAAAACCATATATTTCTATTATGGAAAACATTTTTTCCCCAGTTTAATTTGTTGACTTTCCTCTTTATGACTCTCATTCTTCCAGCTCATACTGCTACCATTATCTCTGTCATATATCAACTTTTCATATGTGTTTCTAGGAGTTCTATAGTATTCTAGTTCATTGATCATTTGTCCATTCTTCCAGCTCATACTGCTACCATTATCTCTGTCATATATCAACTTTTCATATGTGTTTCTAGGAGTTCTATAGTATTCTAGTTCATTGATCATTTGTCCATTATCAAATCAATCCTAGTGGTTACTATGGCTCTATAATATCTTCTTATCTTGTAGAACAGATCTGACTCATTCTTACAAATATCCATTTTGAAAATTGAAAAAATATAAAATTCTAGAGAAAGCAAAAATTATAATTTTATTATTTGAGTACAGCAACTCAAAAATTTTATGCATTTTTCTCAACTATACATATGTACACTCACTTGAAAACACATATGTGGATGTGTATACATATAAAACCACTTAAAATTTTTTTTTTTTAATTTAATTTAATTTTATTTGTGAACATACTGTACAGAGGAGTTACAGTTACATGGGCAGGATAATGTGTACATTTCTTACCAAGCATTGCAGCCTCCTCCTTTGTTTATCCTTCACATCCCTTCCCAGCCTCCCCCCTCCCCCCCACCACTTAAAATTTTTTAAGATAAGAATCAATTGTTTTTCTAGATGCAAGGTTGTGTATGACAGGCTTTATTATTGCCAAGGCTGAGAGATAATATTTAGGAAATATTATAATGCTTAAGATACTAATAATACTGTGAGAAAGAAACTTGTTTTCAATTTTACAGCCAATATGTTTCTTCTTTGAGTCCAAGGAAGCATTAATTGTATATCCTTAAGCTTTATTACTGCCCTAAACTAAGAAAAGAAATCTTTGTCCATCCCCAAAGAGACACAATTCCCTTATCCTCTAGGCATAGCACTATCTGCTTGTTTAATAAAACGAACAAAACATGGCATATTACATTTTTTAAAGAACTTTACCTTAGCTTTTAAACCAGATTTGTGCTTGAGTCCTTAGTCTTCAGCTTATTGGCTTTATGACCTTGGACCAGCCATAGCACTTCTTGGAGTCTCAATTTCTTCATCTTTAAAGTGAAGGTAATATTTGCCTTGGAGTTTCCAGGAGTGTTAATGTATTTGTAAAAAGCTTCATAAAATGCTTGCCAATATTTGCTTTTACATTTTAATTAGTTTTTATTTTTATTATGAAAGTAGTATGAACATCTTATAAAATTTTTGACTGGTACAGCAGGCATGCAGTGAAAAGTAGAAGTCTCTTCTTACCTTTGGTCAATCTCATTTCACTAAAGGACTAATGCTAAATTCTCAAGACACATTTGTATTAAGAACATAATATCCACAATAGACAAAAATCCTTGAGACCTTATATAAATATCACATATAAGGTAAGCTAAGATGTCCAGAACATTTCATTTCTTTGATAGTTCTAAAGATTTTTCTATTTTATTGTATTTTGAACAATTTAGGGGTAGAGGGGAAACCCAAATAGAAATCTTCCAATTTAGAAGCAGGAGAAATTTATCACAACTTATTTAACAATAAATAGAAAACACTTGGTTTTTAGAATTTACTGTTTAAAAATGGGTCTCCTTATAATAGTAATGTGTAGTTATGGAAATAACCATTAGGTGTGTGAAGTAAACGAAATGTCTTTCTCATACTTTGCTAATCCTTTTCCCCAGAAATTACTATGGGGAATAAATTTTATTTTGTCCCTGTCCTGGGGCTTGAACTCAGGGCTTGAGTGTGGTCCCTGAGCTTTTTTGCTCAAAGCTGGCATGCTACCACTTGAACCGTGGTTCCACTTTTGGCTTTTTGGTAGTTAACTGGAGAGATGAGTCTCTCAGTGTTTCCTGGCCAGGCTGGTTTCAAACCATAATCCTCAAATTTCAACCTCTTGAGTAGCTAGGATTACATTTATGGGCCGTTGTTGCCTGTCTTGGGAATAGTTTTAATGTCTTAAACTTGAAAATATTTGTCTAAAAACATGGTTTCACTCTTTTTATGACATAGTTTTCATTTTGCTTTGTTTTTTCTTCCTTCCTTCCTTCCTTCCTTCCTTCCTGCCTGCCTGCCTGCCTGCCTGCCTTCCCTCTTTTCTTCCTTCTTCCTTCCTTTCTCCTTTCTTTCCTTTTGCCTCTTGCACTCTTCCTTTCTCTCTCCCTCTCTCATTCATTCATCATTTACTCCATATCTGTTCTCAGCCAAATAATGAGGGGGTTACATCAGGCCCAGTCTCTCTTCTCTCCTGAGAGGTGAATGTTATACTGTGACCTAAATACTTCATTATAGTGATCATTATAGAACCTATGTTACCATAATGGAACCCAGATGATTTGGGAAAACTTCCTGGAGGAAGTGACCTCTAAATTGAGATCTGAAAGCTGAGTGGATATTAAGCTCATATAATAGCCAGAGCTGTGGAACAAAATAGTGCCGTGAGGAATGTTGAGAAGCTGGGATGAAGAGGCCACCTGTACAGGATCAGGGACTGAGGATAATGAAGGGAGAACAGTTCTAATCAGAGAAAGGGGTTCAGTCAGGATGATGCTGGAAGAGCTACTGAGGCATGTACCCATGAAAGGCAGATGGGTCCCATGAAAGGACTTGCATGTAAGAGAGAGACATTGCTGTGTTTGCATCGGGGAAGGTCCCCTTTTGCTACCATGGGGAGGAAGAACTAGAGAAGGTAGCCAGGTGGTGGGGCCAGTCAGAAACCCTGGAGTGGCTCAGGTGAGAGGAGATGGTAGTTTGGATTAGGATAGGGATGGTAGTGATAGGAGAAGTAGATGGATCTAAAAGTAGAGGAGTTTTGCATGTAGACAGAATATTTGGAAGAGGCAATTGAGAATGCAGTCATTGAATTCAAAGACTACTTCTGTGTGTGTGTGTGTGTGTGTGTGTGTGTGTGTGTGCAAGCGTGCATGTGCACACGCATGTGCATGTGCTGTTCCTGAAGCTTGAACTCAAGGCCTGGGCACCAGTTCCTGAGTTTTTTTTTTTTTTTTTTTTTGGCTGAAGTCAAGCTACAGCTCTACTTCTTTTTGGTGGTTAATAGAAGATGCAAGTCTCATGGACTTTCCTACTCAGGCTGGCTTCAAAACTGTGATGCTCAGATCTCAACCTCCTGAATAGCTCAGATTACAGGCATGAGCCCACGGGTGCCTATCAGGTAAATACTTTTTAAAGCAAATAATGAAGAAACAGGTTTAGTTAGATCTCATTCTGAAAACTTAAACTGGCATTAGCTTTGAATGATTATTTTTGTATTATCGAAAATTATGTCATAATCACGATCATAAACTAATGTTTTAAGTGAAGAATCAGAATTTTCATCACAAATTTTAGGGAATCATGAAAATAGAGTCATTCACTTTATGTTTAAATTTGGTGAGAGTTTGAAATACAGATCATTTTGAGAAAAAGAGAAGTTCATTCTTTGTTAGTTTCCCCCAAGGACATATCCCTTTGATATTTAGAATATTTCCAAAATTACTTTGATTAACCTCATGGTACTGTGTCCTTTACAAGATATTGGCAATTTATTTTAGCATGATTGGCTTTGTTGTATATATATGGGTATTTGGAATTGGTAAGGAATTTTTTTTCAGTCAGAGGTAAGTCCATTAGTAAATATTTTTGTGTTATGGTGACTGGTTTTTCTGTGCAACCTGTTGCAATGGGGCAATGAATACTGGGATGAGAACATCCTATTATCTGCCACCCATCGATTGGGATTATGTCCCACTAGGGAAGTGTAAAACAAAGCTTTCATCAGGAGAAAGAAAAACAGATAAGGTCTTTATCTTTGGGATACATCCTTAGTGTACATCAAAGACACAGCAGAAAAGAAATGATTTCTTCAAATTTCTCTCCCATTCTTACTCAGCTGAAGGTATTTTCTCAGCAATCCTCCCATCAAAGGGCACAAGATTTGCCAGACGAATCTCTGCACTTTCTGGAAAGCAGCCCAAATTTCATTAGCAATAAGAGAACATCATCTTACCCACTGATGTTTTCCGAAGAAAAGCAATCACTAGTATTCTCTCCATCCGCTCCCCCCCCCCCCAAGGCGATGACTATCCCTAACACAAAAGATTGAGGGAGATTCTGAATTATGTTTTTGTCTTCATTCTCATAAAGGTTTAATTTACCGAGTTACATGCATCGATCATCATTTTATATCATTGAAATCTTTGGATGTGTGACTCATTAATTGAATATCTATGTATCTTACTCCCTCCATCCTCTCTTCTTGGTTTTCTTTCATAAACATGTATTAAGTGCCATCTGTGACAGATGCTATCCTGGGTTGCTGTGGCTCCAACCTAGATATCATCTCAACATGGTGGAAGGTATCCCAGAGGGGTGACGCTTGAGTCCCCAACAGGGATTTGATTTGTGTTGATTTTGAACATTTCTGTTTTTCTGGATCCCTATTTTTGCCTTTAGAAGGCATGACTTACAGATAAGTAGTGACTTTTTATCTGACAGCATATGGAATTCCAGGGATTCTAGGCATTATGTGGCACCTTCTCTTTGATTTTTCATTTGCTCTTCTTTGTGTAATGGGAATCTCTGTGAGCAGCAGCAGTCTCTCCCCTCCGCCCCCCCCCCCCCCCCCAGCAGCTCAGAGTGGAGTCACAGACTGAAACCGTGTGTGTGTGTGTGTGTGTGTGTGTGTGTGTGTGTGTGTGTGTGTGTGTGTGTGTGTGTTTCTGGGAGTCTGGAAGCACACAGAGCCCAGTGTAAACCTGGAACAAAGGTGGGGGTGGGGAGTTACACTGTATCATCTAACATTTCTATTTCTACAGGCAGCTCCGCATAATCAGACCTTTTCCACTGTCTTTTATCTACTTTGCCCTCTCCATTCTTTTCTTGCCCAGGCTCCAAGGGTGCGTTTAGCCTTTTTCCCCCCTCTCTCCTGGATCTTTTCCCCTTCCTCTCACACATGCATCTGTATTTATTTAAAAATTCAATTAGTCTCTGACCTGGAGTTACCAGACTTGCATTCTCATACTACAATCTTTAGGTAGATAAAACCCAAACCCAAACCAGCCAACCCAACAAAGACAGGGACTATGTGTCTAACCAACAAAAGATGCTCCTATTTGCAACTGTGGCTTTCGAAACTTCATTCATTCAGTGACATTATGTGTTGCTGTGACAGATGCAGGAACTTTAACTGGGAATTGGTCTTAGGAAGTTATAGTGGTGAGAAAGAAAGAGACTGAGCAGGAGAAAAGTCTGCAAAAATTCAGTGGACAAGGTATAGAATAAACCTCAGAATTGTCCTTCGGAAGGATGGGGCAAAGGCATTTGTCTACCACTTCCCAAACCCTCCCAGGGATGGACACACCACAGGCTGCTCATTCTCCTGCTGACTGCTCTGCCCGAAGCTGCAAGGCTCATGCAGAGGGTATCTTTAGACTTGAGAGAAGCCAGCAGCAGAACTGGGAACTGTTCACCGTGGCTGTGGCTGAACTCAGAGGAGCGATGAGGGATGAAGCCTGGGGCACCAAGAACAGATGCTCCAAATAGCTTTCCCCACAGTGGTGGGAAGCATGCTTCCTTGCTTGGTTTATCTTGATAACCATGAACACATTTCACAAGGACAAGGACAGTGGCTTCATTCTTATTTCTTGAGTGTTTAGCATAGGACCAGACAGATTCACAGGAACCATTCAGGTTCATGTGTTGAACAAATGAAGAAGGTGAGATCCATTGAATCTTGCCAACAGGGATCTGGTTACTTATTAATTTACCAATTTCTATTTTAAAAAGATATACATTAGAGGAGAGTTCTCAAGATGGCGACGGGGCAGTAGGGAAACGCCACAGCTCTCTCCAACCAAAAAGAGAGTTCGAGTTCCAACCTTTAATCTCCCCAAGAGACCGACAACAACAAAAAGACGAACACTCAGAGAAAAACCAGAGGTGGAAAATAACAAAAAAAGAAAGAGAGGAAAAGAAGAATTTCAGAACAGAGAAGAGCGAAGACCCCTCCCCCAACCTTTACTGGCCGCGCGGCAGTGCGCCAAGCCGCCGGCCAGCCGGCCCGGCGGGGGCTGCCGGAGCCACAGAGACACAGGGGGCTGCTTGCAGATCACCAGGTACCGGATTGCAGAACAGCGGATCGCCAGGAACAGAGAAACCTACCAGCCGGGAGTCTCCAGGAGGATCCCACCCCACCCATCACTCTCCACCGGAGCGGAGAGGCTCCATCCCGCCAAAGCCGCCCGGCACCAGCAGCGCCACAAAGGGACCTGTCCGCAGACCACCCGCCCAATCGCGATCGCAACGACCCGGCGGGGGGCCACCCAACCCAGCCCGCAACCACCCCAACTGAACTCGGATTGCAACAACAACTGACGGACTGCAACAACAACTGACGACCTACAGGGTGAGTACCCATCAGGGGACAGGGAATCCATCAAGGGAGACCAGAGCTGGAGGGAATCCCCAGACCCTGACCTAGACTCCCTACCCCAACACCCGGACCACAGGACCCACTAAAACTGGGAACTGTTCGAGAGCCCCACCAGCCGGTGGAGCACACTCTGCTGGCCAGGCCAGAGCAAGAGCGCCCCGGGAAGGGAGCTTAAATGCTCAAGCCAGGAACAGTGCCCCTGGGTCAAGACCACCAACAGTAGAAGAAATTTGAACTGTGTCCTCCAGGCTGCATAACCAAGGTGGTATACACATTAGCACAGGCCTAACGAGCGCGCTCCAGGCTGGGGCCGGAACCAGGCCAGGGGACCGGCGCCTGAACAAAGCAAAAAGGGTCAGAAGTGGGGCTGTGGCTCAAATGGTAGGGTGCCAGCCCTGAGCTGAAGAGCTGAGGGACAGCACCCAAACCTAGAGTTCAAGCCCACAACCAGCCCAAAACAAACAAACAAAAACACATCAGGAGCCCATAGCAGACTCCAGTATTTGGGAGAGTGCATCCAGAGCATCTGATCTTCCCAAGAGCACCCGCAGGAGCAAACACAAGCAGTCTAGGCTGCTCAACCCTTCCAAAGGCGGGAATTGCTACAGCAGAGAGCTGAGAATCCTAAGTGAATAGCAGCTGGAAATAGGCTCCCAACAGAATCCAGATCAGACACAGACTCTCTCTACCAATAGAGAATCAGCAACCAAGCAAAGACAGACACACCAAAACAAGATTGAAGAGCAGTCTCCTGAACCCCCATGCGAAAATCACAGAGAAAAATCACAAGGTTTACCACTACCCAGGACAGCAAGCTCACCTCAAAAGCCAGCAGCCACGCAGGGGAGAGCCCCAGTGGGAGCAAAGCAGGAATGGAAGACAAAAACTACATCCAAGGGTTGCTGGAGGCAATGACTCAAGAAATAAAGCGAGAAATGGATCAGAAATTGAAAGAGCACAAGGATGAACTATCAAAAGATATACAGGATATCAAACAAAAATTGGATGCAAAAATAGAAGCTGCACAAACCTCAGTAAGAAGTGAGATAAACGCCAAATTAGAGGTAATGCATACTGATATCACCTCATTGAGAGGTGAGATCAGTACTCTGAGAACCAACATTGAATCCATAAAGGGATCCATTTCCACCATGCAAACCACAATAGAAGCCACGGTCAACAGAGTGAATGAAATGGAAGGTAGAGTGTCAGATACAGAAGACAGAATACACCAACTGGACCAAAAAGTGACAGATATGGAAAAATCACTCAAATTAAACCAAAGGGAAATTCAAGAGCAAGCAGATAATGCTAAAAAATTTAACCTTCGCATAATCGGAGTGGACGAAGGTGAGGAATTCCAGAGCAAGGGAATGCAACACCTATTTAACAAGATAGTCAATGAAAATTTTCCCCACCTCAAAAACGACCATCTTAACTACATCACAAAAGCTTATCGAACACCCAACAAGCAAGATCCCAGGAGAAACACTTCTAGGCACATAATAGTAACAATGATGGATCTGAATAATAAGGAAACAATCCTGCATGCAGCAAAAATGAAGAAGGAGCTATACTACAACGGGAAAAAAATTAGAATCACTGCAGATCTCTCCACACAAACAATGAATGCAAGAAAAGCCTGGGAAAGCACCATACGAGCCCTGAGAGCCAATAACTGCCAACCCAGACTGATATACCCGGCAAAGCTAGCATTCACATTCGATGGAGAACTGAAAACTTTTAATAGCAAAGAAAAACTAAATGAATACATAAACATTAAGCCAGCATTACAAAGAATTCTAAGAGGGGGGACACAACCTGAAGAAAGCAACCAGGAACTGGGACCTGCCCCAAACAGGCATTACTCAAAGTCTAACTGAGCAAGCACAGGAGGAAAGGAAAGAAGAAAAACTTAGGAAAACGGAATGGCAGGGACAACAATGCATCTCTCTATACTTTCTCTTAATATAAATGGGCTGAATTCGCCAATTAAAAGAAAACGAACTGAGGACTGGATCAGAAAACAAGACCCATCCATCTGTTGCCTTCAGGAGACCCACCTCTCAGCCAAACATACAAACAAACTCAGAGTGAAGGGGTGGAAAAGGATCTACCAATCAAATTCCCCCAATAAGAAAGCAGGTGTAGCTATCCTGATATCTGACAAAATAAACTTTTCATTAAAATCAGTACAGAAAGACAAGGACGGACATTACATATTAATAAAGGGAACAATCCAAGAGGAGGATATAACCATCATCAACTTATATGCCCCAAATATCGGTGCACCCAGATATGTTAAACAAATGCTCTCAAACTTACAGAATAAAATAGATCCCAATACGATAATACTAGGAGACTTTAACACGCCACTCTCACCAAAGGACAGGTCTACCAACCAGAGGATTGGCAAAGAAGCTACCGAATTAAGTGAGGCCATACTTCAAGCGGAATTAACTGACATCTACCGAGTATTTCACCCTAAAACAACACAGTACACATTCTTCTCAGCAGCTCATGGAACTTTCTCCAAAATAGACCATATCATAGTTCATTCAAGGAACTTAAGCAAATACAAAGGGATCGACATAATCCCCTGTATCCTATCTGACCACAGTGGAATCAAGCTAGCTCTCAATAACAAAGCATACCGCAGAAATTTCTCTAATACATGGAAATTGAACAGCACACTCCTTAACAAGGCCTGGGTAACAGAAGAGATCAGAGAAGAAATAAAGCATTTCCTAGAACTCAATGAAAATGAAAACACCTCACAAAGAAACTTGTGGGACACAGCAAAAGCAGTCCTGAGGGGCAAATTTATTGCCCTCAGTGCCCACATCAAGAGAATGGAGACAGACCAAGTAAATAATCTCATGTTGCAACTAAAACAGCTAGAAAAACAAGAAAAAATGGGACCTAAAGCTACTAGACGAAGCCAGATAACCAAATTGAGAGCAGAGATTAACCAATTAGAAAATCAGAAAACCATAACCAAAATAAACCAAACAAAAAGCTGGTTCTTTGAAAAAATAAACAAAATTGATGGCCCGTTGGCAAGATTAATTAAAAAAAGAAGAGAGGAAACCCATATTAATAGGATTAGGGATGCCACGGGAAACATCACAACACGTACCCAAGATATCCAAACAATTCTAACAGACTACTTTCAAAAGCTATACTCTCTAAAGGAAGAAAATCTGGCGGAAATGGATGCATTTTTAGAGAAATACAAGTTACCCAAACTGAGCAAAGAAGAAGTTAACCAATTAAATAAGCCAATATCCTATAATGAGATACAGGAAGCTATCAAAAGTCTTCCAACAAAAAAAAGCCCAGGACCAGATGGATTCACAGCAGAATTCTATAAGACCTTTAAAGAAGAACTAATACCCATACTCCTCAAGCTCTTCAGAGAAACAGAGAAGGAGGGAGCTATCCCAAACTCATTCTACGAAGCCAATATCACACTCATCCCCAAACCAGGCAAAGACCCAACCAAAAAGGAGAATTACAGGCCAATCTCCTTGATGAACACAGATGCAAAGATCCTTAACAAGATTCTAGCTAACAGAATCCAGAAACACATAAAAAAAATAATACACTATGATCAGGTAGGCTTCATCCCAGAGACACAGGGATGGTTTAACATACGTAAGTCAATAAATGTAATCCAGCATATCAACAGAGCCAAGGTCAAGAACCACATGATTATCGCCACAGATGCAGAAAAGGCCTTTGATAAAATTCAACATTCATTCATGCTAAAAGCTCTGGAGAAAATAGGAATAGAAGGAACATTTCTAAAAACAATAAAAGCCATTTATGACAGACCAATAGCCAATATTATACTTAATGGGGAAAAGCTACAACCAATCCTCCTAAAAACAGGAACAAGGCAAGGATGTCCACTGTCTCCACTCCTCTTCAACATAGTCCTAGAACCCTTAGCCAGGGCAATAAGGCAAGAAAAAGACATTAAAGGGATCCGCATAGGGAAAGAAGAAGTGAAACTATCCCTTTTTGCAGACGACATGATACTATACCTCCACGATCCCAAAAACTCCATCCCCAAACTTTTAGAAATCATAAGTCACTTCGGCAAAATAGCAGGATACAAAATAAACCCACAAAAATCAGTTGCCTTCCTATACACTGATAACGCACAGGAAGAGAGGGAAATAAAGGGAGCAACCCCATTCACAATAACCTCCCAAAAAATAAAATATTTAGGAATTAACCTAACCAAAGATGTAAAAGAACTATTTAATGAGAACTATAAAAAGTTAAAGAAAGAAATTGCAGAAGACACTAGGAAATGGAAAGACCTCCCATGCTCCTGGATAGGCCGACTTAATATAGTAAAGATGGTGATACTTCCAAAATTAATATACAAATTCAATGCAATTCCTATTAAAATCCCAATGACGTACATCACTGAAATACAGAAAACAGTCCAAAAATTTATATGGAACAACAAAAGACCTAGAATAGCCAAAACAATTCTAGGGGATAAAGACAATATGGGAGGGCTATCCATGCCGAACTTCAAACTCTACTACAGAGCTATAATCACAAAGACAGCATGGTACTGGCACAAAAACAGACCCGAAGACCAATGGAACAGAATAGAAGATCCAGATATAAATCCACAGGCCTACAGCCAGCTGATATTCGACAAAGGAGCCAAAGACATACAATGGAAGAAACACAGCCTCTTCAACCGCTGGTGCTGGGAAAACTGGGCAGCCACATGCAGAAAACTAAAAGTGGACCCCAGCCTATCACCATGCACCAACATCAACTCAAAATGGATTAAAGACCTTAACATTAAACCTGAATCTCTGAAACTACTGCAGGACAGAGTAGGAGAGACACTTGAACTAATAGGCACAGGAAGGAACTTCCTGAACAGAGTCCCAGGGTCACAACAAGTTGGAGAGAGACTCGACAAATGGGACTACCTTAAAATAAAAAGCTTCTGCACAGCTAAATCTATCGCAACTAAGCTAGAAAGACAACCAACTAATTGGGAAAAAATATTTACCAGCAATATATCAGACAAGGGGTTAACATCCTGTATATACAGGGAACTCAAGAAACTAATCCCTCCCAAACCTAACAAACCAATTACTAAATGGGCAAGGGAACTAAAGAGGGACTTCTCAAATGAAGAAATAAAAATGGCAAAGAAACACATGAGGAAATGTTCATCATCCCTGGTGGTGAAGGAAATGCAAATAAAGACAACCCTGAGATACCACCTTACCCCAGTCAGAATGTCCCACATCCACAAATCAGCCAACGACAAATGCTGGAGGGGATGTGGAGAAAGAGGAACCCTATTACACTGCTGGTGGGAATGTACACTTATACAACCACTTTGGAAAGCAGTCTGGAGGGTCCTTAGAAAGCTAAAGATTGACCTCCCTTACGACCCAGTCATACCACTTCTAGGCATCTACCCTGAACAACAGGAACCAATATACAAGGACACGTGCACCTCCATGTTTATTGCAGCACTGTTCGCAATAGCTAGGATATGGAAACAACCTAGGTGCCCCACCACAGATGAATGGATCCAAAAATTGTGGTATCTATACACAATGGAATATTATGCAGCCATTAGAAATGACAAAATAATGGCATTTGCAGGGAAATGGATGGAGCTAGAAGGAATCATGTTGAGCGAGGTAAGCCAAGAACGAAGAGACAAACGGTACATGGTCTCCCTCATAAGTGGATGCTAAATCCAAAAGGTTAGTGATACGACAAAACTAACAGGACTTAAGAAACAAAGAACTCCCGCTCATCTGGTTGAACCACTACTAAATATCCTCATGCTGCTGATCACAAATATGGTATATAACATGTGAACACTGTTATATATTACAGACTGTGGTAGACAATTTGCTCCAGGGAAGTTAGAATGAACTTGTGACTTTGAAATTATGTAATCATTTAATCACAATCAAAAAAAAAAAAAAAAAAAGAACCTCGGGGAAGGGAGGGAGGGAGGGGATGGTAGGGGGAAAACAATGGAGGGGGTAACAATGTTCAAGAGGAAGTGTACTCATAACCTCACTCATGTAACTGTGACCCTCTGTATAGTAGCTTTACAATAAAAAAATAAAATAAAAAAAAAAAAAAAAAGATATACATTAGGAGCCAGGTGCTGGTTGATGCCTCACACCAGTAATCCTAGCTACTCAGGAGACTGAGTTCTGAGGATCGTAGTTCAAAGCCAGCCAGGGCAGGAAAGTCTGTGAGACTCATCTCCAATTAACTACCAGAAAACCAGAAGTGGCACTGTGGCTCATGTGGTAGAGTGCTCGCCTTGAGCTGAAGAGCTGAGGGACAGCACCCACGCCCAGAGTTCAAGACCTATGACTGAACAAAAAGAAAGACAGAAAAAAAGAAAAAAAGACCTCCCCCCCAAAGAGATATGTATTAAGGAAAGGGAAGAAAATTTCTGGAGATTGATTGGTCTTGCAATAGAATCAGGTTCTCTAACTTCATGGCTCTTTCCAATTGGAGGTTTCAGTGTCTCTGAGGTGTGAGATGAACACAGGAAGGCTGCATTCCAAAGTTGGATACCTGAAAAGTGTTTTGTTTGTTCTCCACGATACACAAGTTAGAAAACCTTCACTAACACTTTCATGTGATGAGTGGAAGGATGTTAATTTCCCACAGATTCATTATCACCATGAAATGAAAGTTCGGAACACATCAGAGGTAACTATAAATGTGCAAATACAGAATTCAGCAATTCGAGTTTAGCTGCCTCATGTTTTTACACCTTTGTCAACAATACTCTCATTAAAGACTTTCCCCCAGTATTGTACTTGAAAGGAAAACTGAAGTGAATATTATAATACTAAGGGTAGAAGTATTCTTGCCAGCAAACCTTTTCTGAAGGGATCCTATCTGGAAAGACTGTGTATATATGCATATATATTAATTTGATCACAGTTTATTGTGCTCAGCACTGTGCTTGATTTTGGAGAGATAATTTTGAAGTCATTCATGTTCTCATGGAATTTATAGTCTAGTGAAAGAAGACTATATTAAGTTTTAAACTCTATAGTTATTATAAAGGTGATGTACAGAGGGGTTACAGTTAAATAAGTCAAGAATACATTTCTCTTTGAACAATGTCACCTCTTCCCTTACTCTCTCCCAGTTTTCCCCTCTGGTCCCCACCTATAAGTTGTATTTCATTTTCAATATACTGCCTAGTGAGTATCACTGCTGCATTTGTTCATCCTTTGTCCCTTCATTTCTGTGTCCTCCTTACCCTCCTAGAGACAGATAAATAAACAAGCAATACAAAAGGAAATGAAAACAAAAATAAAAACAGAGGAAAAAATCCTATTTTAATATTAATTAAATTTTATATTTACAAAATGAATGTAAAATATGTTTTTAAGGAAGTGCTTCAGAAGTTTCTGGAAGGAAATGTGCATTTATTTGTGCAGAAATCCAATGAAAATCATAATCTAGGAGATTAAAAAATGATTTTCCTCTCCAAAGTAGTATCTCAGTAGAAAGATGAGGAGTAAGAGAAAGGAAAAACAGAATGTGCAAAGATCCAGTGGCAAGAACACCTGGAGATTCTGGAAGAATTGAAAGAAAGTCATGGTAGCTGGCTTATCTTCTTTCGAGAGGTGTGCACAGGTCACACTGGGCAGGCTAAGGATTCTAGCTGAGGAACAATGGGAAGGCATGGAATAGTTTTAGCATTTGGTGGTAGAACCATTTTATACTCTACAAAGTTCTTTTGTTTGCTCTGTAAGTATACAAGCAATCCACTCAAACACATTTGTTTCTATCTCAACTCTCTCATTAATTACAGGCAAGCCTGTGTGCCCATGTACATATACTGCTTTCCCAAACGATGTCATCCAGTTTGCTCCAGAATTATCAATATCTCTCACTCTCATTTGGGTAACATTTAATTTATACTTCTGGGCACTGGCTATATTTACTTGATAGCTGCATTCCATGCTGAGGTGTCTTGGGAAATGAATAAAGAACGCGATCCCTGCATAGCAAATGTGCAAGTGAAATTGTCCTCCACTGTTGGAAATGGTAAGAGCCACAGCCACTGCACCAAGAAGATGGGAACAAAGGAATTATCTGGTAACATCTGGGGGACTTTCTAAACTGTGTCTTATTTATTCCTAAACGATGTCCATTACCTCCCCAAGTTTCTTAGCCTATCCAAAAATGGATCAAGTTACTTTGACAGGCTTTATTTTTTATGAATCTCTTTGGCTATTACTTACTATGTTATTTTCCTCAAGGTGCTCGTGGACTGATTTATGATTTCATTTACAGTTTTGACTGGTAGTTTGGATACGCTAACTAGCCCACCTTTTCCCGGATCTGCTTTTGGCTGCTTTATCTCCAACACTAAATCAGCCTGCTTAAATTTCTGTGGTTCATAAGTCTCTTCGACAAATCCTGGTAGCCGTGGAAGTACATCTGCTTTGGTTGGTTCATCAAATTTGTTCAAATGAGTCTCACCTAGCTCTGCCAATTTATAAATATTTAAATTGTATAAGTATTCTTTTACCTGCCTCTTATTAATTCTGTTTCTTGGTATTCCCAGGGACTCATTAATATTTATCTTGCTGAGCTCCTGCTTTCCTCTTTCTTTGTGCTGAAGACTGAGATGAAATAGTAGCTCCGCCTTCACTCTGCTCTGCATCTTTTATTATAAGCGCTTACCCATGATTTAGCAAAACTAACCTTTGTTTTCCTGGGTGTAGCATCCTATTGTGTGTTTAGATACCTTTGTCATAGTTTCTTGCTCCCTAGGCTTTTCTCATTCTATCCTTTTAGCTGCTATCTCCTTGAATTGTATTTTGTATATATTGAGCATGCTTCTCTCCCAAACCCTACACAATAGTATTTTTGCTTTCCCCCTCCCACCCCCCTGCAAAGCATTTATGCTTTCAGCTTTGGAAATGAGAATGTGACTGTTGGTTATATAATAGCACCCAGCAGCCACTTGTGTGTTCTTTCTCTAGAGGATGTACTTGAATGCCCATACCCATGTTTTTTTTTTCCCTTCAGTAGAACAAGTAGTCATCACTTAGTTCCTGAAAGCTGGTTGGATACAGTCCATTAATTTCAGAGCATGTCCCGAAAATGTATCTGAAACAAACAGTTAGTGAATATGAAACCAAGACAAGGGCTTTCCAATAATAACAACAAAAAATAGTAGAAAGGTTCTTGGAAGAGTCTATCTCACCAGACTCACACTGGAAATGTTAATGTGTTTTCAGAGGAGTATGTAACATATGCTACAAAAAGGGGGAGAAACTCAAAAGAGAACACACTGGGTCATTATGTGTAGGAATATCTGAGAAAAGTTAAAACAGCTCTGCTAACAGAAGGCAGAAGACTGTGGCTTCCTGTGGGGGTGAACATTGGGGGTAGGGAGGAAGCTCAAAGATGTTAGAAATACTATCTTTTGTCCTGAGAAGTATGTGCAGGATACCATGCATATATATGTGTGCACATACAAGTACATCAAATTGTGTGCTTATGGCTTGTGATTAGTGCGCGTAAAGAAGCAGTTTGGGCTGGGAAGGTGGCTTAGTAGTGTGTGTAGAGTAGTAGAGTGATTGCCTTGCATGCATGAGGTCCTGGTTTCGATTCTTCAGCACCACGTAAACAGAAAAGGCCAGAAGTGGTGCTGTGGCTCAAGTGGTAGCATGCTAGTCTTGAGCTGAAGAGCTGAGGGACAGTGCCCAGGCCCGGAGTTCAGGCCCCACAACTGACAAAAAAAAGGAAAAAAACACAAGCAGTTTATTGCTACTGTATCTCCATTAAGAAATTAAAACATCTGGGCATTGTGGGACATGCCTATAATCCCAGCACTTGAGAAGCAGAGGCCGGAGAATTGTGAGTTCAATGGTAGCCTGGCCTACACAGAGAGATTCTGTGAAAATGAACAATCACCATTAAAAATGTATATTAATTGGGTAAATGTGTTGAAAATACTTAACATCCATGTGTGAAAATAGAACAATGAAGAGAAGACAGGGAGATAAGAGATGGAGAAGATGAGTCTAATCAAGATGTATGCAGGTATGAATATCACAAAGAAACCTCACTGTACAGCCAATGTATGCTACTAAAAATGTTTAGATCAAAATATTCCCCAAAAGTCAGAACAAGTTAATGTATTTACTTGAAGTCAGAATACTTTCAGCCACTCTGGACTATTGTTAAGGTAATCTAGACCATTATTGCTTATGTTGGTTTATATACAACTATCTGTAATTAGAGACACATTTACTTGTTGAGTAGGCTGCTAGAATGAAAATGATCATCTACCTATTTTGTGGGGTTGGGTGAGGTGGGCAGGGTAATGGGTATTGTTCCTATAGTCTGTCATCTTAGGGAATAGAAGGTGCATTTTATTCCCCTTTTTCAGATGAAGACATGAATCCAAAAAAGATCAAGCATTTGCTAAAGCTAGAGAAGAGATTAGCAATTCAAAAACAGGTTTGTAAAACTCCACAATCTATGATGTATTTTTTCCTCTACCATAAGGTGTCTAGGGATCCTACATGATTTGGGTAAGTATTTTACCTAGACTTCTTTTTTTTTTTTAAATCAGTGTGCTATGTGTAGCTTTTATTTTGGGAAATAAGGGAATGTAGGTCCATTGAGATGAAGTACAAATAGTATGAGCTGATATTTAGATGGTCTTTAGAATAGGCCTGTCTTGTCCACAAAGTAGCATCTGATTTAATGAGCATAGTAAGTCTTGGAGGTTAAAAAATATATTTATTCTCTCTGTTTTACAGGTGAGGACACTGAGATTCTGAAAGATTAAAAGTTTGAATGCTAACCTTTTGTGGGCTCAATTCAGACCCTCTACCTTTTTAATCAGTCCATTGTACTGTGCAGCAATGACTTTTGAAGAATGTATTTGAGGGAAAAAAGTTGATTGGTCAATTTTTTTAATTTAAAAAATGACAAGAACAACAGACATGAGTAAAAGGAATATTTGTCAGTTTTGCATCCATTATTAAAATGAATCTTGGCTTCTTGGAGCTTTTTCTACTGTTCAGAAAGCTTGTAACCTGATGAGTTCAGCACTTGTATGATAGGAGACGTTTTAGAAAGAGGTCATGAAATGGATGCCAGTGCTCACATGCGTGGTTGAGAGCCTGGATTCCCAGCTCTGCCAGTCATCTGTCTATAAACTTGTCATCTGAGACAACAGGTCTAAGATATCTAATTCTCTCTCTTGAATTGCTTTCATAATGACCTCAGCATTTCTGTAGTTGTCTGAGATCATTTCATTCTACTTGTGTTATTTTAAAGGTAGGTTCTGGTGTGTCATAAAATCTATTATATCGTAGGGTCAGATATGACTTCTATGGAGACCATCCAATGGAGATGATTTTGGTCCTCAAAGAATTATTAGTGGTTGATACAACTATCAAATTATCATATCCTTTTGATACTCATATCTAATTTTTTTGTATTAGTATTTTCTTCCCCTTCTTTTCTGCCCTTTCTTTCTCATCAGATTTGAAGGTTTATATGGCAAAGGACTTCTCCATTCCTGGTTTTCATTTCTAATCTAAAGATTGCAAAAGTAGCCTAAGAAGCAATCTTATACTCTTGACTCAATGTTTCCATTGTGAACATTTGTTTTCTTTATCTGTGTATTTTTCTGTGTAATTATATTATATGCATGTATACATGCATATATGTAATTTTAAAAAATGTTTTGAGAATTAGTTGTAGAAATTGTAGAAAACAGATGAACAATTTTCTCCTAATAGTGAGGAAGTTCTCCTACATGATCACTACACAGTTATTGAATTTGAGACTTCTAATATTAGTTTTTTTATTAGCTTATATTCATTCATTTGGGGGGGGAGATTTCATTGTTACATTTCCACACATGTGTATGCTGGGTTGCAATCAATTTTATCCCCTCTACCACACTTATTGTCAGTTTAATATCATTATCTAATAACAGCATCATCTAACATGTGGCCAATGTTAACATTTATTCCAATTATTGCAATGATATCAATTTAGCTACTTTCTATCCCAATCCAATAATGAAATAACTTCTTCGGTTTAAGTCTTGCAAAAGTAAACCATTGAAATAATCCTGTGCACTCTGGAAAAGATGATACTAGCTCAGAAATCTGTTTGCATGATTGATTCTCTCTTTATCTTCAACCAGTAAACCAGTTTGCTAGACTAGAAGGATGTAGAGAAGAACTTCCATACCCTTTCAGTTACAGATGACTTGGGAGATTTTGTGCTATCCTGGGTTTTAGAAAGAAAGCAGTTTCATCCAGTCCTTTCATTGCTAAAGTCTGCTCAACTGTCAGAAATCAGGGACAGCACAAATGGTATGCTGAGAGAGAAAATAAGTTGAAATGCAAAGTGTGCCTAACAATAAAATGCTATTCTTCCAAAAGCTAGTGTTGTGAGCATTTCTATCACCATCACTCACAGTCTCTTTGGATACCAGGGTAACTCTTCTGAGAGAGCAATGGGGACTTCCTTGCAAAGCAAGGAAATTAGCAATTGTTCAAGGACTAAGAGGAAGTGGTATGAGAAGTTGCCATAACGACACGATGAGACTGTCCCTGGGCTTCATTGCAGTTCTGTTGAATTGGGCTTGGCATTGTGTTTTAAAATATGAGTAAATATTTTAGAGATCTGAAGAAAAAAATGTAAATATGAATTGTATGGACCGAATCCTTTTTTCTGAATGCAAGTCGAATGCAAGTCTGCCTTTGGGAGCATTTCCAATTTACTTTCCTCATTTCTCCAGCAAACAGAAGTATTTTTCTATCAAGCACTGCCTTAAATGCTGTTTCTGGAAATCTGCTTTGACTGCACAGAGAATTTGATAAACTCTCGGGTTACACATAGCCATTAAGCAAATCAATATTGGGTCTATCAGCCATTAACAAATTAGTAGGAAATCTGTGTGTATTCTCCAAATGTTGAAGGTAATGTGTGTCACCAAAGCACTTTTGAAGATGTATCAGTTTATTGGCTTAAGTAGAAAGCCATCTTTATGGTATGATTTGTGTGTGTGTGTGTGTGTGTGTGTGTGTGTTCTTGCTGTTTTGACCAAAACTAATGTAGTAGCTAATATTAGCTGAGTGTTTTAGGTAACATTCTATTATTGTATCTTTCGTGCATGCTTTTGCTTCATCTTTGCTGCAAATCTATGTGGCAGGAATTTATTCTATTATTTCATTTGCAGATGACAATCCTGAAGCTTAGAAAGGTAAATAATACATTTGGTAAATGTTGGTGTTGGGATCTAACCCCAGGTGTTTTAATTAGAATATAGTTCAGATTCTGGTTTGGTAGATATGGGGAGAACCTGAGATTTTTACATTTCTGGTATCCTCCCACAAGATATAGGCTTTTCTGGCCCAAGGACCATATTTTGAATAGTAAGTGTTAATCTATATAAGGGTTTTTCTGCTTTGAAATTATATGAATTGTACCAAGACATGCAATCAAGCTGGCCTGGAACTTATTATGTGACCCAGGCTAACCTCAAACACACAATTCTTCTGCTCAAGATTCTTAGTTGCTGGGATTACAGGTATGTGCCACTACACTTGGCTAAATAGATTCTTTTTTTTGTTGTTGTTGTTGGTCATGGGGCTTGAACTCTGGGCCTGGGTGCTGTCCCTCAGCTCTTCAACTCAAAGCGAGCATTCTACCACTTGAGCCACAGTGCCATTTCTGGTTTTCTGAGTTTTATTGGAGGTAAGAGTTTTTTGGCCAAGCTGGCTTTGAACCTCAATCCTCAGATCTCAGCCTCCTGAGTAGCTAGGATTATAGGTGTGAGCCATTGGTACCCGGCTAAATAGATTCTTTATAAAGGGAAATTTGTTGGATTCCTCAGAAATACATCAGAAGACCTTGAATACAGATATATAAGTAATCATCTTTGAATCTAATTATATTAAACTGTTCTAGGTAGGAATATAAGGAATAACAAAAATTGTTTTATTTTTACAATTGGTAATTTTTTTGGAAAAGTATGGTAAGAGTAACAGCATGAAATACTTTTGCAATTCATGAGCTACAATGGAAGACTCTGTGAACTCATGTCTGTGAGGCCCAGATAGAGAAATGGAATACTGCATGTTATATGACAATTTGGTGATAGGTTGCACTGAATTTATGAAGTAGCTGTTCGAGCATTGTTAGTTGCTACTACATTAGCCAAAAGAAAGGTTATGTTTTTAGAAACTCTGCCACACATCTTGATCCTTTCCAAGCAATTGTATTGAATCACTTGCAAAGCAAGCTTAAATCAGACTCATTTTATATACTTCCCTTCATTCCTATATGCATGGATACCACTACAGATTGGACTAGAAGGTATGCTTTTCCATTGACATTCCATTGGTATTTAAAATGCATCGTCCCATTTTTTTCCTTTTGTTTTGGAGATAGAGTTTTGCTATATATCCCAGGCTGGCCTTGAACTTGTGGATTTCCTGCCTCTACTTCCTGATGGCTTAAGATAACAGGTATATGGCCCCATGTCCAGGCCCAGAAGATTCCTAAGAAACAAATTATTAAGCCTTACTAGTTTACTAGTTTAGAGATGCTAACACTCTCTAAATTAAGGGAGTAGCTTTGTCACTGATAGGATGTTTGTGGAGCAAATCTATATAATTGATACTTTAATGCAGACAATACATTCAATGAACATTCAATGAAAATGCTCAGTTGAAGAAGAGGCTCAGAAAGAGAGAAGAGGAAAGATTTTTCAGAGTAATTACAGAAGTATAAGCATCTGTATCTTTTCCACCCATGCCCACCATGAAGCTCTATAATGTTTTGGTTAAAAGACTGGTTTTTGGGGTCCAATGCACCTAGCTTTGACTCTTTTTTAAACAAAAATACTGATACTGGATCTTGAACCCAGGGGCTTGTACTCTTGCTTGGATTTCTTGTTCATAACTGACATTCTACTACTTGAGACCTATCTCCAGTCTGGCATTTTGCTGGTTAGCTGGAGATGTAGTCCTGCAGACTTTTCTGCCCAAGCAGGCTTTGAACTACAACTCTCCAGATCTCAGCTACCAGAGTAAGTAGGATTACAGGCCCAGGCCTGCAATCTTCAAATCTAGATTTGAATCTCGACTCTGGCAGTGACTAGCTACGTGGCCTCAGATAAGTCACTCTGAGATATGAATTTAGCAGGTACAGTTAGTGCCTCTCCAAACCTGCTGGATTTTTTTACCCACTGGCATGAACATAGGCTAGTGAGGGTCATCTGAGATGTGCCACATCTTAGCATGCCTCAGAATCTCAGGAAGGCTGTTAGAAAATGATGTGCTGGATCCTGAGTCCTTTTCTTATTTAGCAGGTCTGGAATGAGGCCTGAGAATTTCTCCTTCTGGCGAGTTCCCAGACTGTGGTGCTGTTGCTTCTGGTCTGAGCGACCCCTTAGGAACCATTGTCTACAACAGCTCCAGGATGCCCTTCACGGATGGAGCAGCATCCTTAAATCAGACTTTGTTTTGATGATACCCTTGCTTGGCTTCATTCCCTGTCCTATCCTACTTTCTTTCTTCCCTACCCACTCTTCACTGGTCATAGTAACACTTCCTAGCATTCTCACTCCCCTTATTAGTTTGGGAACCCAAACTAAGACATGAACTCACCATGTCTAACAGTTCTGAGCATGAAACAAGGTGGCTTTCATTACCGAAACTTAACTTCCTTGATTCTTGAAAAAGCACCAGTCCTGTAGATTTTCCCATCACCCAAGATGATTTCCCCATACTTCATATGTTTATATTGTAGAACAACATATAAGATATACTTTTCCAAAAAAAGAATAAGCACATGCATACTTTTCAAAAGTACTTCTTCTTCCTATAGGTGGAGTATCTGGAGCTGCCCGAACTCCAGCCTCTCTTGGGAGTCTCTGTTAGAGTGAATGCACAATGTCATGGCACCTCCATCACCATAGAGGGCCTCCTTCATAACTGGAACAGGGTTTGACAAGAAAGAAAGTTTAAGTAGAAAGAGAAAGGATGTGGGGCAAGTTATGGTTGCTGTCTCACCTAGAAAAGTAGGACTCAAACCAGGCACTGGTGACTCACACTTATAATCCTAGCTACTCAGGAGGCTGAGATCTGAGGATGGCAATTCAAAACCAGCCTGGAGATTCTTATCTCCAATTAGCCATCAGAAAATCAAAAGTAGAGTCGTGGCCTAGTGTAAGAGTGCTAGCCTTGAACAAAAATTGCTCAGGGATGATGCCTGGGCCCTGAGTTCAAGCCCTGTGGATAATGAAGGAGGAGGAGGAAGAAGAGGAGCGGGGAAGTAGGATTCAGGGGAACTTGGTGAGGTATGTGGTGGTGTGTCTTAGGATCTTTGTGATTTGGAGAATGTCTTACACTAAACCTGCAATCATCTTTAGACCCTGCTGGTTTGTTAGTATAGTATTCCTCCTCCATTATCCAGGGGGATATGATCCCAAACTCCAAGTGGGTGCCTGAAAATACACAGTATTAAGCCTATGCATACTGTTTTTCTCCTAGATGTACATACTTATGATAAGGTTTAATTATTATTTGAATGCAACCACTGCATACATGACATCTGCTATTAAACAAGATAGCTACTAAGTGACTATGGGTATTCCAGACAAGGGAAAGGTTCTTGGCCCAGGCAGAATCAGAACAACAGTTTTGTTAATGTTCAGAATGGCCACCCAAATGGAGCATCTTAAGATGTATTTAAATTCATGGGCACAAATAATAAAACTGTGTTTGCCAGGGGGTGAGGATGAGAAGGTAAAAATGGACAGTTGATAATGGGTATCAAGTTTTAGTCCTGCAAGATGAATAAATGCTAGAAATGTGCTGTTCAATGCCGTGCTTAAAGATGAGAATCCTGCATAGTACACTTAAAAAATCTGTAATCCTGTCTTTACCATCTGCATGAGAAGGCTTTAAACCATTCTACACCTTTGCTTCCTCATGTGCAAAAAATGGAGCTCAGCACCATCCTGTATGTAAAAATAATACCATGGAAGAATTTTTTGTTCTGCTTTGTTTTCATTATACAGCTGCTGCAGAACTCTACAACAATATAACCATTTTTATTTGTGTTCTTTTCCTCCCTTAAAAAACCCCCACAACATTTACTGCTATTAATAGCACTAATGGGGCATTAATCATTAGGAAGTGGGGCATCTACAGGGATCAGCCACAGACCCCAGCAGGCCCCCGGGCCTGTCCCACCACAGGGATGCATTTCTTGCAAAATGACATTTCCTAACTCACCTGGCTTCTCTAGGTGATAAATATGTCACCACTGAGTACTGTACATTTGTTCTTTGCAATTTATAAACCAAACTTCTGTAGCAATTATGAGTCTCCACCTGTAATCTCCTAGATAGAAGAAATGATCTCATTTCTTAATTGCCTTAAATCTTTCCTTAAGTGCTCTCATCTTGTGAAGGTGAGTCTAATTTCATCTTCTACCATTAACAGGATCCTCTTCTTCCCTATTCCCCCAACTAGCTAGGATGCTGTGCACACAGCTCTTGGGGTCCACATGGTCTCAAGAAGAGTGTGATGACACTAAATAGACCCTCATTTGCCAGTCAGCCTGTTGGAGAGGCTTGCGATGCTAGAATTGGCAATGAGATAACTTGCATGCTGAGCTTCTAACTTAAGAGCAGCCCTGAATAGTTAGCCCCCTCTGAGATTCTGGTGTTCCTAGATTGCTGCTGTAGGGTAATGTGAGGTCTGGCTATGTAAAGGATGCTGCCATCAACCCTTGATTTTCCCCCACCTTTCCTGAAAAATTTCCCATCTTTTCCTCCTTATATCTCTTAGAGTTCCTCTACTCAATCTCCCTGGTGAATCTAGGATAACTTTTTCTGTGACTCTGGATTTCCATGTAAGACAGAAATCACTGACTTCAGACTTCTAGAGCAAAGCAAATCCCAAACATGGTTGTAGGTATGAAGTGCAAATATAGGAAGAACCTATTGAACGAGTAAATACTGTCCTCACATCAGCCAGCAACTTTGCCTCTGATTAGTAGCTTCATTTGTATGGTCATTTATTAAGCACCAACTGTTTGTCTGGCCTGCGTTGGGCGCTAGAGGCTCAGCAGCAGTGAGGGATGCCTGGAGGCACAGGCAGGGTGCAGCAGCAGCCCTGGACCGTGTTACTACTTAACCTTGATGGAACTCATGGTCACCTGCATTTCCTTGGATGCCACTTGTAGAGACACAGCTTGAGAGAATGAATCAGTTGTTATAACCTAACAGGTTGCTACCAGGTCTTTATTGAGCTAGAAGTTCCCAGCTGAGGTATGCCATTTTTGAAAGGTGTCACTGACTGATTTCTTCCTGCCTCTTGCCAAAAAGTCCCATTTTTCTTGGAGTTTTCTTAGAGGAGCTAGAAGATTAAGGCCAATTATCATTATTTTTTCCTCTTTTTTTTCCAGTATCTTATCAAGAATTGCCTACTCTTTAAGACCAATTATTAATCAACATTTTCTCTCCTCTCTCAGAGGTCCTTGAAACACCATTAATGATATTTGATTGTGCTTGAATTTTGCTTTTGTTTTTTGTTTTTGTGGTCCTAATGTTGAAGTTTTGCTTTTCTACCAGGATTTTGAGCTTCTCAAGAGGCCAGAACTGAGAATACATTCTCAGTTCACTCTTCACACTTCAGTATTTACACTTGCTTGCAAGGTAAATTGGATGATAGTGATTTTTCATACCCACTTACACATGTATCTTACATTATACATGTTTTTAGCTCCTGCACTTGTTTTGGCTGTTCATAACTAAATTGCTTTTTTTGTTTTTTGTTTTTTGGTTGTTGTTCAGTACTGAGATTGAATTCTGGGCCTTGTGCTTGATCAGCTGGTACTCTACCACTTGAGCCATGCCTACAGTCTGACTTTTTATTTTCTGCCTAAATTGGCTTCAAAATCCCGAGTATGCCAGTATTATAGGCATAATCTATTAGCACCCCGCTTCTAAATTGTTTTTTGTACCTGAATAATTATTTCATTTTGTTTTTCAGTAATCACTCAAAGAAGTGCATAGAGAAGTTACTTAAAATTATTATATGAGAAGAGAGAGGTATAGAACAGACCCATAACCACTGTCAGCTCCTAATTTCCCATCTTTTGTAGTCTAAACAGCACACTCTTTTTTGTGTACAAGTGACATGTGCTTGAGAATTAATTAATAAATTAATGAAGATGAAATCCACCACAGAAGCACCACAGTCCAGAGTGAAAGAATATTGGCTTTGTGGTACTATGAATTAGGAAGTCATCATTCTCTCTCTTCCTTGCTGGATAATGTGAGGTTGGTCACTTCACCTCTCTGATCTGTTCCTCATCTGTGAAGATGACAGACGAATATTTACTTCATAGGGTTGTGGAGAGGATGAAATAGGTAATATATGTACAGTGTTGGTAATCCCTTTCTACCACCTGATCTCTTTCTACCATGTCTGAAGCTCTTTATAAGTCTTCTAGGCATAGTGATAGAACATTAGAATAATTGATGTGGACTCTCTTGCTTTAGGGATATATGCAGATAATAAACTAGTTGGTGATTAAAAGAAAGATGATCTTGGTTAGCCTAATAGCAAGCTTTCTGTGCGTGCCTTCTCTTGCCTTGACATGTTAGGGTGAAGCAGTTGAACTTGCCCTTTAGTTTCTTTGTCATTATCTTTTCCCTGCCAGTTGAAGATTCCATGAATCCTTCAAGAATGTCCTGACCCTTCTATGAGGGTTAATTTTGTGTGCCAACTTATTTAAGCCACAGGGCCCAGTTATTTGTCAAAAAACGAGAATGAGACGTCAGATTTCAGATGCAAATAGATGTAAAGGTGTTTTTAAAAGATGATATAGACATTTAAGTCATCTTCCATAAAGTGGATAGTCCTTACCTAATCAATTGAAAATCTTAAGAAAAAATATTGATGTCCCTAAGACAATTCTACCTCCAGACTGTTTGTTCCTCCATAACATCAACTTTACCTAGGGTCACCTTTCTATGGACTAAACTTTGAACTTGCCAGCCAACTTGCCATTTCATGAGCCATTACTATCTATCTATTTATCTATCATCTATTCATCATCTATCTAGTTAGTCATAGATCTATCTATGGATCAACAGATATCCTATTTGCTGTTTCTCTGGAGAATCTTGAATAATAACCCTATACCTCATTGCTAAAAGCCAAATGCTAATTAAACAGGTACTACCATCTCATTAGGGCAAAGAAGAATAACCACCCAATAAAGCCATATAATTTTATTCCAGCAGTTGTGTGTGATGCTAAGTCCTCCAACATCTCAAGGGAAGATGAAGTATGTTACATTTTCCCTAAAAAGTCAATCTAGTAAGAATTTCAACAATAAGGGTTAGAGCAAAGAGATTTGTGGCTAATTAGACTGACAAGAATGTATCATTCCCGGAACAATCTGGTTATCCACCCCTTAATCGATTTCAAAAGGTATTCATAAGAGACTTAGAGAATGTAGAAAAGAGATTCTACTTTAGAAAGCACAAGGGCTAAGTAGCAAGTACAAATCTTCCACAGTGATGGTGTTTATTAAACCTCTGAACAATTGGCCAACATTTTTCTATTTCAGATTTTACTCTAAAAGCACTTCATTTAGCACTTGTTGATAAGACTAATTTTCCAACTGTTTTTTCTCCACAACTGGTTTTAACTCTCTTGGAATAGCTTGCATTTTTTGGTATGTAAAATTGTTCAATATTTTATTCAGAGGCAGCATTTGTGCTTGGTTAAGCTTGTTGAACTTTTGTGCATTCTGAAATAATCCAACACCCATTTCCTTTGGTTTCACTCCTGTGACTGATGAATTTCTTTGATTCTTTAAAAATGATGTCATTTTGATGTCTAACTTAGGAGGTTTTGCATTAGTTAATGTAGCTGTAGGGGAAGTTAGTTAGTTAATGCTGTAGGGGAAGACAAACTTTTGCTCATGTTTTTAGCTCCTGCACTTGTTTTGGCTGTTTATAACTAAATTGCTTTTTTTTTTTTTTGGTTGTTGTTCAGTACTGAGATTCTTATTGAGTTGTGCATAGAGTTTTTTTTTTTTTTTTTTAAGTTAAAATTTACTTGAAGAAAACCACCGTCTTCTAAGCTGCATTTATTTCCAGGAAGGTTGGCAATGTATAGCTGAATTTAGTGGCCGTTGCTGTGGCTCTTTCTTATTGACTTTCACCATCAGTATTTTCTACTTGGACTCCCCTAGGAATGGGGCTCTAGATTTCAGATGCAAATAGGATGAAGCTGATATCTGCTTGACTAGTGTAGAGGTGAAAGAAATGCAGGCTGCTCTGTATAATGATTACAGAGGCAGTGGTGGTAAAAAGCCTCTGTTGGAAAGGGTAGGCGTCTGTTCCAGAATGAATGGAAGATGCTCGGTGAGTTGTTGTGGACCTCCATGGAAATAATACAACAGAGCAGGAGGAAAGGATGCCGTGCTTCTTCCAGAGTGACAATCTACATGAGCTATCCCAATCCTTCTGGGTTATTTGTTTCAGGCTAACATGCTTCTTATGGAAGCCTTGGAATAAAATACAAAATAAATTACAGTGCCCATACATCTTGGTGCCAAGACTGGCTCTCTAGTTCCTGTTGGCAGTTAGCCTTGCTTTTCCGAGGCACTTATGAAGGATTGAGGTGAACCTGATAAGGAAGAGAGGGAGATTACAATCTTGTTTGCTATGAAGGATTATGAAGAGAAAAATGTCCAGTTTAGGTTTTGTGCATGATAGAGTATGTATTAATGAGAGGCTTTCTAACAAACCCAGAATTAGGCGTTCTGCATAGACTTTTCATAAACTCTACTAGACTTTTAAAAACAAAGTTGCATTGGAGAAATGAATTAACTAAAACACATATGACCCTTTCTTTGCTTCACCTACTTGGATTTGTTTTCCTCTTTTCATAAGAAAGTAAAAAGTGATTTTGGCTAAAGGGAAAAATGTAGTTTGAACCAAATGTGTTTGGTTACATTTTAATATCTGCTTTCCAAAAGCATTGCAGTCATAATTTTTGTAGGTAATGAGTAGTCTGTTGTTAGGGGAAAGTGTTAAGAGGTTGAGAACGAAAAACAAAGAGAGTTCCTGGTAAGTTGAAACTTTCTGTTCATTTTGCGTGGGACAGGACTTTCTCCATTGTTAATTCCCTCTATTCTTTTTTCTTCTCTGAAAGTGTATGACTCGTAAGTGATTAGCTCTACTTTCAGATGATGATGAGTTATGTAGACCATGAAACTTACCTTACTCAAATCAAGCAATCATAATTTGAAACAGTCATGATCTTCTAAGCAATCATAGGAAAGAAAATCTTTTCTTTTACCTTTTTGTGGTTATTATCTGAGGGCCTGTGAATTAAACGGACAACAGCAAACAGTTTCTTTGTATGGAGACAGCTTACAAAAGAATTACCTGCATAAATGATAAGTGAGCAAAGTTAGCTCTTATATACCTAATTTAAGATTGAAAAATAAACAGGGAGAAAAGGCTTCTGGGAGGTACAAATGGGGTACGTTAAGAAAGAGAAATGGATTTCTAGGAGGGAAAAAGACAAGAAAGTTTGTGATACTGCCTGTTCATGCAGGAGCAAGTGGTCTCTCCATCTTCTTTGTTGCCATAAAACTCCCCCAGAGAGGGGATTTATGATAGGTTTACATTTGGTCTTCTTCCTAGGTATAAAAACTGCCCAGAAGGGGAAATTTATGGAATTTCATTTCCCAGAAGTTTCTGCTTTTAGCCAGATAAGGAAAGCTCCAAGAAGCCTTATTTCTACATTTGTTGTATCACAAATGTTTTCAGCTTCCAATCGTCTCCATATAAAAACTCTGGGGTTCTAAGTGCACCACCACATTATCTTTAAGGTTTACAGTTCATTATTTTTTTTTTTAAACATATTACCTGAAAACACTATATATCTTGATAGTTGATGTTTGGCATCTTCTTAAATTTTACTCAGGAGGCTCACCCTTTATTTTGCTGCACCCTAATTCTGCTCTTTCCCTGCTGGTGAACAGTCATTGGGAAGGAAGCTCTATATATTGAATGGGTTCATTTATTAACCAGTTATGGTTGAGTGTCTTCCTAGAGGTGGTCAACTTTTGGCCTTCCGTCTTTCTTACCTTTCCTCCTTCTGTTCTTTCTTTCCTTTTACTTCCTTACTTCTCTCCTCTTACTTCCTCCCTCCTTCCCTCCCTCCCTCCATCCCTAGCTTTCTTCCTTCCTTCCTTCCTTCCTTCCTCCCTTTGTTTCTTGCTTTCTTCTTCTCTCTTACCTCCTCCTTTCCTTTCTTCTTTCTTTCTTTCTTTCTGACATATTGACATTTCAACTCAGGTCCTTGTACTTGCTAGTGAAGTACTCTACTACTTGAACTACACCATTCATCCTTTTGGCTTTTAGTTTGTCTTTCAGATGCAGTCTCAGTTTTGTCTGGGTTGGCCCTAGGCTGTAATCTTTCTACCTTCAACTTCTAAGTAGCTAGGATTCCAGGGATGTGTCACCAGACTCTGCTTGTTTTGGAGAAGGGGATTTTGCTAACTTTTGCCTGAGCTGTTTGCAAAATACAGTCCTCTGATATCTACCTCCTGACCCATTATATGTGTGAATACCCAGCTGAACTCCTGGCATTTCTGAAAGCCTTAGACTAAGCAAGTTTCTCTGATGGGGGAGAATACAAAGGAGAGAGGCTAGTAGGACATGTAGAAAGTTGTCAGCATGTATAAGTACTGTGTGCTGCAGGCAAGTGAGCACTGGGTAAGGATTGCCCCAAGCAGGCCAGTAGGGCAGGACTGGATATACTGTCCCATTAAATCTTCCCAGTAATACCACGAGTAGGCATTGGTCAAAGCCAGGACTCTGGTGAGGCGAGTGGGGGATTCAAACCCAACATAGCTCAAGATGAATAGGATTTTCATGTAGCACCTTAAGCACTCAGAATTCATGCAAATACACATGCTATAACCAGCATTTTAAAGTAAGAGGAAATCCAACCCTGAACTTGCATGACTACTTCACTGGCCCTATCTAGTCCTGGCTTTAATGAAACTTTATTTACAAACTTTTGGTTATTGTACCCATTTATTTCTCAAAAATCTTACATGAAAACATTGATCTTGACTGCTGAGTTTGAATTTTATTATTCTCTTGTTACCACAGGACTTTTTCTCCTTCTAGTATTACCTCTATTTAATGGATAGCGCAGCTGAGGCTGAGACACAGATTGTTTTAGATCACATAGATGGTGCCTCACCATCTATAGATGGACCTCACCATGAGCGCTGTCAACCATTAGTGCAAATCTCTGTTAGTGACTTTGCCAAGAAAATACTTGTGGTAGGGCTCTCTGGACAAACAAACCAATAGGAGTGAGGCAAAGAAGATGGGAGGGAGGAGGCGAGAGGCAGAGACAAAATAGAGACAGAGGCAAGCAGGGACTTATTGGAGGAGTTGATTGACAGAGAAATCTCATAGTATGTCCTCTACAAGCTACACAACCAAGGAACCCCATGGAATAGCTCAGTTTAAGTCCAAAGGGCTCAAAACCAGCAGAGACAGGGAGGATATTTCAGTCTGAGGGTGAAGTCCTGAAAGAACTTGGGGAAAGAGAGTGGTAATGCTAGTCTCCAAGTCCAAAGGAGCAAGAACCTGACTTGGAGTTCTGATATCCAAAGAGAGAAGAGAGGTGTGGGGGGGGGGGTGAGAGAGAGAGAGAAAGAGGGAGAGAGAGAAACTGCAGATTGGATGGTGTTCACCAATATTGGATAGTCCACTAATTCCAATGCTGATGTCTTCCAGAAACACCCCCACAGACATATCCAGCAATACTGTTCCAGCTATCTGGGTACCTATTTAGCCAATCAAGTTAACAGGTAAGATTCAATATCATAGTGTGATGCACAGTTCTCCACTTCTTCCCATCCTCTGAAACTTTCACATACTTGGGGCAAATTTGTGAGCCCTGGTTATGTGGCTTTGCTAGGGGAAGTACAAAGGAACCTCTGGCTAT
Organism: Dipodomys spectabilis; assembly: GCF_019054845.1. NCBI lineage: Eukaryota > Metazoa > Chordata > Mammalia > Rodentia > Heteromyidae > Dipodomys > Dipodomys spectabilis. The sequence goes on along the minus strand of NW_024870731.1, from coordinate 23,195,462 downwards.
AGATGTCACACTAAATAGATGTAGGCACACTGAAAACTTGACAATTACACAGAGGCCTATCAGCATCTTACAGCTGCTTGTGTTTATTTCACAAGTGAAGAGTAAAAACCTGAGAGCATGGGTGTACTGTAAAAAAAGCGTGCATTTAATAAATTTTCAATATCTAATAATTGCACATGAATGTACCTGATGTTCCCATTAACTAGATGGAGTTGTCAAAAAGGACTAATGAATATTGCATGGTTGAATTCTGTCACTTTTTAAAGGGAGAGCTGGACATGAAATCATTCCTTTTAATAAAAGACAAAGAGAAGTGACTTTTGAATCTAATGAAAGGAAGCATATTGGAAAGCTTGCTACTGAAGCCTTTCCTCCTCCCCACATGGCTGGCAGAGGAGTCCCCTTATAGGTTTTAAAGATTGATGGACAATCCAACTGGCTGTCTGTTAGACACAAAGCTGGAGGCTACAAAGCAGGTATATTATACAGATTAGCAAAAATATACTTTGTAATATATCTAGCTCTTTTGTTTTGGGATCTTTACAAATGTAAAAAGGACAGCCCAGGATTTTTGTTTTTTTGTTTTTTGTTTTTGTTGTTTTCCTGTTGAAAATGTTAGTGATGGTACTTGAGAATTCCAGTAGACTTAGAACTCTTGAGATTTCTGATGAGGATATACTCATGGAAACTTACTCTTGGTTGTCAGCAGCTCTCTTCATTACTAATTAGGCCATGTGCCTTTGTTTTCCTATTGTATGTGAAAATATTTTCCTTTTAAAATGGAACAACATACAACAAAGGGGCCCATCAGCCGTACTGGACATAGAAGAAAAAAACTAAGCAACCCAAAGACAGTGATGGGAAGGGAGGAATGAGAGAGAAAGAGGGAACAGCTTACACTAAGTAAAAGGAAAGAAATGTAAACATCACCTGATGTGGAAGAAATAATTATATTGTCAAAGCTCATAGAATTCACAAACTTTATAGACCATGATAATGACAATTTGCCTTGTGAAGGTTAAAATGTGTTTGTGACTTTAACTAAGTATCACTATTCCACAATACTGTGAAATATGTGAAATTTATGTAATCACCTAATCTCAATTTAAAAAAAAGAAGAGAAAAGTGAGAGAAGGGATGGGTTAAGAGGGATGGGTGACAATGTTGTCAGACACCTTGTATTCATATACTGTTTTGTAAAATGGGAACTTCTTTGTACAACTACTTAAAGATAATAATAATAATAATAAAAAATGTTAAGGGGCTGGGAAGGTGGCTCAGTGGTAGAGCACTTGCCTTGCATGCATGAGGCCCTGGGTTCAATTCCTCAGCACCACATAAGCAAAAAGAAAAAAGCCGGAAATGGCACTGTGGCTCAAGTAGTAGAGTATTAGCCTTGAGCTGAAGAGCTGAGGGACAGTGCCCAGGCCCAGAGTTCAACACTCACAACTGGACCCCCCCCCAAAAAAAAATAAAATAAATGTTAAAAATATTTTCCTCTTAATGTTCATGGAATGTTATTTCTACATTGCCCCTTTGAGGAGGCACCTACCTCCCCTTTACTTTCAATCATTCTAAAAGCTCACAAGACAATGCTGGAGATCCCAAAGTGGATAGAAATCCACCAGAATGATATGCAGGTTGCATTTAAGACTCAGATTCTTAGAAGTAGGGCAACTTATAGTCATTATCAACTGAATTTCCAAAATTAATCTGAAATATTGGCTATTAAAGGGACAGAGAAATAAATGAATCCTAATGCCTTTTAGGAGCATAAAATTAGAATGTGGTGGCTTGATTGACAGCACTCTAATGTTATTAGCAATTATCTGGTTAAAAAGGGAGGGGCATGTTTCTTCAAAGTCACAATCTTCATTTTTACACTTGTAAATTATTAACTAGTCTATTAGAAAAATAATGAAGAGCTGTAGATTAGCTGAAAAAAGGCGTAGTTAGTAAAAAAATGCTTTTTGATAATTATGAGGTTGGGAATGTGATGTGTATGGATTCGAAATAGAGCTTAGTTCTTTTTACTGCCGCGTAGGTAGGCCTGGCTCTCAAGCTCAATAAAGGAAGAGTAAAACTATTCCACACCCTACAATTAAGGATATTATAAATATGCAGGAAGTATCAGAACCTATTTAATTAAACTCAAGAGGTATCTGCTCAAGGACTACTGTGGGTAGAGTGTTGTGCTATGACCTTGAGAACAAAGATAATATAAGAGCTGGTCATTGCCAATGGGGAATTTCCTGTCTGGCTGGTGAAACAAATAGAAGTGTGTGGTAGATGAGCAATTCTTTGGAATAATAATATAGGTAGGCAAAATGAAGTGCTAAATTGTATATTAGAGATAATTTGAGAATGATGGCATTTTTACAAAGGTACTAACTGTGATGATTGTTAATTCACCATGTTTAAATGGAAAGAGCAATTGTAGCTAATCAAGGAATACTATCTGAGCGTCTGCAATGAGTAGTGTATGTGCTTCTGTTACTTGAGAGCGATTTGGAGTATAAAATGGTTCCTGCTCCAATTAATCTACAATCTACTCCCTTCTGGGAATTCCTTCTCTCTGTACTTGCCAGTTATCTTTTCCTTCTAGTTATTTAATATAACAGTTCGTGAAGACTCTGTCCTGAGCCAGGCCCTGTTCCCACTGTTCACTTTATGTACCTGGAAACTTTGATTCTCCTATGGCTTCAATATGCAGATATTTCACGGGCTTATCTCTTCAGTTCAGTTGATTCTCTGGTCCCAAATTCATATGTTCAACTGCCTCACTGACCCTGCTTGCATGTCGCAAAGGATGTTTTTTAATGCATGTGTGTGCCACTAGAATTATAATTCTGGTTTCCACTTAGGCTTCTTCCAGAGTCTCCTACCTTGAGAAATGGCCTGACTTATTCTGGCAAGTGAGAAAAATGGAAGTCATCTGTGATGCTGCCATCCCTCTCTCACTCTGCAGTTCAATTCCTTGTCAGGATCTGACAAAATACTGCCCAAATAGTTCACAAGTGTATACCTTTCCTCTCCATTGCTCTGCAGTCGGTGTTCCATTCTCCTGGTATGTATATTCTTCCTTCTGCACCTCTCAATGGATAGTTGGTACTTGGACATGGCCTATTCATTATTCATTCCCATCTTTCACCTTAGTAGTCCAAACTGAATTTTGTTCAGGTGTTCACCTCTTTCTATATGGTTTAGGGCAGAGGCCTTATTTCTATCCTTCATTAAATTTTCTTGTCAATGATTGGTTAAGAAGTGGGCACATAACTTGATGTGGACCAGTAAAGTAAAAGTGTGTGTGTGCGGTGGGGGGGGGGGGGGGGGAAGGGGGGCTTTGGAGTATTTCTTGCTGGTAAAAAAGTTTGGAAAGAACCAGTATATTTTCTAACTGGAAAGAAGTTGCTTGGGACAACTGCCATCATCCTGATGCTAGCCTAAGACAAAGCCCAAAGAAATTCAAAGAAGGTCTGAGATACTTGCTAGCAAGAGGTGGCAAATATCCATGTAAGTTTTGACAGTTTAGGATGAAGATTTTTTCTGCTACTTGAAGCTAGAGATGTCTTAATGGAGACAATAATAATTTTATTCACAACTAAATTTGAATAATAAAACATCAGTCTCTCAGCTAAACTAGATCTATGTCTGATCTGCTGCATTTTCTGTAGAGAAGATGATGCCTGGACATAGGTAGAAATCCAGATAATATTTGATAAATGAATCCCTGCCCGATCCATGGACATGGTAGATGACTATATATCAAGAAAAGTACCAACACAAACTGATGTTTGATCAGCTTGTGATGGATCAGTACTGGTGACTGTTAGGGAGACCTGATTAGGAGTTGTCTAGGGTAGTCTGGGTGGCTGCAGAAGTCTTCACAGAGGAGATAAATGGAGGGGATCTTAATGCACTGACTGAATGAGTAGAGACAAACATAAGTAATATCAGTGGGAGACCACCACCAAGAAGAATAAAGAAAGAATCCAAGAGCAAGATGCAGAATGGCATTGAACATGTTTGTGCCTCAGCCCCAAATGTTCATCGATGGGAGATGTCCTTGAAAGTTCCATAAAATACATGAACTTGTCCTGAGAAAAATGAAGGATCCTTGATGATTTTTAGTCAGGAGTGTGGTCTGACCTTATGTTTCTAGATTTAACTCCTGTGGCGAAGGTGGCTCTCACTTTACAATGTCCAATTATTTGAGAAAAGAAGAGCCCAGTGGTGTTCATGATTGTACAATTATACATACAATGGGCAGTGTAATTAAAAAAAACACCTTTCCGTTTAAGCTTTTAAAAGCACGTCTCCCTAGTTAAAATTGAAAGAATAATTGCATACATGGTGTCTTACCTGTGGGTAGATTTTAGAGTCATTCATTTTCAAATATCTGATGTCAGTAATTTAAGTGAGACTTCCAGAACATTATTCCTCTGTGTTACAATGTCAGCCACTCAATAATTTCAAATTGATTCATTGCTGTACCTAATGGAAAAAAATCATTTTAAGTACTCTACCCATTTTTCCTTAGGGGAAATGCTTGGGGAGCTTATCGTTCAATAGTTCTCTTGATGTCATGACTTGATTTTACCTACCTCTTCAGTACATTTTTAAGGGATTTGGAGGAGAGCTTTAAATATCTTCCATTGCTAATTGAGCAAACCCAATATTTTCTCAAAGTTAAAGTGCTTTAGGCCTTAAAAAAGACATTTCACAAATAATTTTTTGAGTGGTTCACTTGAAGTAGTTTTAAATGCTTGCTTTTTTTTCCAGTTGGTAGACTATTTTTTAATTTAATTGTTATTATAGAACTGATATTCAGAAGAGTTACAGTTACATAAGTGAAATAAAAAGTACATTTCTTTTTCGACAATGTCACCCCTTCCTTCACTCTCTGGGAGGACTTTTAAAAAAATATGTAATTTGGTACATATTCCTTTAGAAAATATATATGAATAAACAAAAATAATGTAATAGGTAGTAATATGTCCTGTTGCAAACAGCACAATGAGAGTTTGAGTCACAAGCCAAAAAAAGGAAAGGGAAGGAAAGGAGGGAAGGGATGAAGGTAGGGAAGAGGAAGAAAGGAGGGGAGGAGAGTTAAGGAGAGGAGAGGGCAATCTCAGAATCTTGGAAAGAAGCGAAGACTTTAAAAGGGCCAAGAAGTAATAGAAAAGGCAAAAAGGGGAATACTATGGTGAAATATTGCCACCATTTTTCAATCTGCTTGTCCTTTGGTTCATGATTCTAATTCATGGGGGAAAAAAGGAGGATTAAGCTTAAATCTCCTGGCCTTAAATCTTCCCATCACCAATTCAGCCAGTGGAGAAAAGTCTTCCCAAAAGAATCAAAGTACTCTTTTCCAAGAGAAGGAGGCTACTTATGGATGCAGCCTAGGCAAAATACCAGATGTCTCTGTCAGCACATTAAACCTGGACTTTTAGGTGCCATTCTTTCCCCCTCTCCCCCTCAAAAAAGAAATTTGTTTCTTCAACTTCAGCTTTCACAGTGGCTGCTAGACTGGTCTTCAACTATCCCAATCCAACTCTTATACTTCCGAGTTACAAGAATCAGTGAAGGAGTCTGTTTCTCAAAGAGTTACATGCCATTTATTTTCTGATAGCTAGCTGTTGCTATAGGAATAATAAAATTGTGCTTTATTACTATTTACATTATTCATCAATAAATTTTTACTGAATGAGTAGAAGAATGTAATGTATTTTTTTCCCTGGATATTTCCTTACAGATAACTGATAAAATCAAATGTCTGTAATGACACTCATATTATTGTCCACTCAAATTCCTTTAAAGACTATTTGTCTTGGGGACTCGTATTTCTTTTTACTTTTTTTTCTCTTTCTTTTTTCTTTTCTTTTCTTTCTGTTTGGCTTTGTTTTGTTGCAGTACTGGGAGTTGAACTCAAGGCTTTGTACTTGCTAGGAAGGTGCTCTACCACTTGAGCCCTTTAGCCCCGGGAAGTGCTATTTTCATTGCTAGAGCAGCATTGTTTATTTCTATTTGCTCAGGCAGCTTGCTGTTTCACAAGTATGGGGATAAAGATGAATCACAGCAAGGAATGTATTACTAGATATTTCTCCACAGTGGAAATTAGAAACTCATAGAGTAACTTGGAACAATTTAGATTTCTGCATGTGTTGTAGGGTTCTCACAGTACCAGTAATTTCATATTGCTCTTCTTGCGGAGTGTCTGCCTTTCTTGTCTTTTTCATTTTTAAGCAATACTAGCAGCACATTATAACCTCTTGTGAATTTGCTGTTGACTCTCACCCTTAAATCCTCCTAAGCCCTTTTGTTCTTTAGGAGAATTCTCAGTTTATGTCTGTGTCTCATAGTATTTTTCCCAAAGTGTATTTTTTTATGTTCTTGTAAATTGAACTCATCACACTTAAACTGATGTGCCTCTCCAAGGTCTATGGATTATTCCGTACTGTTGATCTATTTTTCACTGTTTATGATTTTCTGCAAATAAGAATAATATACAATTTACTTTGTGCTTCAGATCATTAATAAAGATATTAAATAGCATGTGCTTCAGTTTTTGCCTTCTGGCACCCGACTTTTCCCAATTTGATTCTGACCTGTGAGCAGTTATTTTTTATTCTGTCTGGCTTTTTTTTTCTTTTTTGTCTTATTAAAATATTGTTGTAATATTTTTTAACAGAAAGTAGCTTGTAAGTTTTCTTCATTTTAACACCATGGAGCAGATAACCAAGATAAATTATGTCAAAGGACATGCTGTTATTTTTCCCGCTGAAATATATGTGTTTTAGGGCAGTGTCAGTTGGTTATTGTAATATTTATTGAGAATGCCTTATATTGACAATAGCTATCACTTATGAGTTACTTGCTATCTTCCAGAACTGTTCTAGGTATACATATGAAATAATTCATTTCATATTCACAATAATCCCATGAAAGAGGTATAATTATCTGTTCCATCCCATAGATTAAGAAACTGAGGCTCAAAGGGACTGGTAAATTACCAAAATCACACTTATTACTGAAGAAAGTGTTAAGAGTTGAGGCTAATTGGGAATTTGAGCTCTTAATATCACACTATTGGATTCATACAAGGCCTTCTTTAAGTGAGAGTTACTGAAATAAGTCAGAAATGATCCTATGCAGTATGTTATGAAAATATCATGGAGCTGTAATCCTAGCTACACAGGAAGCTGAGATTTGAGGATTGCAGCTGGAAGACAGTGCAGGCAGGAAAGTGAGTGGGACTCTTACCTCTAATTAACCACCAAAAAGCTGGCTTAAGTGATAGATGTATCAGCCTTGAGCAAAAAAGCTGAAAGACAGTGCTAGGGCCCTGAGTTCAAGCCCCAGGATAGGTATAAACCAAACAAAACCAATCACCACCAAAAAAGAGAGCAATATTTGCACACAGGCAGCCTGGGTCTTCTCCTTCCTCCTCTCTTGAGTCATTCAGCAATCACTGTTTACCTCTGTAACGCTTCTTCTCTCTTCGCTTCCTTATTACCACAGCATTACTTCTGTACCTTCTCATGTAACAGTTTCTCCAACCTAAATCTCTGATTCGATCTTGGACCCCTAAAAGTTTTCTCATCAAAATGGGGACTGTGCTACTTCATAAAAGTATAAAAAGCATCCTATATCTTCCCTGTGTGAAGTCCTCAAATGGCTTCTAAATTTCAAATTCCTACACAGATACTCAAGAGTTCCCTCATCTCTTTCTGCTTTATCTCTCAATTCTATGTTCTGTGGAATGCATTCATCCTGTGCTCCCCTCTGTTGATTCCTTTGAGTCAATTGTTTACTTATAACCCACCATTTGTAGTTTTCTTAGAGCATTCTGGTTGCTACTAGAATCAAATTTGCCCTGAATCAAATGCCTACACATGTGGAATGGGAAGATAGGAGTGAGATTGGCTTTACTCAAAATATAGAGCCTGACTATAAGCAAAGTATAATTTTACCAAGAAAATAAGGGTTCTGTTTCTTGACTAAAAGGAAGTAAGTACTTGTCAGGAAACTACCGGAGATGCTTATCTCTGTCAGCCATTCCAAGTAGGGGCATGTAATTGATATCAAATAGTGCTTTCATTTGAAAGACTCCAGTTACCAAAACTGATTTATAATTTTGATTAATCTCCTCTTTTGAGTAACCTCTTATCACCAGTCGCTTGAATTTCTCTTGATGTATAGAGAAAGTGATCTAGGAAGAGTTTAGATGATTGAAAATCATTAAAATATCTGTAAGGGAGAAATTTGAATTTTCTTTGCAAGAGAACACCTTTAAAGCAGTAGTGCATTATTCATCTAGAATATTACCACTCAGGAAAGATTCTGAAAATCACTCCTCAGCCAAGGTATAGGCATGGCTCCTTGATTATCTGCTTGGGAATTTATCATTATGATGATAAGTATCACCGACTGAGCTAGACTCAGAGCGGCAAGATTCACTCAGGCTGTTTTGCAGCCTGGCTCCCATAGCCACAGGGCAGTTATGTAAATGGATGTGGTCAAGGTGCTTTGTCATTTATCATTGGCAAATGCTCACTTATTAGAGGAACTTCTTTGCTTCATTGGCAAATCAAGTGAGAACTGAAGTTCATTGAATCTATCTAATCATCCCACTTTTGTGCAGGATAAATTCAGGTTAAGGACTCTCAATGTCCTGAAGCAATCAGATGTGTGGACAAAGTTGTGTCATAAATTTTACCATTCACATAAACTCTGTCTCTAGTTGTGTCCTGAGTTATTTATTAGCTTTGGCTCTACTTAGGAACCAATGCAAACCAAACCAAAACAAAATTTCATTATGATCTTAAATCATATAAAGAAGATCATGTTTGTGTTCAAGTGAGGTATTTCCAAGTAGTCAATATACTTAGACTTTTGAGCATGGCTGAAGCAGTGACTTTCTCTGTGCTCATTTGCTAAAGTAGCATTAGCTCAGCTTTCATTAATAATCCATTGTATAAAGGAGACCATCAATTGTTCTTGATGTTATTGGCATCTCAGCCCAGTCTTTTTCTTTAAAAAATCTAGTCTATAATCTTGATATGAGTATCAATGGAATATTGAAAATCCAGAAGTGTCAGAGCAGGCTGGAAAAATGCCAAATTTTTTAAAAGGAAAAAAGTGTGAATGCTGATCTTAGATTTTAGAGATGTGAGAAGATGAAAGCGTTATCTATTGTTTTTGTGATTTCTGCAAAAGAATGCTTTGATTATTTTTCAGTATAATAAATGATAAATAAAATATAAATAAAAAACAAATCCCCCAAATGTGTAGCTTAAAAGCATCATTTCTATTTTGCTCACTCTTTTTTTTTTTTCCAGTCATGGGGCCTGAACTCTGGGCCTGGGCACTGTCCCTCAGCTCTTCAGCTCAAGGCTAGCGCTCTACCACTGGAGCCAAGCACCACTTCCAGCTCTTTCTGCTTATGTGGTGCTGAGGAATCGAACCCAGGGCCTCATGCATGCAAGGCAAACACTCTACCACTGAGCCACCTTCCCAGCCCCTTGCTCACTCTTAAATAGGTCAGAAGTTAGGAAAGGGCTTAATTGGGAAGTCTTTATGAAGCAGGGGACTCATGTGGCTATAGTCAGCAGTTGACCAAGGTTGTGGACATTTGGTGGTCTGGAGGGGCAAGAAATCCAAGACAGCTCCCCCTCACACATCAGCCATCAAAGCTAGATCAGGGTTGAGGGCTCAATCAAGCTCTTTACCAAGTATCTATACATAGTGTCTTTAGCCATGTGACTGAATCATACTATTCAGAATTTTTCCCCTGGCACTTGGTTCTACTGGATGCAAGCCCAGGGAATATAGTAGTGGCTATATGGTAGCCTCAAAATTACATAAGGTCATCTTCACTATATTCTATCATTACAAAAAGACCCTAAGGTCAGTTGAGATACAAGGAAGGGGACATGGATTTTACCTCTACGGCAGTGGTGGTGTATTCCAAGAAGTTGTAGATGTGTTTTAAATTTGCACTAGAGCTTCTCAGTATCATTGGAAAGATCTTCGTCTCATGGCTGAGTTCATTTGTACGAGTACTTGTTCTTCCTAATGGTGGGCTTTATAAAGACATCATATTACTTAAGTTTGCTGCAGTGAGGTCTGGTATAAAATATCAGTGTATTATTTCTCTTCTAAAGCTGAGCCAAGCATTTCATCCAAACTGCAATGAGGAGGGAATGAATACAAATGGAGAAGCACTTGGGTCCTAACTCAAAAAATTTCTGGAGAGGGATGTTAAAAAAACACCAGTAACGCAAAACCCATCTAGTGCTCTGTACTGAGCTTGACAAGATTTTATTTTTAACCTGGCAAATGAAAAACCCATTTGAAATACCTTATTCTTGAATAGCCACATATTAAAGATAAATATGAGGCTGTGAACGATATGTTGTCTGCTTTGTAAAATCAAGAGAATACAAATTGTGCAGCCCTTTTTTTATGAGGAATTTCTTGCCATAGACCTCTAATACCAGCAAATCTGCAAAAGTCTATTGCTGACCTAGATTATCCTATAGAAAAATGAAATCTTTTCAAAGTCAACATTAAAATTCACATTGTTCATGGCTTTCTTCTTTGTGGTTTATCTTAGAGCATGCCTATGGGAGCTGTTTTGCTCCATGCACAATGGTATCGCTGCTAGCTTCAGCTCCGTTGGACCTATGGTGTTATCCATTTTATAAAGGAGTTTGCTAGTTCATTAATGAACTGATAAGGGCTCAAATACCTGCCCTCAATTTCATTTCTATCCTCTGAGAGACAGTCTTTCAAATATAATACAGTTTGTTAATGATATTCTACATAGGAACAGAAGGTACCTGCTTCCTTACAATCACAATGGTGGACTATTACTACCTCTACAAAGACCTAATCGCAGAATAGACACATAGATGCTTAATTTTAATAACATTCTTGTGAGAAATGGCTTTTAAATTTCAAGCTAATGAATTGAAATAGATTGTTGTATTTGTATCTGTTGAAAGAAAAGAATTCTCCTCAACAGTACATAGAAGTTAAGAGAACCATAATAACTATTTAATATTGCTGTTGTTTCCTGGTTGTCAGCCCCAAATATAGCTGGAAGGCTCTTCCTAATGTCTTCCTCTTAATTGATTTCTTATCATGCTTGTTAAAAAAACAAGGAAAATAAACTCTTTATGCCTCTATGTTTCTGTTTTATAAATGGAATGATGTTTTTAGAATCACAAATCATAATGGTTTTATGATGGCAATGGTTTTATGATGACTTCAACCAAAAAGTAGAAAAGAGCCAGGCACTGGTGGTTCACACCTGTAATCCTAGCTACTCAGGAGGCTGAGATCTGAGGATCATGGCTTGAAGCCAGCCCAGACAAACAAATCTGAGAAACTCTTATGTCCAGTTAGCCAGTAAAAAGCAGGAAGCAGAATTGAAGATCAAATGGTAGAGGGTCAGCCTAGACAAAAGAGCTAACTTAGAGTGAAAGGTCTTGAGTTCAAGTCCCAGTACAGACATGTGTGTGCGTGCGCTTGCGCGCGCGCGCACACACACGCACACACACACACACACACAGAATTATACAGAGACTAGAGCTTTTGTTTGTTGTTAACCCTGACTGAAGTCATATAGTGCTAAAAGTTCCATAAAAGACATTTTACATTTGAGAGGTATTTTAGTTTGAGAAATTTAATTTGGATCCAAAGAAGATTCAAACATTTGAAAAACAAATCAGGCCTACTTATACACTGCTTACAAAGTATTGGGGAGAAAAATATGACATTTATAGAAATCATTTCAGAGCAAGCTCTAAGACATACACAGACCAGTGGCCAATTACAATTAACAGAGTAGAGGAATTCACGCTACAACATCTGGTTTCTTTGGTTTGAGCTCCCAGTTGCCGAGTGTTTTTTGTTTTTTTCTGTTGTTCTTTTTAAAGACAGAGTTCTGCTATTCAGCCTGTTGGTTTATGCTGCCCTTCAACTTGGCCATTTTCCTGCTTCAGCCTCCCAACGGCATGCACCACCATACCTGCCTACTAAGTTCTTTCATCATGAAAACACATAGAAGAAACTTCCTAGTAACTAAATTGGGAAAATTTTTATTTCCCAGTGTTATCACAGATATCCTTTCTTTCATGTAATTTGTAGGAAGAGACTTTGGGAGCACCACAGATTTAGAAAAACTGATTAGTGTGTTTCTTAGCCTTCTGTCTTTCAACAAATTGAACAATCTGTAGTGTCAAATTGAAAATGTAGAAGGGAAAAAAATATGCTACTATGAAGAAACATACCTATAAAAATGTAAGACAATGAGACCCACTGTGGAAAAATTTGAAAACCAATTTAGGCTATGAATTAAAAAGATGTAAAGTAAAAAAAACATCCAAACATAATAATATGGTTCTTTGGAAATAATTCATTTTGGGTCACTTATTTTATAAGCTGAAGAAAATGATTCACCTGGGAATTATTTTTTTAAGCAAATATCTTATTTATCTTGAATATTTTGCAATTATTTTACTTATTGTATTATTTTGGCCTAAATTATCCGAAAAATCATCTTGATGGTAAAAAAAGTATCTGTTGAATGCACTTGTGGAGGGCTAATATGTATAATCCTAGCTACTCAGGAGGCTGAGATCTGAGGGTCTTGTTCAAAGGTAGCCCAGGTAAGAAAGTCTTCAGTCAGCCACCAAAAAGCCAGAAGTGGAGGTATGGCTTGAGTGGTAGAGAGCTAGGTTTAAGCAAATCAGTAAGGGCCAGTGTTCAGGCCCTAAGTTTAAGTCCCAGTACTTGCAGGCAGGCAGACAGACAGACATAGACAGACAGACAGACACACACACACATATCTGTTGAGATTGAGATTGAGTGCCTTTCCATGTAGCTTATTTCAGAAAAAAGATTTTTATAGAAACATTATTTTACCTTTAATGATATAGATGTTTGAATTAATTTTCCCCAACAACTTGCTAAGATTTTTATAGTCTATGTGAGAGTAATAGAGAATGAAATTGGTAAGCAACAGTATCAGTAAACTCATTATAATGTAAAAGAATTTCACCATGGGAGGAAAATTCAGGGCACAGTTGAGATTAGCAGTTTCTACATCAGTTTGATATGTTCTAATGTGTTAATAAGGATGCAAAAACAACTTAAATAGATGGATGCAATAATATAATAATTTATGCTCTTGATTAGTGTTAGGTAGTACTGTGAGATTCTTATCTGATAAGATACATGTTTAAAGTTTACATTTGCTTGGGTTGCTGTTTCTAATAGAACTGTTTGTAAAAATCTTTTGTATTTATACAGAATCAGAATACAATTTTATTTTTCAAGAATAGATTTAAATCTTAATTCTGCTGCTTATTAATGAGTTACTCAATATGTCTGAGATTCACTTTTTTAAAAGTGATACTGGGCTGGGAAGGTGGCTCAGTGGTAGAGCGCTTGCCTTGCATGCCTGAGGCCCTGGGTTCTATTCCTCAGCACCAGATAAGCAAAAAGAAAAAAGCCGGAAGTGGCGCCGTGGCTCAAGTGGTGGAGCACTAGCCTTGAGCTGAAGAGTTGAGAGACAGCGCCCAGGCCTAGAGTTCAGGCCCCACATCCGGACCCCCCCCAAAAAAGTGATACTTAACTACAAAAGTTATGATAAGGATGAAATGAAATATGTTTATACTATAAAATAATTATGACAGGATGTAATTTATAACATCAAATTAGAAATTGCACAGTATTTTAATACAGTAATTGCATCACAATAGGCATCAAATAAACTATTTCCCACCAGATAGATGGTACTTTAAGAAACATTTTTCTCCCTTAAAAAGTACACAGAAATAGACTGGGAGTGTAGTTTAGTAATAGAGAACATGATTAGCAAAGCCCTAAATTCAATCCCTAACACCAAAAACAAAAAAAAATAACCATACATTTCCCTACTTTTTTATTTTCTTTGTGTGTGTGTGTGGGGGGGGTGTGGGTGTGTGGGTGTATGCTGCTATAGGACTTGATCTCAGGGCCTGAGCACTGTCCTCTAGCTTTTTTTTTTTTTCTTTTTCTCCAGGCTAGCAATGTACTACTTGAGCCACAACTCCACTTTCCTCTTTTTGCTTGCTAATTGGATGTAAGAGTCTGAAGGACTTTCCTGCCTGGCCTGGTTTGAACCACAATCCTGAAATCTCAACCCTGTGAGTGTTAGGCTTTTAAAGAACAACACTATGCAGGTGGTATTCAGGTAAGGGGTAGGTTAATTCATTGTTCTGGCTGGCACCAGGCCATGTTGGCCCTCCATGCGTCTGGGAGAGAGGGCGTCTGGCCCTGGGCTAGGCCTTATCTAGGGTAGGGGCGGGGAAAGGTGTGGCCACATCGAATCCAGGTGTGACCTCAGCAGATGCAGATGTGAGCTCTTCCAGGTGTACCAGTTGTCTAAGGCAACGCAGGTACTGGGCAGAGACTTGGCTGTGAGGAGTGTGGAGTCTGCTCACCATCCAGGAACAGACCTTTCAGTGAGTAGCTAGAATTAAAGGCACAACTATTGGCGCCTGGCCTCCATATACTTTTGAGCTAATTAAAAGTTTTATAGATATTACGTGCAACAACTAACTGCCATGGTTGCCGAGGGCCTTATAAAAATGGAAGTGTAACACTAGTTGCCAGTGTAAAATCAAGTTCGCAAAAGGTAATACACCTGTGGAATCGTCTGTATATTCATGGTCTAGTGCTGCATAATAAAACTATTTACAAATTGGCCAATTTGAATAACTAATGGTTAATGTCTCCGTTTTTGTGGTTGAGAGGTTAAGGAACAGTTTAACTGGGTGATACTGACTCAGGGTTTCTCATAATGTGATAAAGATGTTGGCCAGACCAAAGAAACATAGGTCCCATGGTTTCCCTTATTTGCAATAACTAGTATATGTCTGAGACAAGCAGAAATGGTCAGATAAGTTGATGTTAGGTGAAATGAACCCCAAGATAAGGATTCAAATGTTTTTTTTCTTTCTTGCAATTGTTTCTAACATATGTATAAGATGATTTCTTTGTTGCTTTGTATGTCCTTCCCCCACGGCATAACCCCTGTTTTCACTGTATTTGATGTTGGTATAATTTGTGGAGGGGAAGGGAAAAAAACAAATCGTTTAAATAGGGATACAGGTGGACCCATTGCAACAATGAAATGTACAAGTCATTATGTGGGAAAACCAACTTTACAACTTTGGGAGGGGGGAGTTGGGAAGGGATGGGAAGGGGAAACACAGGAGGAGGCAACAATGCTTGATAAGAAATGTACTCATTACTTTGCCCATGTAAATGTAACACCTCTGCACGGTATTTTCACAACTAAAAAACAAAAAAAGTTGGCCAGGGTTGCAATCATTTAAAATCTTGACCAGGTCTGGAAGATCCTCTTCCAAGATGGTTTGTTTACATGGCTGTCAGCAGGAGGCATTAGTTCCCCATCATAGGAACTTCCTCAAAGGGCTATTGGACGTTCTTAGGACATGCCGGTCAGTTCACTCCTGTAAGGAAAAAGTAATAATCCCTATAGATCCATAATTGGAACACACTGCTTATTATAAAAGAGAGACTAATGAGAGAAAAAACAAACATGAGTTTATTATGTATATTTTATACATGCACTTTCATCTAGACAGTAGATCGTTCTCAGACAGTTTTGAATCCCAGCTTAGATGTTATCTTCAGTCAAGAAGAGCCCATCTTCAGAAATGTGACAAGACAAAATAAAAGGACAAAACTAAGGTTGTATGTAGAGAGACAAATGGCAGATAAAGGTTGGTTAGTTAGTTTGGGTTCAGAATATAATACTCCAAGACATAGCACTTTGCCATGCTGAGCACTTTGAACTGAAAGAGACTGCAGTGTTGATGTTCTATATTATAGTCTCCTGCCCCTCTTCCTCCTTGAAGGTGATTCATAGACACCACAATTCCTTGTCCCCAAAGGGAAGAGAAACTAGAGCTCCTCTCTCCTAAAGCAAGCTACAAAACCCACAACAGTCACTTTCTTTTCCCTTTGCCCTGCTGACCCTCATTCTATAAGGATTCTGTTCTATGACTGACAGGAAGGAATGTCACACTGAGAAGCTAAGAAGAATAATATCAAGAGGGCTGGGAGTGTGGCTCAAGTGGTAAAACACCTGCATACCAAGCATCAATACTCACTACTCTCTGCTACAGGAAGAGAGAGAGAGAGAAAGAGAGAGAGAGAGAGAGAGAGAGGAGCCACTTGAGCCACAGATCCACTTCCAGCCTTTCTGATGAATCATGGACTTTCCTGCTCAAGCTGGCTTTGAACCATGGATCCTCAGATTTCAACCTCCCAAATATCTAGGATTACAGGCAGAGCTACTTGCAACCGAAGAATCTTAATAGATAGGTTTTTCTGGATTCTCTCCTCAACCTATTACCAATTGGACATAGCCTTTTTGTATAATCATATTTCTACACAGCTATCTATTCTCTGTCAAACCAAGCATAAAAAGTTTTCCATGGGTTCTGGAGTCTTAATTTCTGAAGGTTTCATGTCATGTTGAATGAATTTTTTATGCCCTCATCCTTACAATGGACAAGGAGAAGTATTTCACTTTTCTATCATTATATTAATAAAACTTGTAAATATAAATTCCCCTTACATCATCCCCAGGATAATATGGATCTAACTTCTGTTTTCAGTGGTTAGTCATTGATAACCTGGTAGGTGGTGGGCAGAATAGTTTTTGCCTTTGTAAACCTATGTCCCACTTTTTAGCAAATAGAGGGAGGTCAGGGAAATCTCCTGCATCTGCTTCTGCCCAATTGTCTTCAGCTAAACAATCTTATTTTTTATTTTTTGGAAGCATCTAATGTTACCCTACTCTCCAGAGAAGTGTCCCAAAAGAAACAAATGAGAGCATAACAAAGAATTTTAGAGACCAATCTTTATAGTCACAGATGAGTGCTTCATATTTTATTTTAAATTTTTATTTTAAATTTCTGCATATTCATGGAATAGCACACCATAATATAATATTTCCATACATATATATGATATATACATATACCATATATATCTCAATACTCATCAATTCAGTCATATTCATGGAAATACTGATTATATTCATGGAATACTGGTCATATTCATGGAAATATCACACTATGGTGTGATATTTCTATATGTGGTATATACATATATATCACAATATGGTTAATTCAGGATAACTAGCATTTCCATCTACTTATTTAATTTATTAAAATCAAGTCATTAAGGCTAGCCTATGAAAATCTTGTGGACATTCTTTTTAAAATACAACCATCAAATGATTTAAAGTTGTCTGTTGTTTATTTTTTTGCTTTTAGATTATTGTTCTCTTTTTCCTTCTAGTACTGAGGCTTGAACTCAGAGCCTTGTGCTTTGTCTTTCATGGCTGATACTCCACTACTTGGTCACACATCCACTTCTGTTTGGCTGGCTATTTGAGATACAAGTTTGTCAGATTTGTTTTTCTGGTCAGGCTCAGATTCTCAGATCTCAGCTGCTCAAGTAGCTAAAATTATAGATGTGAGCCACTGGTACCTTTAGTGTTATTTTGACACGTGTTTGCTAAGTAAAGTGAAACTTAGGGTTTAAAGAGTATAATAGAGCTCATAAGACTTATGTCTGTAATCTTAGTTAATTGGGAGGCTAGGACCAGGAGGGTTAAGGGTCAAGGTTAGCCCCAGAAAACATATGAAACCACTTTTCAACCAATAGTTTGGACATTGTGGTGTGTCATCTGTCAGCTGTCAGCTCAGCTCTGTATGAGGCTGAGATTGCGATCCTAATTCCAAATCAGCTTGGCAGGAAAATTCCTAAGACACATGCCCAGCCAGGAAGTGAGGCTCTATCTCAAAATAACCAGTGAAAAAGAGATGGAGGAGTAAGTCAGGTAAAGTTGGAGGTATAGCTCAGGTAAAGTAACTGGCTAACAAATGATAGGCTCTAAGTTCAAATCTCACCTCTCTCCCAAATTACTATGTAGCAAGAAGGAAGTGAAATGAAGATGCCTAGAGTCTAGATTTGTTCAAAGAACAATGTCTTTCATCTCCAAGATCAGGCAATCCGAATTTTTTTTCACTCACAAATATTTGATGACTAGTTTTAATAAGAGAAGGATTCCTTTGTCAATGATTGAAAAATAAATCCAGAACCAATTTTTTTAAAAAAAGATGTGAAGAGCTAGAAAATGACAGATACCATCACATTCAGGAAGAAGGTAGAAATATCTGTTACATGTATGGCGGTGTTATGAAGTTGTGCTTGAGAGATGTTCAAAGTAGAGAAGAACATCTATAGTTTAAATGTGTCAAAGAAATGAAAATGAAATATGGATTAAAGTGGCTAATCGAGAGTGCTTGGGTTACTTAAAATGTTTTCCCATTGGGCCCTAGATTAAATGATTTAGATAATTCAGTTTGCTTGTTGTTATAAGTGTATTCTGGAATTATTACCAGAATATTGCTTTCCTTAATTTTTGCATGAGGTCAGGAGCTTGGACAGAGATGGGTAGGTACAGAGAAATACAGAGAAACCAGCATACCCTTTGTATTTATTTTAGATACGCACTTGCTATCATTCTGTATTCCAGCAGCTGGGGTTGGTAGATTGGCAGAGAAGAGTTATGATGCAGGTAGGGTTTAAGTTGAAAAACATTTTAATACCCCCCCCCCCAAGAAAAGAATATTCTATGACCACACTGAAGAAATAAATGGGAAGAGGAATCCGAGAAGGGAAAAATGTCTTTCCCAAGGAGGGTTTGAATGAGTTTGGAAGTGAGGGTAATGTTGAATTTATTTTCTAGTTTGACCTGGAGATGTAGGGGGGAAGGGAAGAGATTAAGAAAGAGAACAAAAATAGTAAGATGTCTTCGGGATCAATTGATACTTGGTTTCAGAAATAAAATCTATTCATGCAATTAATATGTAAGTATATGGATGTGATAACTCCATGAGGAGAGTGAAGCAGATGGACCACAGTTGCTAAGATTGAAAATGTCGACTCCATGTGACGCTGCTGAGGCTGACTCTGGTCTATTGACTTTTCCTACAACTGCCTTCATCTGCAGGCAGGAGAACCCTGCCTGGGACTTTGTTAGTGGGTCTGTTAGCCACAAATTTAATGTATAAAGGTGTCCAGTGGGAGGCAAGATCTATTTTTGTGATGGTAAAGCATTTATGTTGGCATGCTCTAATTGTGTTTGCAGTAAAATTGAAGGCCATTACAAGAGTGGGAAATCAGGTGAACGATCATAAATAATTGGTCAAATGAGTGCAGTACTGCCCAGTCAACAAAATTATTTTTGTGGTCATTGGTGTTTAGGGAATGCCCACTGGGTTTCTGGCACAAAGGAAACAAAGTCCACAATTCTGAGGGCATTACAGGGTCCGTTTTCCCTAGGGCTTCATTGTGCTTTGCTCTGGGAGTTCCTGATTCCTTTGTGCCACTGCTTCTGAAAAAAAAACAAAACACAAAAAACAAACAAACAAAAAAACCCAAACACCAAAAGTTTAGCTTCCGTGTGGCTAGTTTTGCTCAAAGTTCAAGGTTACTGCTAGGTATCTTAGTCTGTATTGATGTTTGAGTTTCTGTTTGAGGTTTCTGAATCATTCTGCGTATGCTGCCTCTAGTTTTGAGGTGCTGAGGAAATTTCCAATACAAACCAGGTCCTCAAATCTAATAGCCATCTTCTTCATGTCTCTGTTTCATACTTCACATCCAATCCAGTCCTTTTGATGCTACCTTCCAAATACAATCCAAATCAACTCAAATAGTTAGTCCATTAATTACTTCCAATTAGTCCAATGGCTCCTTCTTCCCAGGTCTTTGAGTTTACTCTCCTTATGAAGCTCTTGTCACCTTTTCTTTGACTACTGGCATAACCTATATTTTTACTTTTAGATGTTTTCCCATTTGGTGTTCTTTCTTTTTGACATTGCCAGGGATTGCATCCAGGGCAACATGTATGCGGGCAAGCTCTCTACAACTACATCCCTAGCCCCCCTTACACTCTTACATAATCTATTCTTCATATAGTTGTCAGAATGAGCATATATGTATGTATGTGTATAAACATATATAATGAAAGCACAATTCACTGATTTCTTTGTTTTAAACATACCTTGACTAAACCCCAGACTCAATCTTGGCCTTAAATTCTTATTGAGTTTTGAGGATCTGACTCCTGCTTACAGAATCTCTCTCCACCAGTCACATGTGTTTATTGCTATTCTGTATAGACACCAACTCTTATCACCTCAGATAACACTTGATGATTCCCTTGACTCAGCTCTTGCGTGGCTGGTCCACCTAACCAGTGAGGACTCTATTCCCATGCTACCTTTCTCAAAGGGCATTTCTACCACACTAAATATACCTAATATCCTGCCATTTTCCTTACCTTTCTTCTGCTTTAATTGGTCCACAGCATTCCTTGGGGTATATGAAATACATTGGGGTATAATACAGTGTTATATCCCTAGAACTTATCTCAGTCTGTATTTTCCAGAAATGACTTTTTCAGTCTTCTGTCCCATATGATATCATGCACTGTGATTTTGACATTTCATGTAGTGAGAGATGAAGTGTGTGGCCCTTATCTTGAATTTGGCATGCAAACAGTAGAAGTGATGATGTTATTTCAAGGCCATGTCATACAACTTTCACTTGGTTCTCTTTTGTTTTTGTAAAGATGCTGACAGAGGGTTACAGTTCCGTGAGTACGGCAATGAGTCCATGACTTGTCCATCATTGTACCCCTTCCCTGTTGTTGTCCCATTATCCCTTCCCTCCCCCACCTCCCACACTCCTCCTACCAAACCCCATTCCACCCCCCAGCCCAAAGTCGTAAAGTTAGTTTCTATATACTGTCTTATAAGTATCCTTGTTGCAATGGGTCATCCTGTGTCCTTGTTTCAGCATTTTGTTATTCCCCTTCCCCTCCCCAGATTAGACATATGTATATATAACATGCAGGGTACCAAAATCAAGTACAATGACAACAGGGGATATGCCATAGGGGAAAGAACATACAAAGAAAACAAAAAAAAAATCACATGGTACATTTAAAACAATAAAAGTAAAGACAGACATCTTGTGTCCATATCTTGGGGTCGATTTTACTTAGCATCTTCTTATATAGTCATAGGTACATGGCTTTTGAGCTTTTCAGCTTCTCCGATAAGATTATCCTGTATGTATGCTAATTATTGCAAATAAGGGAAATCATGAGACCTAAATGTATTTGGGACTGGGATACTTCACTGAATATGATTTTTTCCCCTAAGTCTTTTCATTTCCTAACAAATGGGGCAGTGTTGTTCCTTCTGATGGAAGCAGAGGATTCCATTGTATATCTATAGAAAGCCCACAGACTGGGAGAAGATCTTCACTAGCCATACAACGTGCAAGAGTCTCATATCTAAAATATACTTGGAACTCAAGAAATTAAATCTTCCAAAAACAGATTCTCAAAGAAACAACCGCCCCATCAACAAGTGGGCTAAAGACTTAAAGAGAGACTTCTCTGAAGAGGAAAGAAGGATGGCCAATAGACACATGAAGAAATGCTCAACCTCCCTAGCCATAAAAGAAATGCAAATCAAAACAACATTGAGATACTACCTCACCCCAGTTAGAATGGCTATAATCAAGAACTCTAATAACAACAGATGCTGGAGGGGATGTGGACAGAAGGGAACCCTACTGCATTGTTGGTGGGGTGTAAACTTGTTCAACCACTTTGGAAAGTAGTATGAAGGTTCCTCAAAAAATTCCACATAGAGCTCCCCTATGACCCAGCAATCCCACTTCTGGGCACTTACCCAAATGAAAACAAGCAAGGCCATACCAAAGCTACCAGCACAACTATGTTTATTGCAGCATTATTCACCATAGCTAAGATATGGAACAAACCCAGATGCCTCTCACTAGATGAATGGATCAAGAAAATATGGTTCTCTCTTTTAATCCAGACATACAATTAAGGAAGCTGAAGTAGCCCCAAAGGAAGGTTTGAAGGTAGATGGAGATCAATGTCAGTATCCAACTTAATTCAAACATGAATTAAAGGAGACTTGGTGGTGGCTCCAGCCTCCAATCAGTGATTCACCCCTGTTCCCACACTGTAGCACAGAGACTGCCCTTTGTGGTTGTGGCTTTCCCGACTTCCTTCCTTACAGAATGTGTAAGAAAATTAACTGCTGTTGTGTGCCACTACATTTTTGATTTATGATACAGAAACAGTCAGACAAATAAATAATTATACTGCTTTTATGACTGAGGTATGGATAAGATGGAAGGAGTTGGAGAAGCCATTGAGACTGAGATGGAAGGTACCAGCTGAGTTGGGCAAGGCAGCAAGATAAAAGGATCCTGAGTTCTTGGCACTGTTGACCTGCCCTATTGGTTCTAAGTGAGGAAGAATTAAATGCTGTTGTGTTTAAGCCTTTGTTATTCTTGGGTGTTTCTTAGACACTTGCAACAGCTTTATCCTGCCTTAAATATGAACCATCAACAACAAATTAAGCACTCACTAGGAGCTCTGCACTGTGCTTCACACACATTATCTCATTTAATCCTCATTAGAGCACATACTGTCATTATTCCTATTTTGCTAAAGGGTAATTAAGCTCAGAGAAGGTATTATAGTTGTACTTGCATAGGGGGAAAGTAGATTTTGGATTTGAAGGCAAATCAAAAGGACTTCAAAATGTGAACACCTTGTATTCATTCTTCTGTCTCCCATGGATTCAGCTTAAGCTTTCTTTCCAGGAAGTGGGAAGGGAGCCTATCATGAGAAGAGACAAGTGCAAGGCCCTGAGTTCAAGCCCCAGTACTGGTATCAAAAACAAAACAAAACAAAAACCCAGCCACCACCACCAACAACAAACTTTAAAAAAGATGTATAAACTGTGGATCAAGTAGTAATTAAGCTCTCTAAGACCTCAAATAAATGGTTAAACTGGAAAAAAGAAAACCAAAAAGAAGCAGAGTCAATAATGTATATCTTATAAAATTAAGAGCAGTGAGGGAAGGGGGGGTTAGGGAGGAATGGGCTAGATGGTTGAAAGGTGTGACACTGATCCAGATACATTGTAGTCATAAAGTGCTTTGTTAAATAGCAACCCCTTTCCCAGCTACTTAAATATACTAATGATTTTTTTTAAAAAGAGACAGAGGAATAATCTGCCCACAAAAGACACTTTGACAGCAAGAAAGAGTAGGTCATAGGTGCTAAAATGTACTATGGTTTTTCCTTAGTCATAATTGAGTGCAGGAATAACCACATTTTCAAATCAGGAAGTAAAATATAGGAACAGGGCTGGGAGTGTGGCTTAGTGGTAGAGTGCTTGCCTAGTATGCCCTGAGTTCCATTCCTCAGTACACATAAACACAAAAAACTGGAAGTGGCACTGTGGCTCAAGTGGTATAGTGCTAGCCTTGAGCAAAATAAGCTCCCGGACAGTGCCCAGGCCCTGAGTTCAAGCCCCTGGACTGGCAAAATAAATAAATAAAATATGAACATGCAAGTAACCTATCTCAATATAAACATCTATGCTTTCTTTACCACACATCATTATTGAAGTTTTTAATGCATTTCCATGTATATTATATATTTAAATACATAAGTGTATATGCACATATTTATACGTGCTAGCCTTGAGCAAAATAAGCTCCCGGACAGTGCCCAGGCCCTGAGTTCAAGCCCCTGGACTGGCAAAATAAATAAATAAAATATGAACATGCAAGTAACCTATCTCAATATAAACATCTATGCTTTCTTTACCACACATCATTATTGAAGTTTTTAATGCATTTCCATGTATATTATATATTTAAATACATAAGTGTATATGCACATATTTATACATGCATGTACATGTGTATGCACACCATCTCTCATGGTACTGAATCTGGGGATACTGTAAACTCAGCAGATGTGTCCAGGTCAAATCTAAAAACAAGATGATAAAAACAACATGATTCCTGTTTCAGGTTTTGAGGCACAAATGAAGTAAGAAATAGATATTTTGAGAAAAGAAGACCAGTGGATTCTGGAAGATATTACGAATAATATCATCTATATTGTTGTGAGAGAGTCACATAATCTGGAGTTAATCCTAAATTAATCCTAGTGAAGCTCAGTGGTAAGAATTATCCTATTATGGATTAGGAAACCAAGGCACAGAAAGGTTAGATGTTTTTCTAAAGGTCACACAGCAGGGAGTGCTACTTGACTGCAACAGAAGGGTAAAGAATACCCTGTTATTTGCTTTGCAGGTTGAGTGAATTTGTTGTATCGATTCATACTTTATTTATTGTATTTTGTACCAGAAAACATTGGAGCTGATATTTTAATTGCAGTCAAGGTAGAAGGTCAGAGATGCTCTTGCCATTACTTTTTAAAAGGAAGTAAAATCTCTCTGACAATGACTTAGTCAAATGAAATCTACATGGCAAGGCTAACTATCTTCTAGTGTTTGAAAGTTGCAAATTACATGGAAGAGGTACAAGGAGTATCAAAGAGAATTATGAAATGAAACATTAAAAAGGAGAAAAGACCAGATAGCTTTCTGGGAGGGAAATTTTGTATTTGCTATACATAATTAGAAGTCTCTGAAGCAAGAGCTGAGCGTTGGGTGGCTGACGGGATGTCAAACAAAACTAGACTTCATAATAAATGAGAGTTATAAAATCTATCTCTCCTGGAAAGAACTACAGATTAACTCCTGAGATTTCCTACCTCCTTTTGTTAATCTCAGCTTTTGTGAGTCTATCCTGAGATGCAAATGTTTCTTGTTAATTTTGTTTACCTTTGGCTAGGATGTGCAATTTTCCTCTGTTACTTTTTAATAAGAACTCTGATGTTCACCTCAGGCCCTCCCCCCCCCCGCGCCACCAATTTTATTGCCATAGAGCATGCAATATTTTTCCACAGACTCATGAATGCCCTCAGTTTTCAAAATTAGGTTCACTGTGATGGAACAAGTATGAGGTGATTTCATAAAACATGGTGTGTACACATGTGTGCCTATGAGTGTTTGTTTATTCAGGGGACTATTTTGACAAGAAACTGCCTAGAGAACAGGTATTGCTGTTGGTACACTAAGGTTAAATGGACTGACTCTCTTTATTACATGTTCAGCTTCTCCTGGGTTCTAATATGTGTTGGGGCATTAATGGGCTCAATCAGTTGTTGATAAGACATGAGAGAATGTTTCTAGACTGACCACTACTGCATCGTATAATTGGTAAAAATA
Organism: Dipodomys spectabilis; assembly: GCF_019054845.1. NCBI lineage: Eukaryota > Metazoa > Chordata > Mammalia > Rodentia > Heteromyidae > Dipodomys > Dipodomys spectabilis. Next base: position 23,170,158 of record NW_024870731.1, on the reverse strand, counting down.
TCCTGCAAAAATTTTGAATTTCACATTTCTTGGCCTTAAATCAAGGTCAACAATAGTCCAAAAGGAAAAAAAAATAAAAAAGGAAAGCCGATACAAAATTGCTCAGTATGTATTACCTAAAGCACTGAAATGAACTTGAAGAAAACTCTGGCTAAACCCTTTTATAGTGAAAAACGTCCAGGACCACACCTTTTTCAAAGTTGGTTTTCTATAAAAGACAATAAGTTGCAGGTTTGAACTCTACAATTTGGAGCATTTGGGATTTATGGGCCTCTAAAGCACATAAGATTATTAAAGTACATTTACAAACATTGTAAGTAAGGCCCTAATGTCAAGCATGAAAGTAATTCACTACACTTCTCTTCTAACAAATCTTTATCCTAAACGGTTCCATCTTATGGCCCATTAGCCGGCCCCTACCAGGGTCTGTCCCAACTACTTTGCCAGATTTCCTGATCTCTTTTCTATTTTTTCAGCCTGCAATATATATTTGTTGACTATAGACCATGAAAGAGGCATTAACTGCCAAGACATTATGTCTGCCTTCGATGACTAGTACAGTATTTTTACAATAAAAATATATATGGAAAAAAAGAATAACATCAATCAAAACTGGGTGCTATCACAAATTACCTTCAAAATGAACAACGTGAAACAAGCATTTATTATCTCCCAGTTGTTGTGGCACAGGAATCAAGACACTACTGAAATTCATAGTATGGGACTTGGTGGTCTGTCAGGGAGTGAAATCAGGGTGAACTTGAGCTTGAGGATCTGTTTCCAGTGTCTTTTGCAAGGTTTTTGGCAGACCTTATTTCCTTACTGTCTGTGGGTTAGATATCCCACAGACATGGCATACCACCATTTTGGAAAAGATGAAAAATTCACAATTTGGAGATTGGTTTCTATTGAATATGCATTGCTTTCGCATCAGTAAGGTTGGCAAAAGAAAAACAATTATAAAATCACAAAGCAACTTATTTTAAGTCAGAGACTATTTGTATTCCCCTTGCTGTATCTAAGGAGAGGTAGTTCCTAAGACAATAAAGACCGCCAATGGGAACTATTAAAGGCCATCTTAGAGGCTAGCTCCCAAACAGATTTTTCTGGATATGTGTTGTCTTAGATAATATCATTACCACCATCCAATTTCTTATTGTACAGTCTTTGGATTCACTTTCTGAATGCCAACCCCAACACATCAAGACAATCTTTCAATATTGTCAGTTGCCAAGTTACAGAGTATACCATTTTTGTATCTTTGATATCATTGTTTCCTCATCGGATTGTGATTGCTTTAGTTCTCAGTCTTGGCATCCTTTGCAAAGAGGTTTTTATTTCCATACTTTTTATTAATTCTGACATGCCCATATATGTATATACCATGTGCCTTGGTCAGATGATGCCCGCTCTGTCATCTTCATCCCCTTCCCCTTCCCAAACCAATCACAATAAGCTTCATTGTTCCATTTTCCCACATGTACACAAGTATTTCAGCCATATTCACTTTCTTTCAACCTCTCAACTATCCTTCACACCTCCCACAACAGGATCTGTTAGGCATTTCCATCATTAATTGGTCTGTTTTTGTTGATTGTGGGGCTTGAACTCAGGACCCCAACAATGTCCCTGAGCTCTTTTTTGCTCAAGGTGAGCACTCTACCACTTTGAGCCACAGCGCCACTTCCAATTTTCTGGTGGTTAATAGGAGATAAGAGTCTCATGGACTTTCCTGCCTGAACTGGCTTTGAACGGATCCTCTGATCTCAGTCTCCTGAGTAGCTAGGATTTCAGGTGTGAGCCATCAGCACCAGCCTCATTAACTGTTTTTAAGTGTGTGTCAATTGTTCAAAGGGTTTTCACTGTGTTACTTCACACTTGCATATACAATACATTATTCAGATCAATTCCCTTATTCATTCTCACTTTCTCCATCCCTACACCCACTCCTAGTCAACGGCTTTCAATGAGTTTTGTTAAGCCATCTTCACACACAGGTGTAATGTGTTTCATTATTGTTCACCCTCTAATGTTCTCTTTTTCTCTTCCTATTTCCTCCAGTCCCTTCAAACATTCCCACAACTACAAACATGTTCTCTGTACACAGGTATACATGTGATCCTGCATGTAATAACATGTGTTTATCCATAAAGTCCAGCATCTATATGTGAGAGAAAACATGCAACCTTGAACTTGCAAAGACATTTCAGTGGATGTCTCTCATTTTGTTTCTTTTTTTTTTTTATGTAGGTTGAACAATAAGGAATCGACCATTTTTTGGAGTCCCCTTCAGCAGTGTATTTAGTTAGCCTGGGCTGCTACAACAAAATATTGTAGAATGGGTTCTGTGGCCAACAGGTATTTTTATTTTCTCATAATTTCAGAGGCTAAGCTGGTTGCCACTGGCACATACGTGTAATCCTAGCAACTCAAGAGGCAGAGATCCGAGGATCAAGGCTTCAACTCATACTGGCAGAAAAGTCCGTGAGAGATTCTTACCTCAAATTAACTACCAAAACAAATTGAACAAACAAAAATAGCCCCACCAGAACTATGAATCGAGTAGTACAGCATTAGTCTTGAACATAAAAGCTCAGGGACAGCACCCAGGCCCTGAGTTCAAGCTTAAGGACCAGCACACACACACACACACACACACACACACACACTCACACACACACGCACGCACGCACGCACGCACGCGCACACACAAATTCCAGAGACTAGAACTCTTCTGATGGAGTGTTTTTCCTGGCTTGTAGATGGACACCATCTTCTTTGTGCTCACATGACCACTTCTGTAATCTGTGCATATAGAAAGAGACAGAGTTCTAGAGTTTCTTCTTTTTCTTCTTGTAAAGATATTAATCCCAGAATAAAGATCTCACCCTCAGTTTTTTACCAAAATATAATGATCTACAAATCACACTGGAAATCAGAGCTTCAACATCTAAACCAAGAAAGAGGGGGACACAACTCAGTCCATAGTAGGCACTCAGAATGGCTCAATCTAACACTTATTTACAAAATTGGTACATGTTAGTCCAGTATATCAAAGACAATACAAAAAGATAAAGATAAAAAGTCACCTACAATTCTACCACATGGAGATACAGAATAATTACATTTTTATGTGTAATTGCATATAACTTTCTGAAGAGTGGTCTCATACCATGTTTCTGCTTTTGCATTGGCTTGTTTGTTTTGAGACAGAGTCTTGCTATGCAGCCCAGCCTCATCTTGGAATCTCCATCTTTTTGCCTCAGCTTTCCCAAGAGTTGAGATCATATGCATGTACTGTCACACTTGGATTATTTTCTATATTTAACACTAATCCTATGGAATTTTTTTTTTGTGTGTCAGTGAATGTTTTTGTAAACATTTTAAACAATAGTGACAGGGCTGGGAAAGTGGCTCAGTGGTTCTTGCCTTGCATGCATGAGGCCCTGGGTTTGATTCCTCAGCACCATATAAACAAAAAGAAAAAAGCCGGAGGTAGCGCTGTGGCTCAAGTGGTAGAGCGCTAGCCTTGAGCTGAAGAGCTGAGGGACAGTGCCCAGGCCCTAAGTGCAGGCCCATGACTGACCAAAAGAACCAAAACAACAACAACAAAAAACAATAGTGACATAATTGGTTCAACTATTATTCTTTTGTTAAGACATAAAAATGGTTTTTAATTGTTCAGGAGTAAAATTGTAGGAAGGAATATAGTAGAGCATATGCTTTTGTCTATATTTCTTATTTAGTGTAGCATCATACAACATGGAATTATTACATCAAAGGGCATGGATTTTTTTTTCAATATTAGCATTGTAAATTTTTCTTCTTCACAATATTGTAAATTCCTTTTCAGAAATTTACTAATTTCTATTTTACCACCTTTTTACTTTAGTAATTTGTTAGGCAAAGTAATTTTTCTAATTGTTCACAGTTAACTTCCTCATTCATCTCTTTCTTGGGTCATATTTCATTTCAACCAAGCTCCACAGAGCCTCAAGATTTTTCTCTACAATTTCAACCTTATCATATCACTTTCTGACTAAAACTAATCATTTGCTCCCTGGTGCTTATCATATCATCAGCTCTTCCATTATCTGGTTTTTACATACAGTTAAGTTTCATTTTTAATTGTTCTTCTATAGTCTTGCCAGTAACACTCAACCACTTACAGTTTCTTTTTTAAAAATTTTATACAGTTTAAAACTTTTTAAAATTACCTTTAAGGAGTTACACAAAGGAGTTGCCATTCAACAAGGCAGTTTATGAATACCATGTGTCTTGATCAATGTAACTCTTTTTAGCATCCCACTTATAGTTTTTAAACTGCCTGTTTTATCCTTTTAAAAAATATTTTTTTAAATTTTTTATGTGATACCAAGGAATTGAATCCAGGACCTCATGCATGCTAAGCAAGCACTCTACCACTAAACTATATTCCCAGCCCCGTTTTTATCCTTTTTGTCTTATGCGCTGTTTCTCTTGTTCTGGATGTGTTTGCCCACTTGGTTCACAGTGTTTAGTTTGTTCAGAGACAGACTTGATGGATGGGATGTTCCATTCTCAGAAATGGGTGTGTCACTGTCATCAGCATCATACTTAGTCTTCCTTACAGTTTTCCAATGAAAATATATTCCATCTCTTCAAACACTGTTCTTTGTAAGGCTGTGGAAAGCATCACACCTCTTCTGACAATAATTTCTTCCAAGTAGCTTTTATACCATTTCTGTTGATCTCCTTGGCTGTAGTGGTGTCTGTGCTGCCCTGCAGAATGCCAAAGGATGCTCCCCAGGCCCAACTGCCTGATTCTGTCTTCTTAAGCATATCTTGAAGGCACCCTGATTCTCTGCAAAACTTGCATTTTAATGTCTAGTATTGGTATTGTATTGCCATTTTATAGCAGCTCTAATATGTGAGTATCATTTGCATTCCTTTTGTTAAGCATTGTGTAACGAAAGTGTTTTTGAGGACACAAAATAAATTGGCAATACACAAAGAATGTCAGGAAGAATAGCAAAAATATGTATTATAGAACACTCTCAAGTCAGGGTTGAATGCTAAAAAATGGAATAGTTGGGAACTCATATCCACTGGCTAGGAGCATATCTATAGTACTACTGATTAGCTATATGCCTACAAAAACATTCAGGACATAGAAACTTTTTATTGTATATTTAATTTTAATTGTTTTTATTTTTGCAGGTCCTGGCACTTGAACCCAGGGTCTGGGCTCTGTCCCTAAGCTTCTTTTGCACAAGGCTCATTAATGCTCTACCACCTGAGCCACAGCTCTACATCTGGCTTTTTTTTTTTTTTTTGGTAGTTCATTGGAGATAAGGGTCTTATGGGCTTTCCTGCCCCAGCTGGCTTCAAATCACTATCCTCAGATCTCAGCCTCCTGGGTAGCTTAGATTACAGAGATGAGCTACCAGCACCCAGCTTATAGTCTACTTTAAAAGGTAATTATTATTTGTATTTACATATATTTAAAGAAAATATTGTAGAGAAATGCTTCTTCAAAAGTCAGGACTAAAGGGAGCATTTTCCAACATGGTATGTTTAATATTAACCACGTTCTAATGATAACTGTTCATGTGTCACCTCTCTTTTGATGATTCTCCCTCTCTGCCTCTCTGTCTCTTTTCATATGATTGTTTTTGGTTTATAAATTGATGAAGACAGACAACTTTATGATAAATTACAAATATGCTCCCCATGACCAAACTGCTTGAATTAAGGAACCATCATTGGTGGGAATCTTAGAAGTCATTTTATTCAACTTTCTACTTGGCAGAGAAAGTCCTAGGTCCCATGTGGGTCAGGATGACTTCTGTCATTAGAAAAGCTTTCTTCATTTGTATGGAACATTCAGCCTGTTGATCCAAATTTCCCTCACAGAATAAATTCTAAGCCTTTGTCACAAAACAGACTTCCACACATTTGAGCACAGCCCTACATCTTGTCTTCTTCTTCATTTTTTTTAAGGTAAATGTGCCCCATATGTGGTTTGATGGCGCATACAGTAGAAGCTGGTGACAATAGAATGGGAAAATATTAGCCCTTTCATTTCACTTTCCTATTTAAGTTAGTTTAGGAGTTTGTCAGCTGAAACTGGAGTATTCAGGAATCCTTTGGCTGCAAGTAACAAAAACCTAGTTCCAAGCAACTAAAATAAGAAAAAGGCTCAGTAATTGGAAAATAAAAGGTAGCTTCAGGCCAAATTGTATTGTGGTATCAGCTAGGCTATATTCCTTTAGTCCTGTGTCTACTCTACCTGCCCTTGTTTGACTTAATTCCTAGGTGGGCAAGATATTCATTTGTCCCACACTTGTATCATCATATAGCACATTACTGAGAAAGAGTGATTATAGTTCTTACGCTCTTTCTTTGTCTCTCTTTCATAAAGCATCTGAGGAAAATGTCAGCATGGACCATGTACCTCTCTAAACCAGTGTTCACAGCCAAATAACAAGGAGTGCTTAAGTGAAGCATTTTGCTTTGTTTTCTGTGACTGCCCTTGTCTTCCCACCCACTTTGGCAAGAACAAATGTGGTCAAGCTATTGCAGCCAGGCCAGGGTTGTCTATTCATTATAAAGTGATCCTGGGATGAGAAGCAAATGTCAAGTTACTTAACATAAGGTCCAAGCTCCTGGATGGAGAGCAGACTCCATGCTTCTCGCAGCAAAGTCTCATCCCAATACCTGCATTACCTAGGCAACTGACACACCTGGAAGAGGTCACATCTGCATCCGCTGAGGTCACATCTGGATTCGATGTAGCCACACATTTCCCTGCCCCTACCTTAGATAAGGCGTGGCCTAGGGCCAGACACTCTCTTTCCCAGGTCTTTCCCAGTTGCATGGAGGGCCAACATGGCCCGGTGCCAGCCGGAAAGATGAATAAACCTACCCCTTACCTGAATACCACGTGCATGGTGTGGTTTTTACTCGTGCATGGTGTGGTTCTTACTCGGCTACCTCATTTTAAAACCTAACACTTAATAGACCATTCTCAGATGTTCATGGCTCAAACTAAGTCCAAAATATAGAAATTATACATCTAGACAAAAAAAAATAGCAGACATACATGGTCACATGAGCTATGTTTATATAATATACAGGTTGTGTGTGTGTGTGTGTGTGTGTGTGTGTGTGTGTGTCCTGAGGCTAAAACTGAGGCCTGGGAACTGCCCTTTTCTACTCAAGGCTAGTGCTTTACCATTTCCAAGTTGTTTTTTTTTTTTGGTGGTTGAATGGAGATCAGAGTCTGAGCAACTTTCTTGCCTGCATTAGCTTTGAAATGAGATCTGAATCCTCAGATGTCAGCCTCAGATGTCAGATGAGTAGCTAGGATTATAGGCATGAGCTACCCACACTCAACTAAAATGCAGGTAATTCTTAATTCACAGTAGCCTTTATGGGGCTGGGTGAGGTGACATACTCGTGTAAGCTCAACTATGTGGGAGGATGTAGGTAGGAGGATCAAGGTCCAAGACTTGATTCTGGGAAAAAACATGAGATTCTAACTGAAAAATAACTGAAGCAAAAAAGGAATGGATTAAGTTGTATAGCATCTGTCTAGCAAGTGTAAGGCCCTGAGTTCAGAATCCTGTACCCACCAATAATTTTTTTTTTAAAGTAGCCCTAGCTGGGTGCTGGTGACTCATACCTGTAATTCTGCCTACTCATGAAGCTGAGATTTAAGCATCATGGTTCAAACTAGCCTAGGTGGTAAATGTTCTAAGATTCTTTATCTCTAATTAACCACCAAAAAGCAAACAGTAGAGTTGTGGCTCAGGTGGTAGAGTATTAGCCTTGAGCAAAAAAGTTCCAGGACAGCATCCAGGCCCTGAGTTGAAGCCCCAAGACCAGTACACAAAAATAAATAAATAAATAACATAGTAGCCATAATGCTACATTATACAGTATTAAAACTCAAACTATTTTATTAAGAAGCTGCCTACAATGTGCTTAAGTTAGCATTTTCTTGAAAAAGTCATTCTTTCTTCAGGCACATAATATATTGGTTTACAGTCATAATGTTCCCTTGCTTGTATGTTTGAGTTATAGACTTCATTGTTTGAAGCCAGGTCATACATTCTGTTCCATTTCTAAATCGATTCTGATTTGGAAGATTCCCTGTTGTGAGACTCTTCCTTAAGATATTAAAAAAAAATACATGGAGAGATGGAGGCTGAGCTAGATTAACGTTGTACAAATCTGATTAACATCATCTGCTCAGTTTCAAAGGTCAGGTGCACTCAACGAATTTACTTTGAAATTATTTTGTTTATTTTGTGGGCATATACATCATGAGCTTTCTAAAGGTCAAAAGTAGAGTTTGTTCTTGGATTCTAAAGCAATCTGATTTCCATTTACAGTATGCTTTGGTGACCCTAAATTCAGAAGCAGGCCCAGTTAAGTCAGACTTCCAGTTTGTGTTTAGTTTAATTTTCTGAAGAAGAAAATCTCTGGTAGATTAAGGCAGTGCTGAAATATCATTTTTTCCTAAAATTGCTTTTATTTTTGAATAGGTTCATAAAAGAATGTTACTCATGAATGACACCTGAACGCTGAATCTTGGTTTCATGCTCATTTCGTTTTGGAAGATATAGAAGCATCTTAGTCAGCTCATTTCTTACCTAGAAATTGGAGCAAAGGTCCAAAAAACTAGGACTTCTGGGTTTTAATAACACTTACCTGGTAGGGTTCCAGAGGCTTTATTAATTAATGTTTACAAAATCACTCGTGTGCTTCATAGAGAAGAGGCTGTAATAAATTATACAATGTTCTTTTCTATTAAAAAATCAAGGGGCTACTTATATGCATGAAATACTTTTCATTAATTATTTTAAATGTTTTTCCCTTTACTGTATGTACTTTACCAAGATAAAAAGGAAATCTCTCAGAGTATTTTGTATTCATGTTCATTAACATTCCAGTGGAATAATAAACCTCGAAACGATTCATGTATGAATCAGTCAGGCATGGCTAATTACAGTTTTCAGCCACATAGCCAATAACATTCACCATGAAATGTGGTGTCTGTTAAATACATCTCTCTGAATTTTTGTTGGGGGAGAGTGGTTAGGAAATAGGGAGGTTGCAAATTGCAGCTTTTAAATGTCTAAATATTTTAGGGACTTGTACATTATAAATATCTTTCAGGCAAGTATTTATCACAACCATGACATTCTGTTATCAAAACAGAAGAGCCCCCCACAGATTTGCCGTAAAAACAAAATAAAATAAAACAGAAACATCACAACTCCTAAGAATGTTCTATAGGGAAACAGAAGAAACTCCTTGTAGCATTCAAAACAAGGATTTACCATAAAATTCTTAAAATACATTTTCTGTTGCACTTCAGAAATGAGTTTCCTACTGCTTATAAATATAAATTTATATAATTCCCTATGACTCTTTCCAGTTCTCAAGCATATTTAAAAGACAAAAACCTGTAAACAGAGGACACAGTAAAAGTTAACTGTCATGATCAAAACACTCAGATTTAGAACAATGTTGTACTGGATAGTCAGAATGTCTTCTATTACTTTGATATGAAAAATACTTTCCTTTAATACTATCCATATTGCTGAATACCCAAATAATACATGAATAAAACATTGATATTTACATTAAAAATTCCTTAACTTGTGCTATCTCAAGTGGAAAATTTCTAGAAGTTTAGAATGGCATAAAAGAAAAAAAACTGCTACCAATGCCATGTCACGTTTGCAATTACGTAGAAATGTGCGGGGAAGTTTTCTACACAAATGTAAGAATAGATCCACAATCTTTTATCTCTGGCATCCAAAAATTTCTGAAAACTCAAAGGTTGACCTGAGAGGAGGATACCCTAGTGTTATTTCTCTCTCTCTCTTTCTTTCACACAGATACATATTATAGTAGTAGTAGTAGTAGATGTTGACAGGGCACTGTCTTGATTCTACTAGAAGTATTGTGTTAGATGGCATTTGTATCTATCTTTCTACAAACCATAAAATCACTAATTTCTAACACTTTATTTGTGCCAAAAATTTCAATGAATGATTATGGGCATCAATAATTATGAGTGTGTATGCACGTGTGTGTGTGTGTGTGTGTGTGTGTGTGTGTATGTATGTGTGTGTATAACACAAATAGATTGTACTACATATACTATCTGGTAAATAAATTCAAAGAATAATTTAACATTTTCCCTTCATACCTTACCATGACCTACAAAATCTACATAATCTGGCCTACATAATCTACATAATCTGTTAACTTTGGACTTTGTCTCCTATTCATTTTCTTCTCAGCCACACAGACCTCCTGATTGTTCTTCCACCATGCCAAACTTGTTTGTACTTTGGGATCCACACTTACCCCTGTCTGGAACATTTCCCCATGGATTCCCTTATTGGCTGGTCCCATTACTTCATTAAATGACACTCCTTCAAAGGAGCCTTTGTTCATATGGAATGTCTTCTAGTTCCTTACTCTGCTCTTTCAGTCTAGCCTTTATCAACACTTATGATTTATTTATGAGTTTTTATATTCATGCATGTTCTGTTTTCTCTACTAGGTATCCCACAAGCATGACTTTTTAAAAAAGATTTACTCATGACTATATCTCCATACCCTAAGCAATGGCCATAGTAAATAAATACAATTTTCTTCTTTTTGTATCCAAATAGAATGATTAATTGTATAGTTACAAGGCTTCCAGTTGACTGGAAGGCAAACCAAGAAATATGCTTCTGAAACCTTCATGAGCTGACCCTCAGAAAAGAGGCTGGAAGAATTCCTACTTCTATGTAATAGGCTAAAGAATCTATACTGTGTGAACTCGGCTTCTATGCCTGGAATACTCTTTCTGTGGCAGAATCAATTCATTCTGACATTAATTCACTGTGGCATCACACTGATTAGTTTACCTGCGTACATGCTTATGGTTAGTAGTGCTGTACTCACTACAATACAACTCCAGAGACCACTCTTACTTGGTATATCACAACCCTAGCACAGCAACTGGCAAAGAGTAGACCTCAACCTATGGAAACTGATCTGAGTAAAAACTGTATACTGTTCTACCTTAAGTTGTCTACTAAAGAAATATAGTTTTTTAATTTTTAGGAAATGCTTTAATGGGTCTTATCTTCTAGAATGATGAAATGCCTTTAAAGTGCGGTGAAACCAGGACAATGTGTTTAGAGGCATAATATCTTGAAAGGGAGTGATGGAAAATCATCGCTTATCTCTGAGCTACCCTAGTGAGATCACAGCTTGGACACTGAGATTAGTTTTATGCACCTTATGTTCTAGGTAACTGGAAGATGATTGCAAAAGACGGCAGTAAGAAGGATTAAGTGTGATTATTTATGAGGCATAGTTAAAAGGAGACAGCATGCATATGTTCCCTAACTATGGGGAATAGACTGATCTCTAAATATCTGATGAACAAATCTACCCAAGGAAGATGTTCAACACAGAACAACAAAGAGATAAATAAGATGAAAGAAGAAAAAAGAGAGATGAGGGAAATTTAGAATTTTTTTTTTTAGGGTATCACAAGATGGCTCTTGCTTTTATTAGCAAGCAGAATTTTCTAACCAAAGCCAAAAATCTCAAAAATTGCAGGCTGAGAAATCTTTATTTAGACACAGCACTTCCTTAACTCTTCTATACTTTGTATTAGGAGTAACAATGTATCGCTTTTCCTTTTTTCCAATATAAAAAATCTATCACATATGATTTTCTTTTTCAAGTAAATCCCCTGAAGGTGCTTATCTTAAAATCTAGTTTATGAACAATAACACATGGCTAAGATGAATTTTGCAGAGGGTTGAACTCTTTGCCACTGAGGCCATTCTAGTTTTGAAGTGGGTTTACAAAGTAAAGAATCTCATGCATGTCCTATGTGCTTGGAGAGGGTGCTGCATGGATATTAACTCAAGCAGAACCACCATGTTTTCACACATAAGGTTGTTTGTTCACCTTATGATATGGGAGGTTATTGTGAGGCTCTCTGTTGTAAGTTACATTATGACTTAGTAGAGATGTTATAAGCAGTAAAAATGTCAGGCTCTTCTAATACTCTGCTTTCTGGTTTATTGTGCCATGCTGGCCATAATACAGTTGTTCACTGACATATATTTATTGAATACCTACTTTGGGAAAAGGTAAAAACTAAGCTCTTGTCTTCATGGAGCTTGCTTTTCATCTGAAAGAAGCAGGGTATAACCACAAAAACACAGAAAATGGTAACTGTAATAAAGAAAAGCCATTAGCTATGAAGTGCTACAGTGGTACAACTTAAAGGTTTTCACAAATTTGTCTTCCTAGGTTTGGGATTACTTAGATCTTTCTGCTACTTTCTAAAAACAATCTAAGCCATTTACTTATATGCCTTCAAGGTCATAGAATAAAGACATTGACTCCAGAAATATTATTTTTGCAAACTCTTCTTGACCCTCTTCCCACTTTCTGTACCCATTCCCAGGCCATTCCTTAAGTCCAGAGAGTCCTGCTTCCAATGTAAATGAGGCTTTTGTTGTTGTTTGTTTTGTATGTCTTAATGGTTTAGAAAGTAGCATTTTAATTGTTCATGTGATAATGACACAAGGTAGTAAGCAGCTTGGACTTTTTTTTTTAATTGTGAAAATACCATACAGAGGGGTTACAATTACATGGGCAAGATAATGAGTACATTTCTTATCAAGCATTGCAGCCTCCTCCTTTGTTTCCCCTTCCCATCCCTTCCCATCCCCCACCCCCAGACTTTTTTTTAATGTGCCTACTACATTTTTCAGCTATTCTCATTCTGCTAGCCCCAGTGACATGAGTGTGCCATTTGTAGCAGATTCTATTGGTGCCCTGTCAGTTCCTTCTATTCCCCTACTCCCAGTGACAGTACATCTATTTCTAACTTTCTGTGAGAACTCAGGGCCTTAATATCCTCTGAAAGCAGCTTCCATCAGCTGATAAGACAGCATTTAGACTACCCAGTTCTTTTGTCTTCCGAGTGACATAGCTCAGTTCCATTCTAAGGTATGTATCCCATATTGCTTCACAGAGATCACATAGAGGATTAATTTATATTTGTCTCTATTTGTAATGTGCTAGACATGATACCATTTTTTTTTGCCTTTTTTACTTTCCCTTTTCACTTTCCTATCCTCTTCTTGGTGCTTCCTGCAATTACTTACAAAACAACCTACTTGCAGTTGAATATATGTCTCAGTACCTGCTTGTTAGAAAACCCAATCTAAGATGATTCCTCAGTCAAGTCATGGATTACATGGTAACCTCTCCATTGACTGTCTTGGGTACTTGAAGGACCTTGGCCCAAGGAGAGTGCTATTCTTAATGCTCTTTGTGAATGTCCCAATTAGCCATCTGCCCAGCAATCAGTAATATTTACAGCTGAAGGAATACATATACATTCATTATTAGACTGCCCTTAATCATTAGATAGATACCCACTGTTTAGATCCTGACAGTATTTATGATATTTCTGTTAAAAAATAGATGTAATAGTTGTAAGCTAATACTTTCTCTGGAGAGTCTAGGTGCTGAGCTTTCCAGTTTCATATGGTCCACTGATTTTCTTCCACATTTAATCTAGCTGCTGACACATATTTTAAAATATCTCATGCTGGTCAGCTTCAGGAACATTGTGAAGGCTAAGTCCATGCTCATAAAAGCTAGAAGCTGTGTGTTATAGGAAAGGGCTCCAAATTGACGGAAGATTAGGCTAGGAAGCCTGAAGTGGGGTTTTAATCCCTGGGCACAAAATTAGTCTGTATATTGATCACATTCCTGCTGTTTTAACTGTAATTGTTTTCAATTTCATCTTGTATCCATATTCTCTAATATTTTGTGTGTTCCTAGTATCTCTGTGTAGTAGCTATAATCTGACTGTAATCCAGTGAGACATTCTGAGAGTGAAGCTTCTGAGAGCATCCATATTTCACACCAGGATGTTTTGTAGGACACCCTGCTACTCTCTGTGGGGTTCAAACATCAGAAAGGATGAAAGATCTAAGACTTGGTGTAATCACCTGCATGTAATGAGTCAGGCCAAAGAAAGAAAGGGAGAGAAGGGGGAGGGAGAGAGGGTGGGAGAGAGAGAAGAAAGGTGGGAGAGAGAGAAAGGGAGAGAGAGTAGGGAGGAAGAGAGAGAGAGGGAAGAAGGGAGATAGAGGACATTTTTAAAGAGAGAATTAGAGACATTATCTCAGTATTTGTCTATGTGCCATTGCTCTTCTTTTCCTTTTAAAATGTAAATGAGTTCTTGGGAAATATATTTTCTTCTTTGAATTAGAACTGTGTCGGGAGGTGGGGGGCGGGGAAACAAGGAAGCATCTATAAGAAGAAAAGTATCTAAAAGAAATAGTTATTGTGTAGCCACAAGAGTCTACAGCCAGGATTCTGGTCTCTTTAGGAGTTATATGATGCTAGGATAATTATTTAGCTGCTCTGAAATTTGTTAACCATTATCATCAGACCTGGTGCATGTTGGGAGTAGGAACCGCTTCGGAACCAGTGATTTCTCCAGCATCCATGACAACTATGATTTTGAATTAAAAAAGAGGTCAGGTGCAAGGCCCCAGTGGTGGTCAGAGAGGAGAGGAAAATAGAAAGGCCACCTTTAGATTTCACCCAATTATACAAAAACCTTTGTGTGTGCCAGGTACTTTTATAGGTGCTTAAAAATACTGCACCAAAATTAAAAAAAAAATCCTCATCTGCATGGAATGTGCATGCTAATAAGACCACCGAAATAGTAGAATAGATAAATAGGTGAACTTTATGCAGTGTTTGGGCAGTAACAATGCTATTGAGCAAACAGCACTGAAAAGGGAATCGAGGAAAGCACCGTGTGAAAGTTCTGCGAGAAAGATAAAGATAGCAATCCCAAGGAACCAAGAAAGGTCCAGAATAGGTTAAGGACATCCAGCCAGAGGGACTCGTTAGGGACAAGAGAAGCGCAGCTTTTGACGGCAAGGAATGAATCACGTTCCATTGGTGGGTCGGAAAACGCCACGTGTGTGTGAATTCATGACAAAAAAAAAAACCCTTTCTAAAGAGATTTTTACCTCAGCCGCTCACCAGCTGCAAGAAAAATGGGAATTGTTGTTGTTCCTTTGTATTCTGATTAGCCTGGTGTAGGCGCGTTCTCAGCTCCTATTGGTCGCTGCTGCTGTCCGTTGACGAGCCACCCTCTGTGCCCCGCCCCTACCGCGGGGCCTGCTGGGAATTGTAGTCTCCCCGCGTTCGGTTCGGTTGAGGCACTTTTTGCCCTCCGCTCCCCTGTCCCTCAGGCGGCGCCACCCTAGTGGGCACTCGCTTGGGCGGCGCTCGTGTCCCGCGCTCCCCTCCTCCGCCTTTCATTCCCAGCTGCCAAGATCTTGGAAGGTAGGGGCGCGGGGAGTGAAGCCCCAGTGGAACAGCGTGTCTGGGTTGCGGGTCTTCGGGGTGTCCCAGCGCGTCTGCTGGCGCGGCCCGGCGAGACGGGGCGGGCGGGCCGGGGCCGGTGCGTCTCCCCGCGGGGAGGCTCGGCTCGGTCTCCCGGACTCTCGCGCTCTGCAGACGGCTCGGGGTTGGGACTCGGCAGTCTCAGTTCTTCAGCACCGGCCCTCGCCCTGACCCTCTCATCCTTCCTTTTAGAAGTGGGGAAGTTGAGGCAGGAGGTCCGAGCAGCCGGTCCTGGGTCCCGGCGCCTTCAGTTTCAGACAAGTAGTAGCAGTCCCTGCCCCAGCCGTTCCGAACTGCAGGTTGGAACAGGTGCAGGAACCAAGTGAGGCTGACCGAGGCAAATCCCTCGTGATGGAGCTGCACTTGATATGTAAAAGCACACCGGGTCATCGGTGGTAGCGGGGCTCAGCGGTTCCCTGTTTGAGAAATTATTATTATTATTATTGCTGCTGCAGCTGATACTGAGTTGCATACGCTGCTATTTTTTCAGGTAGATCCCCGTGTGAAAGTTTAGGGAAACAACCTGCAGGTGAGAGGAAACTTTAGGGGGAACTTGACTTACAGTTGCAACTTCCCCCTATAAATCAAAATATCTGCCCTTGCTGTGTGGACTCAGGCCAGCTCTCACAGCGCTAAACCAGGGGAAAAACAAACAACACCCAAAGCAAATAGCCCCTTTGAAAGCTGTGCGCTCAGGTGGCCCAAGGATGCTGCCTGAAGCCGAACGTTAAGTTCACGTCATGCACAGTAATGTTTGCCATTTGCAGACTTAACTGCACTTATGATTCTGGGTTTTTCAGACATGTGTTGCGGATCAGCAGGAAATACTGGTGGGGTTGTTTTAGAAAGGCACTAACCACGGGAGTGCCAAAAGCAACCGCACTCACATCTACGGTTAAAGTTCAATGTTGCTTTTCCTCTTGGCTCCATCTTAAGGCCAGCAACCGGAGGAGCGGAGGCCTCTGGGAGTTGTAGTTCTCCACTTATATCGTAGCGGTCTGATAGTACGCTTCTCTGAAGTCAGATACTTCACTTCCCAGCGTGCTATGTAGGGAGGCGAAGTGTCTCCTGGGAGATGAAGTTTCACTTCTGGAGGATCCATGGAGGCTGCCTCTCACCTCGAACTACAACTCCCATGTACACCTGTATTTTGGCTAGTAGCCTTTGTCCATCTGCCTCGAGCTGGGACTAAAGGGAAATATTTAGTAAAGATTTTGAGGTTTTTTACATTTATATTGCATATGCTTGGAATAAATATTACTGGATAATGTAATTGTATGTTCCAAGTATTAGGGAATGTACATGCTTATAAGCAGCTAATACTTGACAACTTAAATTAAGAGTCTGTTCACATGATTTCTTTAAAAAATACTGTATCATATCATTTTAAATTAGAGAAAGCTTGGGAATATAGTTTTACAGCTAATCATGAAATGTGATATATACTTTATCCAATGCATATTACATATAGTTATTGTAATTTAATCATTTAAAATGATCAAACCATTTATATATCAACTTTATAGATTAGAAATCAAAAGCAAAGATCAAAATCAAAAGCACTTGTTCAAGACGATCCAGTTAGTGAGTAGAAGTACTAGAATTAATCCTTTCTGCATATCAGTTTCTACTTAGAAAATGTCTCTATCTTACTGAGGTGAGAAGCAATTCCATTTACAAAATTCAGTCTTTCCTTTATATCTGTTGCAAAAACTATTTAGATCATTTCAGTCTAAGGGCAAATACTTGACATAATTCTTGGCATATTGTGGAGGTTTCACAAATGGTATATTTATATATCTTTATATTACTTTTTTTGTGAGCTGATCTTGGGGCTTTTACTCAGGGACGGGGTCTACCCCTGAGCTTTTGTGCTTGTTAGATCAAGGATAAAGATCTACCACTTGAGCCTCAGCTCCACTTCTGGCTTTGTGTTGATAAGAGTCTCATGGACTTTTCCTGCCCCAGCTGCCTTCCAACCACAATCCACAGATCTCAACCTCTTGAGTAGCTAGGTTTACAGGCGTAAACCACTTGTGTGGGATACCTTTTATTTTAGAGGTCAGGAACAGCAGCCAACATGAGATATGTAGCTATTTTGATAATGGTTTTTCTCTTAATTTGTTGGATGTAGGCCATAGATTAGGACCAGTTGTCATGACATCTTTTTTTTCTCCCTCTCTATTCCTGTCCTCTCTCTGCCTCTTTCTTTCCCCCTCTCTCTTCCTATTATTGTCTCCCTTTTTTTGTCTCCCCTCCTCCTCCTCATCTTTTTCTTTTGATGGATACTTGGGCTGAAACTCGGGGCCTTTTGCTCTGGCTTGACTTTTTCACTTGAGACACACTTCTACTTTCAGCTTTTTGCTAGTTAATTGGAGATAAGAATGTCACAGACTTTTCTGCTCAAATGGGCTTTGTACTTTGATTCTCAGATCTCGGCCTCCTGAGCAGCTATGATTACAGGTATAAGCCACCAATGCTGGGCTAAAGTCTTTTTAAAGTAAGGTCATAATTTTTTAAATTAATTTAACAAATGTTTTTGTGAGCCTATCTTATATGCTTATCTTTCTTTAGGTACAAGAGAGATTTTTTGAGAGAAAATTCATAAATGTAAAAGTACCTATTTTGGACAGATTAATAAAACATGCTCTGAAATGTGATTTAATAAGAAAAAAATGCATGAAAGAAGAAAAGAACCTAAGGTAGTAGAGCTGCAAAGACTTTGTAAATTATCAAATTTCTTTCAGTTTATAAAAGAGAAAGTCTTCCTTTCATAACCTTTTGTCAAAAGCAGCTTTTCCTGTAAGAAGGCTTTACAGACAGTATATGACCTTTTCAGGGTCTGCTGTCTTCTACTTCATGTCCTTATTCTAGCCTCCTTCCTATGAATATTTGGAGGAATGCCGAAAGAGATGCTTTTGTATTCTCATCTCTATTTGTGTTTAGAAGCAACTGCAACATGTTCTGTTTCTATTTTGGGAATTAGTCTTGTTTTGGCTCTCATTACTCTTCTCTCATTTGTTTTTTTCAGATTCCTAAGAACAAAATCTTACATGGTTTTGATATTCACAGATCTTACCATCTAACTCTCTAGTATAAGGTATCAGAAATATACACGAATTAGGTGAATTACATGAAACTTTGCTTTTAGAAGACATACAGTTCTTCATTTATGTATTTACAGATAATAAAAGCATGTAGCTCTCACCTTTTCTGTGTGAAAGATGATTTCTACTTAATTCGATATGACATAACAGTTTTGTAAATTATTGGCTAAACATTTCTGATACAGTCACCGTGTGAGAAGTTCTTCCCTTCAACCTCTCTGTCCCTGGGCATTCTCCCCATTGACAGTCTGATAATTCAGCACCCAGCATACTGCCTGACCACTAGTAAGATATTGAAAATACATTTGTGGACTTGTAGTCATAAACACTCCTGAGCTATTCCCACATATTTTTCTTAAATCTCAGTTTTCTCTTTTAATGTAGAGATGTATGTTTGAAAGGTAAGTTGTTGGAGGTTGCTTTCCTTTCAACATGTACATTGCAGAGAAAAATTTCAGCCTTTGAGGTTATCCTCCAAGGCTTTCTCTGGGCAAGTAAATGTCTGTGAACCCCTCAGAGGAGAAAGCAGCCTAAATAGTAAAACGACAGAGAAACAATCGTGATTGGTTATGCGGAGGTCTGGGGTATTAATCCCAGCCCTTTCTCTTAGACTTGGTTTTCTCTCTGGAGAATAGAAATAATAAACATTTTTACCTCATGGAGTGATGATAAAGAAGGAAATGTGTTTAAAGCTTTGATCATGCTGTCATGCTCTTAATAGCTTGCAGTAAATAGATAAATAATAGCTCTTGTTTTGTCATTATTAATGTAAGCTTGATATATGAAAATTCATATTTCTCCCAGAGTTGAACTTGAGCCAGATATCTACTTTGTGCAAGGATTTGCCATTTGTTTTCTTAGAGTAGCTAGCGTGGTCATTAGAATTTAAAATATAAAGTTCCTACTATTCTTGAAAACCCATCTTGAAAGCTCAGTCATACTCCTGTGGACAGAGAGATAGTGTGGATTTTGGCTGGATCTTGCTTTCTGAGAGGTTCCTAACCTATGGCTTCATCTATATATAAAAATCTCTGATGGAAAAGCTGCTTGCTGTGCTAATGAGGCCTTCTGTCCACCTGTAGAAAGGACTGAGGCCTATCCAAGAAGCCTTAGGAATAAAGTGAAATAGTTGTCATCAGCTGGTGAGTAATACAGGGGTAGTGGCCATGTGAACATGCCAGTGCTTCTTTCTAAAGTCAACAACTTCAGTAGCCATGAGGTTACCAAAAAGGAGGTGTGTTTCTGTGAAGCAAGGATGGGGAATATCTAGCCCTCTGGCAATATAAGGCCCTCATAATAATTTGGTACATGATAAGGCAGACATGTATGCTTCTTGTCAGCTGCTCTCAGCCTGTCTGCCTGTATTAATAGTTTTGAATGACCTGTGAATAATGTTATAGTATCCAAAGGGGGCTTGGAAGAATAAAGGTTCTCTACCTTGCCCTAAAAGGGCAGGGTAGGAGAAATGGGCATGAGGATCACAGGAAGAGCAAAATGATAAATACAACAGCATAGTTCCTGGGAATCCTAAACCTGTCTTTATTTGGCACATTTATTTTGCTCTTGGCTCTGCCAAGTGTTGTATCAGGAGTTGGTGACAGAGCCATGAATGCTACTGACAGGGATGTGTGAGTAGAGGTGAGCGGTGCATATTCTAGATGCAGAGGGAGGAAGGAAGGAAAGAAGGAATTGCTATCGGGATTTCATGAATACAAAGAAGGTGATGGGATGATACTGCAGAGGCAAATATGTTTGATGTTTCATACAGTACAGTAACTTTGTACCATACACAAATTGTGTGTGTGTGTGTGTGTGTGTGTGTGTGCGTGCGCGCGTGCGGGTGCATGCTGGTCCTGGGGCTTGAAGTCAGGTTCTGGGCTCTGTCTCTAGGCTCAAGGCTAGCACTCCACTACTTGTGCCACAGCTCCACTTCTGGCTTTTTTGGTAGTTTATTGGAGATAAGTCTCACAGGCTTTCATGCTCCAGAGGCAGGCTTTGAATCCTCAAATCTCAGCCTCCTGAATAGCTAAGATTGTAGGCATGAACCACTGGTGCCCAGCTACAAATTGTGAACTTTTTCCTGAGGGTATTTGAATAAAATTTGTTAGTCTTAAGTGGGGAAATGAAGTGTTTGAATATTTTTCAAAATATAGATGCACTGTGAGAGTTGATGTAAAATAGTACATCTGACTAAAGCACATCTAACTAAAGACCTTAGTGTGCATTTGAAAATGTGGATTCTGATTCAATACATGTGGAATGAACGAGAGATGCAGGCTTTCTGATAGGCTATTGCTATGGTTTCCTGGGCTGTATTATGAGTAGTAAGTATTTAGGAGATTCTTTGGCTAAGTGAGAGATGATATCAAGAGGGTGGTCTCTAGAGAGCAAAATACATGGATTTTTGTGTTGGTACTACCAGTTACTAATACTACCAGTGTCTGTGTGACACTGGGGAAACTATCCTAAACCTCAATTTCCTCATCTGGGCAATGGGGGGTAATAAGTCCGATTACAGAAGGATAGTTTAAGTTTTTAAAGGGGCGATTCATGGCAAATATTTAGCAAACACAGTAGCTGGTACTCAATAAAAGGTAGCTTTTGATTTGACTGTTACTATTACCATAAAAATCACAATCCTGAGTATAATGACACATCCATGTAACCTTAGCCATCAGGAGGCTGATGCAGGAGGACTGTGAATTTGAGCCCAGCCTGAGCTATATAGCTCTTCAAGGCTATTCTGATTTTAAAAGGGAGATCCTGTCTAAAAAAACAAAATCACAACTTCATTCATCCTGCTTTAGGTTTCCTTGTTTATCAGATTTTGAATATTGAGTAGAATACATTACCTTTAATTCTACTGATTTTGCTTACTTCTCATATATCAAGTCTGGAACTTCTTCAATCTTCCGTAAATCTTTGGTATTATGTATCCAGGGGAATTGGAATCTTTTCCTCATTTATTCTGGGCTCAAGGCTAAGGCCTCCATAACAAAAGATCCATAATGGGGCTTGAAGATAAAAGAAGAAATGGGTAAAGTTGTGCATGTGTGTGTGTGTGTGTGTGTGTGTGTGTGTGTGTGTGTGTGTGTCTGCCTGCTGGTTCTGGAATCTGAAGTAGGTGCCTTAGCACTATCCCTGAGCTTTTGTGTATCACTTGAGCCACAGCTCCACTTTTGGCTTTTTGAAGGTTAATGGAAGAGTTTCATAGCCTTTTCTACTCTGCTGGCTTTGAATTGCAACCCTCAGATCTCAGTCTTTTGAGTAGCTAGGATTATAGGCATGAGCCACCTGTGCCTGGCAATTGTACACTTTTCATGCTAGGTTTGAAGTAGACAATCATGGAGAAATGTGTTTGGATAAAAAAATGTTATCTCACGTTAATTGACAGGAGGAAACATAGCAAGATTTGCTGGACCAGATTCTTCACTATGCCCTTCTTCAGAGATAAGGATATTCCTTTCTTCTGGGTATGGGACAGACATCTCTCCCTGAGAGATGAGAAAGAAATAGGTCTTATGATCTATATCATGGATGGTCAGAAAACCTTTTAGTACTTGCTTCATGAAATAAGAGAAAGTGACAGTAACTTTGTTTCTGCTGTTTTCTCATATTCCTTTGGCTTAAAATATTTTGAGTACTTTGTTCTGATTGCTATCATGGACAAATTGGCATATGTCAAGGCATATATCTGAATCTCTAAATTTGATGGGGGAAAATACGACTCCTTAAAGAAATCTGTTCTATCTGATTATTAAGATGGGAATGTAGGTCATTCCAGTAGATTACTTTCCAACCAGTGGAAATTGTAGTCATGATGAGCTACAATTAGATCACTTGACACTAATCTCATCATCCCATCCAGATAGATCAATCAGATTGGTATTGATGTTGGATTTTTTTTTTTTTTTGTCAGTCATGGAGCTTGAATTCATGGCCTGGGCACTGTCCATGAACTCTTGCTCAAAGCTAGTGCTCTACCACTTTGAGCCACAGCTCTACTTCCTTTTTTTGAGTGGTTAATTGGAGATAAGAGTCTCTCAGGGACTTTTCTGCCCTGGCTGGCTTTGAATTGCAATCCTAAAATCTCAGCTTCCTGAGTAGCTAGGATTACAGGCGTGAGCCACCTGTGCTTAGTTTGATGTTGCTTCCCTGATTCTAAAGTTATTTAGGACAGAAAGTCAGCCATGGGTTCTAACAATAGAACACCCTGAAAGGAATCAGGTGTAATCTAACAAGTAAAGGCTTTTAGTGGGGAAATAGCATTTTAAAGTCTTTGGGAGTCAAAGAATGAGACACCCCATCACAACACTCTTATGAAATCGCATGAAATAACTACAGGTTATGCCCTGGGTCCCAGTTGAGGTTAATTCCATGTGACATTTTTTCTCTGACACCTTCCTTGTGTCTCTGCTTTGCTTACTAGAGTCGGGATTCTTCTTATATTGATTTTCAGGTTGCATTTCTCATCTTAGTATCTAGTTTGTTTCATTCTTCATAACTGAGGAAAAAGCATAAAGCTATTAAACCACATTTAAAATGATCCATTTTCATAATCCACAGTAGTGTTATGGTAAAGGTTTAGAGGAATTGTTTGGATAAAATACAACTAGTAATTTTCTAATGCTGTAATTTGAAATGAAATACTTATGGGGAGGTTGCCTATCACAAGGGTTGATTTCTTGAAAAAAAAACAAAACAAAAACAGTTGCCCAACTCCCCATTTCAAGACAGAACAATTAAGCTAATTTGATTGAACACCTTTAATTTTCTGGACCAGTCATAAATTTTAGATTCTCGTAGGGCTGTGAGAATTAAACCGACAAAGAAGAAATTAGCAGAAGAAACTTTTTGTTATATATTCAAGCCAGAGCCTTTCCAGAAAGAAGACCCTGAAGAGAGCTGGTGCCTTTGGCTCATTGCCTGTAATCCCAGCTACTCAGTGGGCTGAGATCTGAGGATTGTGGCTGGAAGTCAGCTTGGGCAGGAAACTGTGAGATTCTTATTTATCCACCAAAAAAAAAAAAAAAAAAAAGGCGGAAAGTGGACCTGTGGCTCAATTGGTAGAGTGCTAGTGTTGAGCAAAATATCTCAGAGATAAGCGCAGGACCTGAGTTCAAGTCCCAGAATCAGGGGAAAAAAAAAAAAGTGGTGTGTTGACTGGGACTTTATGTACCATGGAGTACAAGCTAGAAGAAGATGATTAGGAAAATGTGTAGGAAAATAAAGGAAATTTTGTAAGGTTTGCTATATAGGTAAGGGTCCTCCTCTTTCATACTTGAAAGAGAATAGCTTTTAAAAAAGGCCTTCTTTAAAACAACAACAAGCAAAGAACTCGTGTCCATATCTTGGGGTTCATGTCACATAGCATCATCTCATATGGTCATATGTTCATAGCTTTTGAGTTTTCAGTTCAGCTGATACAATTAGCCTATACATATACTAATTATTGCAAATGAGGGAAACCATGGGACCTAAATTTCTTTTGGACTGGGTTGCTTCACTTAATGTGAATTTTTCCAAGTCTTTCCATTTCCTAACATTCTTTCTGATGGAGGCATAGAATTCCATTGTATATATCATTTTCTTTATCCACTCATCTACTGAGGGGCATCTGGGTTGGTTCCATATCTTAGCTATGGTGAATAATGCTGTGATAAACATGGTTGTGCTGGTAGCTTTAGTATGGCCTTGTTTGTTTTCATTTGGGTAAATGCCCAGAAGTAGGATTGCTGGGTCATAGGGGAGCTCTATGTGGAGTCTTTTGAGGAACCTCCATACTGCTTTCCAAAGTAGTTGAACAAGTTTACACTCCCACCAACAATGCAGTAGGGTTCCCTTTTGGCCACATTCCCTCCAGCATCTGTTGTTATTAGATTTCTTGATTATAGCCATTCTAACTGGGGTGAGGTGGAATTTCAATGTTGTTTTGGTTTGCATTTCTTTTAGGGCCAGAAAGGTTGAACATGTGTCTATTGGCCATTCTTCTTTCCTCTTCAGAGAAGTCTCTCTTTAAGTCTTTAGCCCACTTGTTGATGGGGTAGTTGTTTCTTTGAGGATTTGCTTTTGGAGGATTTAATTTTTCGAGTTCTAAGTATATTTTAGATATGAGGCCCTGGTCTATTGTATAGCTATGTGATTTTTTTTTGTTTCCTTTATATGTTCTTCCCCATGTGGTATATTCCCTGTTGTCACTGTACTTGACTTTGGTACCCTACATCTTGTATATACATTTGTCTAATATGGGGAACAACAAAACGCTGAAACAAGGGCACAGGATGACCCATTGCAACAAGGATACCCCCAAGACAGTATATTGGAAACAAACTTTTCAACTTCGGGGGTGGGATGGAGTGGGAGGGGCGAGGGGGTGGGAGGGGGTCGAGGGTGAGGGGGGTGGGAGGGGGTCGAGGGTGAGGAGGAGTATAGGAGGTAGGGGAGGGAAGGGATTATGGGAGAACAACAAGGGGAGGGGTAACAATGATTGACAAGTAATATATTCATTGCCTTACTCATGTACCTGTAACTCATCTGTACAGCATCTTTACAATAAAATGAAATGAAAAAAAGAGAATAAGTAAAGAAATGTAAAACAAAAAATAGGTCTCCTTTACAAAGGGAATTTATGCCCTGCTTATAACCAGACAGAGGAGAGTAGCAAGTTAACCTCACATAACTACTACTACCTGCCCCAGATCTACTGTTTTTTAATTGCCATTGCCTCAAAATAACTCTATGCCAAAGCGCATTTCTGATATGGGGTGGAAGGTTCTGATCCCCTTCACTACCCTTTCCTTTAAACATTTTTTTAGTCTTCATAGGAAATATATTTACTAGTATTTGCGTGT
Organism: Dipodomys spectabilis; assembly: GCF_019054845.1. NCBI lineage: Eukaryota > Metazoa > Chordata > Mammalia > Rodentia > Heteromyidae > Dipodomys > Dipodomys spectabilis. The sequence goes on along the minus strand of NW_024870731.1, from coordinate 23,144,738 downwards.
TTACATTGAAAATTTTCAAGAATCAAGGAGCATTATTGCTTGCATTTCATGTTCCAACTTTTCCTTAGCCTCTCTGCTCACCAGATTGTTTCATAATATGGTAGGCCTTCTTTTCCTAGTCTGTTGTCTCCTACAATGAAAAAGAGTGGGAAAAAGAATGTTGTTGCTAGAGGGTCTAGTAGAGTAAAAATCATGTATTTTACTAGCGTTTTGTAGGTATTCTGATGTTTTCTGTTAAGAATGAATATGTATGAATGGAGGAGGAAATCATGAAACGGATTGAAGGTTAGGGATAGCTGACAATATTCTGGAATTTAAAGACACTTTCTTAGTCTTTTTATGTGTTTCTTAGTGTTTCTTGTTAAGGATTTGCATGTTTCTATTAACAATCAGAATTCTATTGAAATTCAGTATATTTTCAGGTTCTTAGACTCACAGTTACTGGAGTTAAAAATCACCATAGATAACAGTGAAGTATCAGTACTTCCCCATGAAGGTTTAATGCATGCATGTTTTAGGTAGAGGAGACTATAGCCTGTAGTCATTTAATCAGTGAAGTTTGTGGTATGTGGTAAGAGCAGAAGTTTCATTTTTTTGTAGTGCTGTAGTCTTCTTCCTGTGTCTTCAGTTTTGAAAACAAAACAAAAACTCTTGCCACTGCCCTCAGATTCTACATTACCTGAAGGACAGCATCGACCTGGTTCTGGCAGGTGTTTAAGCAGTCTAAGCAGGAACTTATATATATAGAGTTGGAATCCTGAGGGTAGGTAGAGGAATGGGTTTAAACCCTCTAGAATAAGGTTGTTTTGACCTTGGGGCATTGGATCCTGCGGTCCCTGACCTAATTGATAGATTGATTCTTCTTGTTGGACTCATAACTTGATGATATCATTGAGAGGTAGTGGAAACCTTAGGAAGTGAGGCCTAGCTTGAGGAAGTAAGTCTTACCCCCAGTTCTTTGCTCTGTCTCTTTGCTTCCTGACTGCCTTGCTGTGACCAGCCAGATTCCTTCTACCATAATGTTCTGTCTCAGAACAGGCCCAGAGATGCAGAGCCAGCTGACCTTGAACTATAAAGTCTCCGAAACCATAAGTCAAAATAAATCTTTCCCCCTTTTGAGTTGTTCACATCAGGTATTTGCGACAGTGCTAAGTCACTAGCTTGGGTGTAAACCCATTTCCTTCCCCTCCCCAGTAGAATTGCTCTCAGTGGAACCATCTCCCCAATATAATTGATCTGAGTGGAATATGTTCTGGATGATTCTAGCTTGTAAATCTCTAGCCAGAAAGCATCAATATGTGTTAAAATTATGAAAAGAATGGGACATTATAACTGGGCTAAATATATTAAGAGGTAAAGTGCCTCACATTCACATCTTAGTATGAGATATACAATATGGAACCTTATTTGGAAGTTCCTAATTTTTCTTTTGTCCTACCAATTTTAGAGAGCCTGAATTTTATAAGCTAAAACACACCCATTTGCACATAATATCCTAACATCTGAAATGCATTCAAGGAATTCAGGCCTCAGTTTTATGCTTAACACTTAGAATTATTCCTGTACTCAGAGAGAAGGGAATGCTGTGACTGGCTAGGCTTAGTTCATCTCCTTTGTTCTTGCAGAGATATTTGCCCAAAGGAAGTACAGCAGGGCTGCTTCATTGCTTGGCATCAGAGGTACCATTCACATATGAAGTGATATATATTGAGTTGTTTCATAACTGGACATAAACATGCCTTGATTAAGTAGAGGTACTGCCACTTTCATCAGAAAGGAAATGATACCAGGGATATAAAATCAATAGGTGGCCACTGCAGTCTGAAATCCCAGTGGCTTCGTTCTTTTGGCTGAGGAAGTAGAAGGAAGTCCAGGAAGCTTTAGTAGCCAGTGGTCACAAATAAATCTGCAGCTGAGGCCTTCTCTTGGCATCTTTGAGCAGGGGATAAAGCTTTCCCTAAGCTAAGGCTTCCTCTGGCCTCCTGAATTTCGGAGGCAACAGGCCAAGGTTTCCATGGCCTAGAGGAATTAGCTATGTTTGATGCCCTTGTGCAGATAGAACAGCTGGGTCTAACTCCTGTGGGTCAAGGTCTGGCTAGAACTATATGCAATGAGACCAATGACACAGCAGCTTCCCCATTTCTAACCAACTCCCAGTTGTTGCTCATGCTGGCAGTCCATGTTCTTCCCTTGGAACAGGGAGGTTCTAGATCTCTATGGCTTCTTATGAGGTTGCTGTTCTATTTTAATGTACTGAGTTAGAGTACCCTTATAGTGTTTGGAGTTCTTAAATCTATGTATGTATGTATGTATGTATCTGTCTTTCTATCTATCTATCTATCTATCTATCTATCTATCTATCTATCTATCTATCTATCTATCTATCTATCTATCTATCTCTATCACTGTATATTAAAAGCTGAGGGTTATCTTGGGTGAATTGCTTTGATTTGCAGGTGGATCTAATAGTACCTACTTTATTTTTTAATATACATTTTTATTGTAAAGATACTGTACAGAGGGGTTATAGTTACATGAGTAAGCTAATGAGTACATTTCCTATCGAGCATTGTTATCCCCTCCTTTGTTTTTCCTCTACCAGCCCTTCCCGCCCCACCTCCTTAACTCTACCCCCACTCCCTACCTCCCCCTCTCCCCCCAGTAGTAAAGTTCGTTTTCAACATAGTGTCTTTTACATCTCATTGTTACAATGGGTCAACCTATATCCTTGTTTCAGTATTTTGTTATTTCCCTTCCCACCACCAAATTAGAAAAATGTATATACAAGATACAGGGCACTGGATTCAAATACAGTGAAAATAGGGGTTAAACTATGGGGGAAGAACATACAAAAGAAACAAAAAAAATCACATAGTACATTGTAGGTACATTAAAAACAGCAGCAAGAAAGATTAAACCTCTTGTGTACCCATCTTGGGGTTCATTTTGCTTAGCATCATCTTATATGGTCAAATATAATACCTACTTTATAGGTAGATCTGAATCAGTACATAAAATACTAGCACAACACCTTTTATGTAGTAAATACTTGTTAAGTGTTAGCTATTATTTTCATTTCTTTTGTATTTCTTTTGAGTGGAGAGCCATATCCATTAAAGCATGTGCTTTTCTGATCACTGGCTAAGTGAGCATGGACAGATTTCTTGGTTCAGTCTCAATTTTATCAGCTTTAAAATGGGGATTATAATGGCAGCTACCTATTAACATTGCAAGGGTTGAGTAGGAATGAATGTATGAAGCCCTTGTATGAAGCATATTAGCTAGTGTCTATATTAGAAATACTAATCACTGGATTGAGGAGTCTACATGTTGGGAAGGTTTTTGGAAGTGTGGAAGTAGACTCTGTCAGTGTGGTTGGAGTAGTCTACGGCTACTTTTGTCGTAGTGGCAGGTTGTAGAGAGTAGCTTGGGGGTGTGGAAATAGGAAGCATCTTACAGTGACAGTAAGTCCCAATCTATCTACCACACACATAGATTGTGGGTAACAATCTGGCAACAGGTCTAGTTCCAAATCTTGCTTGACTAGATGCTGAAAGTTGCTTTGACCTTGAGCCTCAAAGGCTTCATTGAGGTTCTGCCTGGGTCTGGGCCCAGGCCCCGCTTGTGGCTTCACTGTGACTCAGTATCTGCCTTAATAAGTTGCCTTAACTTGCTTGTGATTACAGTTCCAGTCCCAAAGCTCTAGCCTTGTTCTTACTAGCCTTCTTGTGTATGAGTCATTCTGTTACTTATCAACAATTTATTCCCTCAGTGTACATTTACTGCAGACTTCTGGGTGTCAGGCCTCGTGCTAGGTATGGATATGTAGTAGAAAAGATAGGAAATGTACAGGCAAACCAATGTTATTATCAATACCAGATCCAAGAAAGATGAGTGTACACTAATTAGATTAGATAAAATGGATGGGATATTGAGCAGAGACCTATGAAAAGGATGGGAGAGAGCCAGGCATTTTTTTCCATTCTGTTAATATTATCTATTGTCCCTTTCTGGACAGTTAGTTCCATGATGGTAAGGACATTGTTGGTCTTCTTCATCACTGTGTGTGTCCGTGCCTAGAAGAAAGCATGGCCCATTACAGAGTGGGTTACATCTCACTGTGACCATCAAGATCTGAAATCTGTGTTGACCTGAGACTGTTGCTTTATATAGATGGGTTATTCATACTGCACAGGTCACAGGAAGTTTTCAGTGCTGGAGAGCCAAGTACATAGTATAATTTGGCTATTATTACTATTTGGCTCTGGAATTGTTGTAATAACTGACACACAATCAGCACTCAGTAAATAAATATTACCTGAGACTAGTGTTACTACACCTGTCTCCTGACTGGTAATAATGCATGTGTGCCAGTTTTCACCTTGTAAATCACTAGACCTTGCTTGTAGAATAGTGTTTTGGTGTTCTCCTCTTTGCTTTATTGAGCAAATAAAATATAGAGATCTTAACTTCTGAGTGTGTAACGTGAACTGAAAATGTTGAAAAACATTCTAGGATTCAGCACAAAGAAATAAATGTCAGTTGATGCCAAAGACAGGGATATAAATCAGAAAGTAAGCATATCTACAGTACTGTTATATTTAAATGCCTTCTCATAAACACTTAAGATTCTCATTAGTCCAACATCAGAAAAATATGAATATTTGTTATCAAAGAAAAAGCTTGGAAATCAAAATAGAATAAACAATTGTTGCATTCCAAAGATTACATAATGTTGGATGCATTTTGAATTTAACAGCCCCAACTCTACTTTTAAAAATATTTCTCTGAGACCAGTTTGTTTTTTATCTAAAACATCAAGTAAGGAAGATATGGTTATAATAAAAAGGAAAACACAAGTGTTTTGCTGATTCAGTTCATGTTTTCAAAGACTTATTTTGTTGTTTTTTATTCTTACAAAAGAGACACTTGCCAGGCATTGGTGGCTCACGCCTGTAATTCTAGCTACTCAGGAGGATGAGATCTCAGGATCATGGTTCAAAGCCAGCTGGAGCAGAAAAGTCCCTGTGAGACTCTTATCTACAGTTAACCAACTCAAAACACCCTAAAAGCCTGGAAGTGGTGCTGCGGGCTCAAAGTGGTAGAGTGTTAGCCTTGAGCACGAAGAGGTTCCAGGACAGCACTCAGGCCATGAGTTCAAGCCCCATGACTGACCAAAAGAACCCCAAAACAAAACAAGAAAAAAAAGGAGACCCACATGTATCTAAGAAATTCTCCTTTCACCCAAAGAAACATAGGTCCCATGGTTTCCCTTATTTGCAATAACTAGTATATGCCTGAGACAAGCAGAAAAGGTCAAAAGCTATGTACATATGACCAGATAAGATGCTGTTAAGTGAAATGAACCCCAAGATAGAGACACAAGTGGTTTTTTTTCTTTCTTGCTATTGTTTCTAATGTATTTATAAGGTACCATGTGATTTTTTTGTTGCTTTGTATGTCCCTCCCCCACGATATAACCCCTGTTCTCACTGCATTTGATGTTGGTCTAATTTGGGGAGGGAAAGGGAAAAAACAAAATGTTTAAATAGGGATACAGGTTGACCCATTGTAACAATGAGATATACAAGACACTGTTGAACAATGAACTTTACAATTTAGGCAGTGGGGGGGGGGGGAGTGTAGTTGTGGAGGTGGGAGGGAAGGGATGGTAGGGGAAAACAAAGGAGGAGGCAACAATGCTTGATAAGAAATGTACTCATTACCTTGCTCATGTAACTGTACCCCTTCTGTACAGTATTTTCACAGTAAAAAACTTACAAAAAAAAGAAAAGAAAAGAAATTCTGCTTTCCTCCTACCCCTCTTCTTCCTTGATCTGGAGTTCCATTTCAGGCGAATTGTAATGGAAATGGGGGCCAGATCATGAAGGGACAGGAGGTCTTCCAGTCTTTGCTGTGGGTCCTGTCCCCAAGCCTCTCAGTTCTTCTGAGTTCATGGTGCTGCTGCTCGGAAGGTCCCAGGAAGCCCATGCCATCGTCACCAGGGTCAAGAGAGCGCCAGGAAGGGAGGACAGGCTGTAGCCATCACTCTGTATGGCTCTTCTTTCACAGTGTGGGAGATGCTGACTGCAATGAGAAGGCTTCATTGTGCCACCAAAGAGCACACTGCTGTCAATCAGGAGACCTCAGCTTTAGTCCTGGTCCTTCTGTGCACAAGCTCTGACTCTTGCTTGGCCTTACTTTCCATATCTGCAAAATGAGAGATTGGACTAGATCATTTGAAGTCCTGTCCCTTTCCAACAGCTCATGATTTGTGTAGAAAACTTATTTGATTTGATGAGCCCTTTCTTTACCTTCTGCAGAAGGATAATTCTGGCACAGCTGACTTCTGGTCCAGATGGACCTGTGTGTTATCAGAGATAATTCTCCTAAAGTCTTGACTTTCCTCATCCATTAAGTGAGAATAGGGCAAGTATGGCCCCCTCAACACAAAAGAGGGTGTTTTTGAAAGTATCAAGTGCTCTATTTTGTATATTACAGGAATTAAATGATGCAGTGTGGTATTGTTATTACTATATTATAAAAATAGCATATATTTTATTATATTGTAATATACAAATATAATTTTCTACTTTTTTGTACCTCAGAATAATAAGGGAACTCATATAGGGCACTCTCTGATAGAGATTAAGCACTTAAATACATGTGAGCAGTCACTTTTGCTATTATTTTGGTTATTAAATGAAAATTCTTGAGTACTTAGTACTTTTTGTGAAAGGGCAAAGCATATAACAAAATGTTTTCTTCAAGTACATGTAATGAAGCAGATTTCCAGTGGTCCACAAGAACCATAGTTTTCTTTTTTTTTGCTGGTCATGGGGCCTGAACTCTGGGCCTGAGCACACTGTCCCTCAGCTCTTCAGCTCAAGGCTAGTGCTCTACCACTTGAGCCACAGCACCACTTCCAGCCTTTTCTGCTTATGTGGTGCTGAGGAATTGAACCCAGGGCCTCATGCATGCAAGGCAAGCACTCTACCACTGAGTTACCTTCCCAGCCCCCAAGCCATAGTTTTCTAGACATCTCATTTATAGAGAATAATAATTAAATGATGTTGAATTTTTATTTAAAAGTTAGGCATAATGGCTCATACCTGTAGTTTCAGCTTCTTGGGAAGTAGAGATAATAGGATCACAATTTGAGGGCCATCCAGCTGAAAAGTTATATAGATCTCTTCCTCAGAAACAAGCCAGGGGTGAGGCATTCTGTAATTCCCGTTACATGGGAGGGCATAGGCAGAAGGTTAAAGTCTGAAGCTTCCCTGGGCAAAAGAGCAGGAGATCTCATCTAAAAATAAAAGAAATGAGGCTGGAGATGTATCAAAGAGGCTGATGTTAAACTAGCATGAGACCTTGAGTACAATTCCCAGTACTACCAAAAAAAAAAAAGTACTCAACCCAGGTTTTTAATCTAGGATGTTGATCCCCATAAAATCTAATGTTCTAGGTCTGTGACTTTTTCCATGTAGAAACTGAGAACAAGAGAAGAGAGACCTTACTTTTTATGAGATTACTACAGGCCAGACACAAAACCAAGATTTTGTCTGGATTCTTTCATTTATCCTTTTAGCAACTCTGTGAGGTAGCTAACTTGCAGTCCTCCTGCCTCAGCCTCCTGGTGTTGATATTATAGATGTGTGCCACCATGCCTTTCCTTATTATTTCTGTTTTACAGAAGAGAAAACTAGAGCTCAGAGATGTTAAGTTCAGCTTTACTTCAGTTAACAGGACACCCAGCTGGTAACTACTAGAATCAAGATATAAACCCAGCCCATATAATTATGTTTTCTGTATAATGTTTTCTATATGTTTCTGTATAATATTTTCTGTATAATATTTCTGTATTTTCGGTGTGAAGTATAATGGATAAGGACAAAGATACAAATATACTTGCTTTATATCAGTGGCATAACAAATTAGCGTTCATTGATATTGTTTTCACGATTATTCGACTTCAAGTAAGATGATGAATTTCAATGTAGAATAGTCTTATTTAGGAAACAGCAATATTTTTCTCAAATTGGCAACATCAAAACTGTATTTATGGAATTAAAGAAAACATACTGCATTTGTATAATGCAAACTCACTTGGAAAGAAAATTTCTTTATCATTTTCTGAAGCTTAGCTTTGCAGCTGTTGGAATCCATCTATTTTTAAAACATACAAATAAATTGTTTCTTGTTAACTCAATTGGATCTGTAGGCAGATATTAGACAAAGTTGATGGTGATGAGTCCAAAGTCTTGATCAAAGGGCACAAAATATCTTCTGAAAATGTGCTATTCTTTTAAACCTTCTAAGGTTTCTTTTTCTCTGCCTAAGAAAGTAAATTTATTTTAGATTTAAAAATGCAGGAATATTCCCCAAATAAAATAGTCTTATCATTCTACCCTTTCATGCTAGCATTGTCAGTATTTCAGTTAATACTTTTTCCATCTTTTTTTTTTTTTTTTTTACAAAATACATGTATGTGTTTAGTCTGCTCTCATGCTTGCTTATGGTTTGTGGGCTATTTTCATGCATCAGTATTTTTCCATGACATTAGTGTTTCAGAAGTACCGTGCTGTTAGAACTTATCATCATCATTATTATTATTGTTGTTATTATTATTGCTGTTGTTGTTGGTGGTGGTCCTTGGGCTGGAACTCTGGGCCTGGGCGCTGTCCCTCAGCTCTTCAGCTCAAGGCTAGCACTCTCCCACTTGAGCCACAGTGCCACTTCCGGTTTTCTGGGGGTTAATTGGAAATAAGAGTCTCGCGGACTTTCCTGCCCCCGCTGGCTTTGAACCGCAATCCTCAGATCTCAGCCTCCTGAGTAGCTAGGATTGATTACAGGTGTGAGCCACCGGCACCCGGCTAACATTATTTTTTTTTTTAGCCCATCCCAATTGTTTAACATTCAAATTTCCCCATATTTTTGATACATATTAATGAAGAATATTTGCATACGTGCATAATCAACTTTCAGGATTCTGTTCTTAGCATGTATTCTCAGAAATGGAAATACTAGCCTACACTGTCAGCTGTTGAAGTAACTGCCTATATTCTCTGCACTGCAGACAGTGCTCCCTGTGGATCTGGCTCCTCCAGGGCTCTGCATCCCAGGAACTTCAGTGCAGACTATAAAACTGAAAGTTGGTAGGTCAATTAACCCCATCAATCTCCAGTCTCTGTTGGATGATCAAAAGAAGCAAGTTGGATTGCCTGTGCCAGCCTTACCATTGTCACGTGTTATTTAGTATGTTAATATGTTACCGTGTATGATTTACTTAGTTGGTAAAATATTATTACTTAATATGTTACCATAATACATGCTCTGTATTAAGTAAGCCAGAATGCCTTCAGCTACAAATCACAGAAAACCCAATTTAGAATGACTTAAAGAGAGGATTATTTCTCTCATATTATAAGAATTCTAGAAATGAGTGGCTTTCCAGCAGATTAGAGATGTGAAACACGTATCTGCAGTGTTCTTGGGCATTTCCCTAATTGTCTGAGGATGGCTGTGGCTGGAGCCACAGCCTTGTGTTTATATTTAGGGAGATAGAAGAGGGAGATAGAAGAGAAGAGCGAGATGTTGGAGGCACACTTGATTTGGGGAGCAGTTAGTCTGATCAAGAAAGCATATGTTACAGAAGTAATTTATGTGCATTGTGGAAAATGCTTTTCACTCATGATCTTGCCACTCTAGTCACTGTATAAATGCACAAAAAATGGGATTATCCATATACATAGTAACCTGGAATTGGTCTGTGTGTGTGTATGTGTGTATACATGTATGTAACAGTTCTGGGATTTGAACTCAGGGTCTGAGTACTAAGCTTTTGTGTTTGATGTTAGCTTTTTACTACCTGGACCATAGCTTCATTCTGGTTACTTGTTGGTTAATTGAAGATAAGAGTCATGGATTTTTCTTAGGCTGACTTTGAACTTCAATCCTTAAATCTCAAAGCCTCCTGAGTAGCTAAGTTTATACCAGTGCTGGTAGAACTGACCTTTTTAGTCAGCATCTGGATCAGACTCTAGAACCTGACAGATGCTTGAGATTTACTGGTAATGAATGATTTAAAAATATGCTGTAAATACTTTCTGTATCTGAGTATTTTAAGGTGTGTGTATATATATATATATATTTATATATTTTATCTATTTTTTTGCTGTTGTGTTGTTGTTGGTAGTGGTGGTTATGTTTGGACTCAGGGCCTGGGCACTGTCCTTGAGGTTTTTTTTTTTTTTTTTTTTTTTTTTTGCTCAAAACTAGTGCTCTACTATTTTGAGACACAGCTCCATATCCAGATTTTTGGTGGTTAATTGGAGAAAAGAACCTCCTAGACTTCCCTGTCTGGGCTGGCTTGGAACTACGATCCTCAGTTCTCAGCTTCCTGAGTAGCTAGAATTACAGATGTGAGCCACCAGCACCTGGCTTTTAGAGTGTCATTTTTAACAGCTGCATATTGCTCAATTGTTTGTATGTTCTATAGTTTCTTTCACTTATTTTCTATGATTTTACATTTAGATTTCTTTTTAGAATATCAGGCATAACAATTCTACAGTGAACCTTCACTCACTCTCCATATCCATATCTATCTCTATATCTGTATAACATTTTCTTAGATAAATTCCTTTGGAAAATGGAGTCACTATTTTTTTTTTTTTGGGTCAGCCGTGGGGCTTGAACTCTGGGCCTGGGCGCTGTCCTTCAGCTCTTCAGCTCAAGGCGAGCACTCTACCACTTGAGCTACAGCGCCACTTCCGGCTTTCTGGTGGTTTATTGGAGATAGGAGTCTCACAGTCTCTCCTGCCCGGGCTGGCTTTGAACCGCGATCCTCAGATCTCAGCCTCCTGAGTAGCTAGGATTACAGGCGTGAGCCACCAGCGCCCGGCTTGGAGTCACTATTTTTAAGGTCCTTGATTTATGTCACCAAATGGAACTTTCATATTATATAGCAATAGGAGTTTTATCATGCATAACAATGAGTTATTAGAGTTTTTAGCTCTTTGTTTTTTAATAGAATTCTTTTTGTGTACATTGGTAATCTGTATTATGGTTCAAATTTCAAAATAATAAAAAAGGCAGGAAGTAAAGTTTTTCTCCTGTTCCCCTTCCCATCCCCTTATCTCTGTCCCTGCCTGCCTTGAGCTTCTTTTTTAGTTTATTTTACATCTTTTCAGTGTTTCTGATAAATATAGAAAAATACAAATGTTACTTTTTCCTTTCTCATACAAAAAGGAATGTCCAATATACATCGTTCTGTGCCTTTATTTTTTTTGACTGTTTTATAACGTTCCATTATGTGAATGTTCTCTAGCTTTGTTTATTCTCTTGTCTAGCCTTATGTGAACCAAGTATCTTTTCAGCCAGTTGGGCCCAAATAAACCATAATATCCTGGCTCTGCAGTGATAACACTAATGGGGTAGGAAGCCCTATCTTAATTTTTCTACCTTACAGTCTGACTTGTACTTCTTAAAGTTGCCTCCTACTGTGTAGTTGGCAGTGTTGGAAACATTCTGAACCTTCCAAGAAGAGAGACAATTTCAAGTGTGTTTATGTTTTCTGAATACTGTTTTACACTTGACTCCTAGCTTTGACTATGAGATATTCTCATGCTTTAGTTTGGTCAAAGAGTTAGGCCTTCGTTCTTATTGCAGGGATTCTGGGCTCCTATAGGAAGTTTTATCCTCTGGACCTTATAAGGCGATTACTCTCACAGAGTACCAGGTTTGTTGTGTGTTTAATTTGACATGTGGATAATCTCACATTACTTTTTTTGTTAAAGGCAAATGTTAGCCTTGCATTTTCTTTGTTCGCCTTTTATTGGTACAGAGAGTGGAGCCTCACTCTGAGAGGAAACAGACAGCATCAGCAAACACTGCAGTGGCAACCTAAATACTTATTCAGAATTTATGCCACATTAAGGATATAAAGGTATATCCCTAAATGGCAATTTAACTTCCCATTTCTGTGGCTCTTACAGTTCCTTGGCGCTAAACATGCATGACCAATATGTATCCTGTATAAAAACCATAAAAGTTACCTCTCAGTAAGCTTTCCCTGATCATCCTTAAACAATTTCTCTCTACCTCTTTTCCTTCCGCTTTTCATAGCACTTGTTATAAAGTCTAGTCATCCTTCTTGTGCTCTCTGAAGGGGAAGGAGAAGGTTGGTCATTAGACTTCTGTGCCTAGCATAGTGCCTGGCTCATAAGAGGCCAGAGGCTGGTGGGCAAGGCACCTGTCATCGTAGCTATGCAGGAGGCTAAGATTGGAAAGATTGTGGACCCAGGCTAGCTTGAGTTCAAATTTCCCTCTCCCCTCAAAACAGTTCACAAGACCCTATCAGTTCTTACCAGCCAGCCGATTCTGGAGCAATAGATAAAGAAAAGCCCATGCAAAGTTATCTCATATTTAATAATTCTTTAAAATTTTTTTTTCTTTTTTCTTTTTTTGTTGGTCGTGGGGCTTGAGCTCTGGGCCTGGGCGCTGTCCCTGCACTCTTCAGCTCAAGACTAGCGCTCTACCACTAGAGCCACAGCACTACTTCTGGTTTTCTGTTGGTTTATTGGATATAAGAGTCTCACGGACTTTCCTGCCCGGGCTGGCTTTGAACCGTGATCCTCAGATTTCAGCCTCCTGAGTAGCTAGGATTACAGGTGTGAGCCACCAGTGCCCGGCTCTCATATTTAATAATTCTTGATATTAAATAAGTAGTAATCCAATTGGCTGTGGAATGAATGGGTTAACCCACAGATGTTATTAAACTGCAGATCACTTCCCTAACCTCTGCTTTATAAACTCAGATTAGCCTGGAGCTAGCTTAAGAGTGTTAAGGGAAAATAAACAAAAGGACTGAATCTAAGAGGTAGATCATCAGGAAATACTGAAGTAACAGATCTTGGATACAAGGAGCCTCGGAGACAGAGACGGCTGTGTATTAACAGGATGACCAGAAGGTTAAATATTAACACTCACCACACACACACACACACACACACACACACACACACACACACACACACACACACACACACACACACACACACACACACACACACACACACACACACACACACACACACACACACACACACACACACACACACACACACACGGTCTTCCACTCCTATCATGCAAACACCAGTCCAATCTGCAGCCAGTTGCAGTCCCCACAAGGCTCTAGAGATCCCACAAGACCTCATCTCAACAGAAAATTAGGTGTGGAGGGCTTGCAATATCAGCTGAGGCAGGAAGGAAGCATAAATAGTAGGATCACAGTCCAGACCAGCCTAGGCAGCAAGTGAGACTATCTCAATAATAACCAGAGCCCAAAGAGCCGAGAACATGCTTGTGTAGTATTTTTCTAGTAAGTTCAGAGCTCCGAGTTCAAATCCCACTACTGCCAAAAAATGCTTAAGAAAGTTGCCAAACTAATGCTTTATAATAATATATATATATAAAAAAAATATATATATATTATATATATATATATAAAAGCTGATTTACATATGATTCTGACTAGTAAACATGGTTAAGAACTTTCTGAGTTCAGTACTTCATTTTTTTTTTTTTTTTTTGTCGGTTGTGGGGCTTGAACTCTGGGCCTGGGCGCTGTCCCTCAGCTCTTCAGCTCAAGGCGAGCGCTCTACCACTTGAGCTACAGCGCCACTTCCGGTTTTCTGGTGGTTTATTGGAGATAGGAGTCTCACGGTCTCTCCTGCCCGGGCTGGCTTTGAACCGCGATCCTCAGATCTCAGCCTCCTGAGTAGCTAGGATTACAGGCGTGAGCCACCAGCGCCCGGCTTACAGTACTTCATTTTAAGTGCACTTTCTACTCAGGTGATTTTTATACTCTTACACTGTTGTCAAAACTACCATAGATTATTGTGCACAATGTACCCACTTATTTTTTTACTGATAGCATTTTGTCAAACTGTAGTTTAACATCCAAACCCAGAATATTGACCATGATAGAATCTACTCATTATTTAGGCTTTTTCATTTTTACTTATGTGAATGTTTAGATCAATGTTCTTTTTTTTTTGGGGTCCAGTTGTGGGGCCTGAATTCTGGGCCTGGGCACTGTCCCTCAGCTCTTCAGCTCAAGGCTAGCACTCTACCACTTGAGCCATGGCACCATTTCCGGCTTTTTTCTTTTTGCTTATGTGGTGCTGAGGAATGGAACCCAGGGCCTCATGCATGCAAGGCAAGCACTCTACCACTGAGCCACCTTCCCAGCCCTAGATCAATGTACTTTTACCAATGAATATTCTTGTAATTGTGAAAAGGTGACTCTATCTATCTATCTGTCTATTATTTATTTATTTATTGCCAATCCTAGGGTTTGAATTCAGGGCCTGGGCATTGTCTCTGAACTTTTTGTTCTCAAGGCTAGCACCCTACCACTGAGCCATGGCTCCACTTCCAGGTTTTTGGTAGTTAACTTTCCTACCTGGACTGGCTTTGAACTTCAATCCTCAGATCTCAGTCTTCTGTGTAACCACTGATGCCCAGCTATATTTTGCTTTTGAGACAGAGTCTTGTTAACTTTGCCTAGCCTGGCCTCGATCTCATAATCTTCCTATCTTTGTCTTCCCAATGCCTATCAATATTACTTTTAAATAGTAGGTGAGACAGGATAGAAGTGACATATGCCTGCTAACTTTTGAATCTGCCAGGAAAAGACATTAGAAAATATTGTATGTATTTTGTGTTTTCTTCTTTCATTTTTGTTAGGAACTGGTTCAAAGCCTTGTTATGGTTTGCTCCAGGTTGATCCACTGGTTCTTGGATACCATAATCTAGTCTAATTATTTCGTTCTGAGGGTCAGAAAGTTTAAGTGTGTCACCTAAGTTACTGCATCATAGCATTCTTAAAGTAGATGTACTTGAGAGACGATCAGCACATGTTCCCATTATATAATGGAAGACAACATGGACCAGAGGGAAGAAGAGCCTTTCCAGGGTGGCAGCTAGACTCTGTGTAGGTGCCTCATTTCCTGTCCTAAGTTACCCTTTCTCAGGATCTTGACTTTACGTACTGAAGAAAAATGATTACTGGATGGATCTAGAAAGAAGTGTAGAGGACCTTTAGTCTAGCCTCCCACCTTCAGCATTTCTGGGAAATGACGTAGCTGGTCTCTGTTGGTATATGCTTAATGGTGGAGACATTTTTATTGTGTAAATTATTCTTTATGGCACCTGTTGATATATTGTAAGGTCTATGGATGCTTCCTAGTAACTCTGAACTCATGGAAACTAACAATAATTTGTCTTAAGCTCTCTTCTCCAGTACAGACGAGCTCTTTCCTGTGTTTGACATTAATCTTGCCTTTGTGAGGTAGGGACTTGTACTGTCTCTAGCTTCCTAATGAGGGGCCTGCCCTCAGAGGGGGAAAGCTACTCGCGCTAGGTGACAGCTAATAAGGGGCATGGATATTACATTAGCTTTATAAGTTGTTGTAGCTAATTAACACAAACTTGATGGCTTAAAACAACAGAAATTGTCTTGAAGTTTTGGGGGTTAGAAGTTCAAAATTATGCTTCAGCAGAGTTGATGTCCCTCAGTAGGCTTTGAGGAAGAATCTTTCCTTGTCTTTCCCAGCTGCTGGTAGCATTGTAGCTGCCTCACTTTTCACCTTATTTGGCTTTCTCTTCCATCCATCTCCAAGTGCATCTACCTCTTCCTCCTAAGGACACTGGGATTACTGAGGATGACCTCATCTTAAGACTCTATATGTCCAAACACTCTTTGTTCCTAGGCAGGCTTCAGGGATTTAATGCTGCCATGTTTTTGGAGGGGCCACTGTTTACCCTGTTGTAGACTGTGACTTCAGATTCTAGAATCTGCCGTTGCTTCCATACTATATCCTATGAATTGCCACAGGGAAAGTCCACTTCTTTTCCACATGATAAGTAAAGACTGATTTCTCGCTCTGTGTTACACCTACACTGTCTTGCGCAGTAAGTTCCCTAGAGGAAGTATTCAATGAATGGTCCATTGAATTTATAGCACATTTTTCCTTTCTTATTGTTTTTCTTCAGGCGGAATATTCCCAGCTTCTTTATGCCATGTTCAGACCCCCTCCCACCTTTCTACCCTGAGCTTCTATTGCTCTCCTGTAGGTCTTTTCTAATTAATCCAGTATTCCTCCTAAAATATGCTTTCCACGTTGCTCTATAGATAAGATCTAAATAACAGAATAAGTAAAAGCTGAATTTTACCTTTTCCTTCTTAGGGAGAAAAAAAAAAAGAAACAAATTGGTATGACAGATCAATAGGAGAATTACAACTTTATTTAATATGTTTTTGGGACATAAGGAGATAAATACTCAAAAATGAAGTACAGTAGAATACTTCCTTATATGTTGAAGAACAGCAAATGGTAGATATGGGACAATGCAGAAGGGCCTGGGTTGGGGGAAGTTAATTGGGTGGAAAAATAACTAGGAAGAAAAGAGTAAATGTAACAAGATCTGTTGAGAATTCACTCCATCTCAACTTCAAGTCCTGCTATTACTTTCCTTCTTATAGATTCTTTCTTACTACTTTCCTTTCATATCAGAGTTTTAGCTCTTGCTTTCAGGAAGAAAATTTACCCTCCTCTTATACCTACTGGTCTTTTTTTTTGGTAAAGTGCCTTTCTTTATGCTAATATGGCATATTTTGCTACCCTCCATAAGTAGAATTGTACTGTTAATTCTCAATGGTTTGTAATATATATTTCTTTATAGCAGCTATAAATGTGTTCATTTTAGAGAAGGTACTGAAGACATTACTGGTAGTTAAGAGTTATGGACATTAAAACAACAACAACAATAATAACAAACTTTCCCCACATTAGTAGCCCTACTCAGTCATTCAGGCCAAATTCAACCCTTCGTTATGCTAATGCAGTTTTTATTGATTTTTGGATTCTGGGTATGGATTTTTGAGTTTGGAAAGAAAATAATCCAAATGACATGCTGGGATTTAGTAGAAAGGGCAAGCATACCCATGAATATATCTGGTTTTTCAACTCCATTCCAATTTGTTGATCCTGTAGAAAAAAATTGTGTGCTATGAAAAGGATGATTGGTGATCCAAAACAATTTTCTGCAAGAATGAGTTAGGATTTTCATGATCAGATATTAGAGAAGACAACTTTTCCTTCTTTATTTCCACTCGTTGTGGTGTGTAGTTGCTTCACTCTATTTTCAAATTGACACATAAAAGTTATATATATATATATTCATAGGGCATGATGTGATGTTTCAATACATGTATGCATTGTGTAATATTCAAATCAGGGGAAGCATATCTATCTCAGTCTTTTTTTTTTTCCTGTAAATTACATTTACTAACTGCTTGTGTTAATTTTCATGTTCACTTTCCTGAACAAATTTATACTCTTGGTATTGTATGTGCTGCAAGTTTCAGTGCTGTCAAAACATATTTTAAAAAATAACCCATGGGTTTTAATCAGTACAGTCAAGATAAATTAGATTTTAAAAA
This sequence comes from Dipodomys spectabilis, assembly GCF_019054845.1. Lineage (NCBI taxonomy): Eukaryota > Metazoa > Chordata > Mammalia > Rodentia > Heteromyidae > Dipodomys > Dipodomys spectabilis. The sequence goes on along the minus strand of NW_024870731.1, from coordinate 23,127,232 downwards.
AAGTATATAAGATCAACCTTAGTATGCAGATAAGCACAATTTTTTGATTATGATTAACTTCTGCTCCTTTGGCAAGATAGGGCACAGTTGTACTGATGTTTAAATTTAAGAAAATATTTAATTTTTTAATCTAGGGGTTGAAATAAAGGAAAGAATAATTAATCCCAGTGGTGGCCTCCATGGATTCCATTGTGTTTTCTACTCCATTGTGTTTTCTACCTAGCCTTGCTGCCTTTAACCTAGTGATTGTTTAAAAAGTCCTCTGTGTGACATTTTTCTTCATATCTTTCTAGTCTCCTCTACACTTAAAACCTTGGCTTAAATGTTCCTTCTATAGGAAAACTGCTATGACTCATAAGACTTGGTTATAAGACTTGCTTAGTTTTTAATACTGTAAACTCCCTTAGTATCTTTTCCTTTGCTCTTTGAATCTTTTCTAACATTAATCTCAGTTGCACTTTAATCTTAGTTGCCTCTCACCCTTGACTGTGAACTCTATGAAGGCAGGGACTGTGTCTGCTTTTAACATTCTGCTATTGGTATCTAGTTCAGTATCTGGCCCATACTGGGTACTAAATAAACATTTCATGATTCATTGGCTGAAAGCCAAAAAAGTCACTTAAGAGTGTGTTGAAATAGTCATTTTAGCAATGTTTAGCACTAAGATAACAGCACTGAACTCTCCCTTTTATTCCTTTCTCTTCCTCTTCCCTTTTCCCCTTTTTCCTGTGTGTGTGTGTGTGTGTGTGTGTGTGTGTGTGTGTGTGTGTGTGTGTGTGTGTGTGTGTGTGTGTGTGTGTGTGTGTGGTGTATTTTGATTACCACTGCATCAACTCATTGAAGTAGAAAGAATAGTTGACATTCTGTTTTAAAGTGACCAAGTATTTGACCCACTTCTTCTCTAGTAATGTCATCACGATTGTATCTCATTGCTGTGGATTCTTGGAGGCTGACAGGCGGAACAAGTTGCTTTAACACACAGTCCTCATCTGTCATACAGAACAGCTTGCAGATTCATATTATGTGAATGAAATATGAAGAGAGGGATATTTTTCTTCGTTGGCTATCAGGGTAATTGAAAGTAACTATATCGGGGCATAAGGGGAAAATGCAGGAAAATAGACTGCCTTTGTGAAGGGCAACTCATCAGCACTCAACTGCAGGTGTTCCGCTTCATCTCTGTGAGTGCAAAGGATCAGGGATGTGTTTCCTGTTATTGAAAGACCTGAGATTTTGCACCAGCACATCCTTTCAGTAAGGAGAATACCTTGGTTCACACTGCTACCCTCCAGCTGCCTGATAAGCTGGCACCACCATCATGTATGGAGGGGGCTCTCCGTGGGACGCTCGGCATGAACCCTGAGAATTCTTTAGCTGCAGAAGAAAACTATTTTAGTATTCCAGATCAATAAACTGTAGTAGAAAATTGGAAATGCGCTATGAAAAATCATTAAGCAGAGAAATTCTGTTTCTGAGTTTCGGATCAGAGGAAATAAATAACACTTGACTGCTCTTATAGTTTATATTTTACAGGCTTGGCCCTGGTGAAATGGAATATCAGATAATACTGTATCAATGACACTTTGCCTTCTAAATGATTTGGGTCCGTAGATAGCAATTGTGCTTTACAGGGTTATTTTAGTTAATAGGAAGCTTTTTGTTTAACACCGGTGAAAAGTTCTTAACGTGGTGACAGAAAGCAAGGTACAATTCAGCAGTCATTCAAGTCATGACTTTGTTATGTTTTGAGATAGCTTTAAAATCACTTAGTTGAATATAACTCTAAAGTACTGTAACTGCCAGGTTGCTTTATCTAATTTATGAACCAGAGGCAAAGGAATCAACAATAACCCTCCATTTGCCATTATTAGATTAGCTATTACTGAAACCACAGAAAGTATATAACCCTTTACTTTGTGTTCACTTGAATTTGGTTATTGAGCTTTGATGGAACTTTCATTTAACCAAATGCTTTTGTTTACAATGATATGCATGTTAAATCTTTTGTGTTCAGAATTTGATATGACCATTTTAGTATATGACACCCCACAAAGACATGTTAAAGTTACAGATTCTATTCATTTGTGTTCTCTCGGACATTTTCCATTCAATTGGTTAGGGTCTTATTTTGCTCCCTGACATTTTTAGATTTGTAAGGCCTCTACATTTGTAAGAATATAACCAGGCATTAACAAATATGAAACTACTCATAGCAGCTCCATAAAACTGATTTTTCAAAATTAAATAAGCATCTGGTGGTCTGAAAATGTTTTATACCTGGTATTTAGAAGATATTTTGACTATTGCCAAAAAGAATCAATTTCTTCATGCTGTCTTCCTTCCTGATGCCGTCATATGCCACTGTGTTATGTAGACCACAGGCTCTGAAAGGAGACAGATTGAATTTGCAACCATACTTTGCCACTTATATGCCTGCACCTCTTGGACCTCACCTCTTAGGAAGGTCAGTTAACTATAATTACTCTTTCCTTAGTATGTAAGAGACTTCAAAATTGTACTTGTCTCATAGGATACATGTAAAGTCCTCAAATGTGATTGTTAGTATCATTAATGCGAGTGTGTGTCTCTCTGTGTGTCTATTTCTCTGTGTGTTTCCATAGTCTACATGTTGTCAATTTGAGTGAAAAAGTATTCTAATATGGGTTATATAGTAGAAATACTGCCATCTTTTCACTCCTTAAGTTCTGGTATCATAGCCGTATCTACAAGTAACATGGAACATAGTTTCCATTTTGGATCTAGTTAGACATAGCTTGAAAATGAATTACCATGGCAGTGGCCATCTCAGGTATTGAGATCCATACATCAAAGAAGGATTACTTTTAATTTTGGATTGGCATAAAAGCTAAGGAGAGGAAGATTTTAAGTATGTGTAAGAAACATGTGAACCTTCCAATAGGAAGACATCCTATTGATTCATTGTTAGTTTTTCACTGTTTCATGCATCTCTGAAGTTTTTCTTTGTCTGCTCTAGAATATATGGTTTGCATTTTCACCCTTTCTTTCATTTCTTTCCTTTGTGTTCATTTTTTGGGAGATAGTAGAGGAGGATTTGGATAAGTACACACAATTTTGCCAAGTTTCTTTTAGACCTGTAGCCCCTAGAGAATAAATAGGAAGTCAGCCTGGGAAATTGACTCTCTTACATTGGTTTTCATTGAAGTTACATGTTTTCTTATGGAGAGTGGGCTTTTTCTCTACATCAACACAATCTTCTATTAAATTGAATAAGTCGCAGAAGAATGAAAACTTTTTTTTTTTTACTGTGACAGTTTCAGCAAGAATAAATGTTAAGCCCATGGTTTTGGTATAATGCAAAATAAGATAGCATTTAAACAGTCAGCATCATATTGAAAATGCCCCTCACTTGAGTCAGGGATTGGGGACTTACTGAGATGCACCATCTGGCAAAATATGGAAGGCCATTCTTGTGCCAACTGAAAAAGCTGCATCAGTTCCAACTTCGTGTATTTTGCACATTATTGGATGCCTTGCAAAACGTTTATCACTTTTTAATTAGGAAGGACTAAGGGATTTGAGTACCCTAAAGAAAATGTCAGCAACCCAAAGATAGAAAAATTATCCAATGGATCATAATGGGCAGTAAGTATTTAACTCTGAGTGTGCATAGGGAGCAAGGACAGTTTCATCTTGGGGTCTATAAGGAAGATGTGGGGGTGGAATGTCCTTGGTCTATCTGGAAGGAACTTAGGGAACAGGTCTTTCTCTTATTCTGACAGTCTCCTAGCTTGTTTCTCCTGCAGCATGGCTAGTCCTTGAAAGCACATGGCAAGAAATCAACTTGGTTCTGCCTCTTGGCCTATCATGTAAACTGTAGCCTGTCATGTTCATTAAAATGAAAATTTGTCGAATGGAATTTGCCCGACTGGCAGAATAGTTTAAATGTCAGATGTTGTTAGGCTTGGATATAAATATTATGTTTCTATTGTTAATTAATTGCAGTGCCTCAGTACCAGTGATCCAAAATCCAATTTAGTCTGCAATAGGCCTGTGGATAAGGGCCAGAGATAATGAATGAAGAAGAAAAAAAATGCATTCAGAGTTCCCATTGTATCTCTATGTCTTTTTTAGAAAAACAGCAAGTTTTGGTGTGTCACAGTGGTTCAAGAGATACAAAACAGAACAGAATCAAGCCTCATTGTCTTTTGAAATCTCTCAATTGGTAGTGTCGAACCCGTTCCACTGCTAGCCCTATGTCTGCCTCAGCGTCTACATTCTTTTGTCTTTTCTTGATTTCTCCCCTTCCCAAGTCTGTTGTGCTCACAAATCATTTCAGCATTGTATCATTGAAGTATGTAGTGCCACATTTCTCCCTATTTCTCTGCAGTGTTCATTTTCCTCTTTTCCTTTTGCTAGCAATCCTTCTTTTCTTTTTCTTTGCATCCTTTGTTTTGGTCCCGAGGCTCAGAAGCCTGTCTGTCAAGTCTGACACTGTTTGTTAAGATCATTTTGCTTCCAAATTGAGCTAGTGGCTGAATATTACTCAGAATAATTTGATAGAACTGTCTGAATTAGAAAGGAGAGCAGAAATTTTGCTGCTGGTGCTCAGACCTCAAAATTGACTATTACTGCATATCCACGAGCCAGCAGGCGTTGTGACCACTATTCTCAACCAATATTTTGTTGAATACTTGCTGTGAACATGGCTAGGAGCCCTGTCACCTATGTGAGTTCCAGAAGCATGTGGGTATGCCAGGCAGAAGAGGACTAATTAAGACTTTGGAAGGCAGGACCAATGTGGTCCAGTGGTCAGGGACCTTCATTTAATTCCTGGCATCCTGGCCCATGCCAACCTCATTCCGCCCCTGCGATTATACCAGCCGAGAAGTAGAGAAGGGAAGATGAACTTTGGTCTGCTCTGAGTTCTCCTGTCCAGCAGTGTCTGTCAGATTAAAAATGAGAGGGAAGGAGGCCAGCAAGCTTCCAGATGGAGAGTTCAGAGGAGGGCACAACCAGACTCCCTCTCCACAGTGACGTAGCTGGGCCATTCCAACCCTGGGCCAGGAGCCAGGAGGAGCACAGACTGTTTGCTAACCCTGCAGTTGAGCAGGGGCCTGGAAGTCATCTTCAATTTAGGGTGGGTGCAGATTCAACTGGCATACATAGGCTATGTGGTGGAGGCACAGCATTTGCCTCCAGGGTTGGGTCAGTCTGCTCGGAGACTGGGTCCTTCATCCTGGCCTTCTCTTAAAGGTGCTTTTGTCATATCGTGTACGCTGGGGGTAGAGTTGGCAAGTGCAAAAACCAAATGGAATGCTGGCATTCTCAGCTTGTCTGTTTTCTTCCTGTAGAATGAGGCAGCCATGCAGGAAAGGTGACCTTAGATAGGCTGGATGCAGTGGTAACAGCAGTGGCCATGTGTCCTTGGACTGACTCAGATGTGGACAGCAGTTCCAGGCAGCAGGGGCTTGGTGAGGCCACGGCACACTGATGGCCACGCTCCATGCCTCTTAGCCCACCTTTCTAAGTGGTTTCAGCATGCCCTGAAAAACTATCCCATGTGGATGTGTCTGGAAAAGGAGTTTGCTCAAGTGAGAGTAAGTTTTTAGACTAAGGCATCTGGAAATGAAAGGAACGGAACAAATGAGATGAGATACAGAGTTACTGATTTGACCTTAAAATGAATTATTTTAACACAGCGTCTGCTGTGTTTATGTTTTAATCTCAAAGTTTATGTTCATGTTAATTTATGTTTATCTCAAAGTTGAGCCTCTTCCCCCTGCTCTCAAAATCAGGCTAGTAGTTTGAGTAGAACCTGTGCTATTGGGAACAGAAGTGTTTGACTTAAAATGTCATCCCATTCTGAGAAAACATACTGGGGCTGTGTTAGGGCATCCCTGTGCAAATGTCACATTGTCACAATGTCTTCTCCTGGGATTAGGTTAGTACTTTCTAGTCCTATTTGGTGGTCAGATGATGCACTGACCCCCGCATTGTTAGGGCACCAAACTACCTCAGGTCATGCTCCCCGAGATTTCATGGAATTTGATTTGTCTGTAACTCTATGAATTTTGAGATGCTAATTATTGGCTGATTGGTATTCTGTTCCTCAGATGTCACCTAATGATTCCCCAGATCTTGTGCTACTTGGCAGATTTACTTTTCCAATACTTGGCAAATATGACAGTATTGAACAGGTGTGGCAGGGGTGTGTTTTATGTGTGTGTTGTCTGTGTCTGTGTGTGTGGCCACAGTAGGGCAGGCTTCAATAGATATCTTTTTTGTTTTCTGAAAGTGTGAAGTACAAAATAAGAGAAGAGAGAGAGATACTAAGCTTTAGAATTTCTAATCATGTTCATCAATAATAGTAATAAAACTTGTTTCTTTATTATGCAAATTTTATTCATTATCTGTTGCATGCTGGATGCTGTCCTAGAGTATATAGTCTCAGTCAGTAGTTTGAATTGTTGAGCTTGCTCTATAATGGAAAGTCTTTCATCCACTTGTTTTTGATAATATTGATTAGGTTTCCAGATGAACCACAAAGCTAAAAATTATTCTGGTCATTCCTTTTGAATTATAAGTATATTTGAGTTTCACAAATTTTACAGCTACTTTGTAACAAATAGGCACATACACATTAGAATATGACTTGGAAAATATATGAGAAGTGTCAGATATTTGGGGTCTTTGCTACTGTTTCTCATGAGGGTCTAATTCAGTATGCAGATTCTCAAATACTTCCATGTGTTTTAAATACTAATTTATAGGTATTTTAACTAGTGTTATGTTTTCCAACTGCCTGTTTTTCACCGATATGTAGGAAAAGGTTTTAGAAGGTTTAAGACTCTTCTCTTAGTTGAAAATTGGCTATCATTTGAAAGAACGTTGCAATAATTTGTCTGCAGTAACAGCTCACTGAATGTAGCATAAAAATGAAAATTAGGTCTGAAATTATTCAGTGTCTTCACTGTTGTACCTGAATGCAATCCTCTTTCCTAGGTCTGTAGATAATTGTTACAGACTTAAAGGTCAATACCCAATCCCTCAACACAGCAGTTAAGTCAGATGAGGGCTACAAAATGCAACAATAGAGGCAAGTCTCTGGATTCCAGTCAAGCTTGTCTAAAGTAATGTGTTTTTGAGAAATAGGATTCAATTGGAGGAAAATGAATCACCAAAGCAAGTCTTTCTATGTGAGAGATGTTTCTTTAAATTCAAGCCAGTTTTTAAGGGAGCTGAAGGCTGAACCATGGATAATGGCTCGTAAAGCTGTGAAGATCCACCAAGATAAGTCAGGATATTATTTGTTTTGTTCTGTTCTGCATCCATGTTTATTTCTTTTAGGGGAGCTGAAGCTATAACCTCTTTGGATACATTCAAATCTAATTTATTTTGTAGAAGGTTATATGAAGAAGGTAGGCATTGGCTGTTTAAAATAGAAGGTGAGTGAGTTAGGCATGGGGAAAAGGGCAGGAAGTATAACATTGCAGCTGTACGTGAAATATTTTCATGAACTGTACAAGTGTAGGGCCTTGGATTTGGGGGCCAAGGAAAACATAAAAAAAGAAAAGGTTTATTTGATGAACTATTCCTGACTTTGTTTCAAATGTCATCCTTACTTATGTCTCCTTTGTATGGTTCACACACCCATCCACATCCATATGCCCCTAGTCATGTTCAAGTATGGAGACTATAGAATGTGCTTGTATTTATTTATTCAACAAGTTTTGTTTTATTTTGTTGAGGCAGGGTCTCACTATACAGCTCAGGATAGTCTCAGACGTGCTCAGATGCCCAGGCTAGCCTCAAACCTGTGATCTTCCTATTTTAGCCTTTGTAGTGCTGGGATTACAAGGGCATACCTCCATGCCCAGCTCAACAACTATTGAGTGATTGTGGATAGTAGGGTAGAATCTGGAGCTTCCAGTGTAGGAATAAGGTAGATTGATTTGAACAATAAATACTACAGGTTTTAAAAAGTTTAGATTATAATTAAGGTAAGAAAACATAAACCCAAGAGAAAATAATGCAGTACATATGAGAGTTTATTACAGGGCATTGTAGAATTAAGGTGAGACAAGTTTAAGATCGGTCCTCTACCTGTCCTTTTCAACCTCCTCAGGAATATTTTACTACTGGTTATCTTTCTCCCTATTTGTATATTGAACCTTGTTACCCAAATGGATCTTTTTATCATCCAGATATGGGTAGATATTTCTGTTTTTTTTTTTAAAACATGAATAAACCCTCTGGATTTTGGTTCCCTGTCTGCTAGCTGCCACTTGCTTTCCTCCCCTCACAACCAAACTTATCTCTGATTACTATTACTCATTGTCTTCATTTAATGATTTCTACTTCTTTTTTTAACCATCTCACAATTGTATCCTGTCTCATCAATTCTCTTTGTATTCCTTGATGGCCTTCTATTGGAAATATTCAGTCTTTAATCATGTAACCTTTCTGTGACCTATAAGGTTTTAGTTAATTTCTCTGGCTACTTCCAACTTAGGATAACTTTCAAATACCCTCTCTCAGCTATAGACCTATAAACCTTAGCTGGACATTTTCTTATAGTTATTTCTCTGGCACTTCAAATCAAATATTCACAAGCAAACAAGTGATTATTTTTTTTGTCTCCAGATGTGGGTTGTCATGCAGTGGGTTCTTTTCTATGTCAGAAAGGGAAGGTGTCATATAAAAATTTTCAAACATTAGGACTCCCCTCCCTCCCTCCCTCCCTCCCTTCCCTCCCCTCCCTCCCTCCCTTCCCTCCTTCCCTTCCCTTCCTTCCCTCCCTCCTTCCCTCCCTCCCTCCCTCCCTTCCCTCCCTCCCTCCCTCTCTCCCTCCCTTCCTTCCTTCCTTCCTTCCTTCCTTCCTTCCTTCCTTCCTTCCTTCCTTCCTTCCTTCCTTCCTTCCTTCCTTCCTTCCTGCTTTTTGGTTAGTCATGGGGCCTGAACTCTGGGCCTGGGTGCTATCCCTCAGCTCTTCAGCTCACAGCAAGTGCTCTACCACTTGAGCAACAGCACTACTTCTGGCTTTTTCTGCTTATGTGTTGCTGAGGAATTGAATCCAGGGCCTCATGCATGCAAGGCAAGCACTCTACCCTGAGCCACCTTCCCAGCCCCAATTTTCAAACTTTTTTAAGATCTCATTTTATAATTGATTTTCAACTTGAGTGTAATATAGTAAGAAAACTGTTAGTTTGGCTAAAGGTTTGTCAGTCTTATCTTTTCAAGGAATCAACTTTTTGTTTAATTTATTCTTTGTATTGCTCTTTTTAGGACAATAATTTAATTTTTGCCCTGATTGTTCTTATTTCTCTTCATATGCTTGTTTTAAGTTTGTCTTGTTCTTGTTTTCCTAAGAGGTTGAGATGCATCTTTAGGTAATTTATTTGTCATTACTCTTTTCTCTCTCTCTCTCTCTCTCTCTCTCTTTCTCTCTCTCTCTCTCTCTCTCTCTCTCTCTATATATATATATATATATAGTGAAAATACTGTACAGAGGGGTTAGTTACATGAGCAAGGTAATGAGTACATTTCTTATCAAGCATTGTTGCCTCCTCCTTTGTTTCTCCTTACCATCTCTGCCCTCCCATCACCCTACCCCCCACCCCACCAAAGTTGTAAAGTTCGTTTTTCGACATAATGTCTTGTACATCTCATTGTTGCAATGGGTCCACCTGTAACTCTATTTAAACAATTTGTTTTTTCCTTCCCCTCTCCAAATTACACCAACATCAAATACAGTGAAAACAGGAGTTATACCTTGGGGGAGGGACATACAAAGCAACAAAGAAATCATCTTATAAATATGTTAGAAACAATAGCAAGAAAGAAAAACCATTCGAGTCCTTATCTTGGGGTTCATTGTTGGTTGTAGGGCTTGAACTCAGGGCCTAGGCTCTGTTAGAGCTTGACCACTTTGAGCCACAGCTCTGCTTACAGTTTTTAGGTGGTAATTGGTAATTATGTACTTTCCTGCCCTGGCTGGCTTTGAATTGGGATCATTTCAGCCTCCTGAGTAGCTAGGATTATAGGTGTGAACCACCAGTGCCCTGTTCTGATTTTTAATGTAGACATTCATGGCTATAAACTTTCATCTTAGCACTGTCTTAGTGCTCATTTAATACTCCCAAAGTTTTTGATAAGTTGTGGTTTCATTTTCCTTTGTTCTATGTTTTGTTTTGTTTTGTTTTAGTTGTGGGGCTTAAACTTGGCCTGAGCGCTGTCCCTGAGCTCTTTTGCTCAAGACTAGTGCTCTATCACTTTAAGCCACAGTTCCACTTTCAGGTTTTGAGTGGGTAATTAGAGATATGAGTCTCATGGGGACTTTTCTGCCAGGGTTGGCTTGGAACCATGATCTTCCTGAGTTACTAAGAATACAGGCATGAGCCACTGGCGTCTGGCTCAATGTTTTTTGTTTTTGTTTTCTAAAAAATTTTCCTCTTATATTTCTTCAATCACTCACAGATCATGCAAAAGTGAATTGTTCAGTGTCTGTGTTACAATATTTTCTGGGTTTTTTTGTCATTGATTTCTCATTATTTTACTGTGGCATTTCCTTTTTTTTTTACATTCATTAAGGTGTACTTTATATCATAAAATATGATCTATTTTGGAGAAAGTTCCATGGATTGCTCAAAAAATGTGTATTCTAAGGTTTTCCGGTGACTTATTATATAGATGATTATTCTATTTAATCTGTATTAAAAGTTAATTCTTACGTTTCCTTATTGTTTTTAAATTTGGTTGACCTAGCTATTAGTCAAAGTAGGGTGCTTAAATTCAGTCATTATTTGTGTGTTGGGATCTAGGTTTTTGTTGTTGCTGTTTTTTATCTAATGATGTTTCCTTTATGAATTGTACAATATTCATGTGCATATATTTACAATAGTTAAATCCTCTTGATAGATTGTTTCCTTTATTAATGGAAATCACTTTCTTTGTCTCTTCTCATTTTGATTTGAAGTCTGCTTTGTCAGTTATGAGTATGGTTGTTCCTGATTGCTTTTAGGCTGCTTTTGCTTAGAAAAATATTTTTCTTATCCTTTCACTTTAAGCTTGGATTTGTTAGTGAGGTGCATTTTTTGTTAGTAACAAATAGTGGGAATTGATTTTTAATCCTATCCTCCAGTCTGTCTTTTGATTGGAGAATTGAATCCATTAACATTCAGAGTTACTATTGAGAGATATGTTGTATATTCTGCCATTTTGCTGTTTTTCTGGTATTTTATTTTCCACTCTTCAATTGCTTATCTTTTGAAGAGATTTTTTTTCTCATATTTCCATCATTCCACCACTACTTCTTCTGTGTATAGGGTTCCTTCTGCAGTGTTGTTTTAATGGCCATAGATTGCTTTTAATGTTTTTGTTCATCATGAAAGGCTTTTTATTTCTCCTATGAGAAATTTATTTCTTCTTTTAATTTCTCCTATGAAAACAGAATAATGAAACCTGTTGAAACTGTTCTAGGAAGCAGGGAGGGGAATAAGGGGACCACAGAAGAGATGGATTTGATTAGGATACATTGTATGCATGTATACAATAAAATACTTTTGTACAACTAATATATGCTAACAAAAATGGGAGGGGAAGAATATAAAAAAACAAAATTTTGATATCTGACATTTTCTTTTGTTCACACCACCCTTATTGTCTAATATATAGCCTGTTTTTGCTTGTGTTGCAATCTACTTGTAAAGAATGCCTGAGTCATATACATGTGTGTATATAAAATGGTATATCAAAGGTATTTTAGATTTACAAAAACAATTCTGTTTTTACAAGGTAGTTGCATACAACACATTTTCTCTGTTCCATATGTTCTTACAGGTTATGCAAGTCTTTGTTTCCTTCCTTTGAGTCAGGTTATAAGTGTGATTGTCCTGTCTACTAAGTACAGGTGAAAAAATGGTGTTTAGTGACTTTTGAGCCTTGAGTCTGGCCTGGTTCCCTCTGTCCTGGAATTTGTGTCTTTGGTATCCAGTCACCATGTTTGTGGAGCCTCAAGCTACAGGGAGAGGCCATGTATAAACATTCCAGCTGACAGTTCCAGCTATGGTGTCAGCTAACTCTCAGCAACAACTGGCAGATATGTGGGAGATGAGCTTTTGGATAATTCCAGCTGTTGACTTTCAAGTCTGCCAGTTAAGACCTTAGGCTTTGTAGCATTCAGAAAAACTGTCCTTCTGGTTATTTTTGATATAATGTCTTACTTTCCCCCTGGGCTGGACTAAACTGATTCTCCTATTTATATTTTTCTGATGTAGTTAGGATGTTAGTCATATTGCACTATATCCAGTGACTGATCTATCTTGCACACTGCACTTTTTGTCTGCGCTGGTCTTAAACCTTGATTCTCTTAATCAGGCTTCTCAAGTAGCTAGCATTACAAGCATTACAATAATTCTGGTCATTACAAGTATGAGCCACTGATACCTGACTCTGCCTTTTAATAAAGGTATTAGGATTTAATCGTGGTATCTCTATTGTAATGACCGTATCTGATTTTATTCACCTTTTTTTTTTTTTTGTCACTTGTGGGGCCTGAACTTGGGCCTGGGTGCTGTCCCACAGTTCTTCAGCTCAAGGCTAGAGCTCTACCACTTGAGCCACAATGCCACTTCTGGCTTTTTCTGCCTATGTGGTGCTGAGGAATTGAACCCAGGGGCCTCATGCATACAAGGCAAGCACTCTACCACTGAGCCACCTTCCTAGCCCCTTATTTCACCTTTTAAAGGCCCCACCTATAAACAACAGAGTTAGATTAAGTTTCCACAAACTTTTGATACCTCACAGTAGAAATTAACTTTCTGCACATGATCCTTTGGAGGACGCTCAAATCATATTCAAGCAATAGCAGACTGTCTCTTATTGGCTGCTTGGGCAGAAAATATGACACACAAGTTTTATCAACGGTTTATTTGGCTAACACCACATACCATCGTATATGGAAATTCTGTTTAGAAATCTGGAAAGAAAAACATTTGATATTTTACTCTCAGACAACTCAGTCTTTCATTTTTCTCTCTCTGTAGCTTTGGAGCTTAGCAGAGAAGGGAAATCCATTGAGAACAGTCTGTAAAGGTAAGTGTATTTATTACATGGCCTTGATAAACATTGCCTTTACAACATTGATTTTTCTTTTATTCAGAGATTTAAACACTTGGATTAAAGATATAGCTGACAGGACAGGTTCCTTAACCACCTGCTGTCCTCTCTCATAGGCAAAAGTGCTGAGCAATAGTTAGCTGAAAGCAGGAGGAAATAAAATGATGTGCTGAGGGTAGCCAAATGCAATTGTATGCTTGCTGACTTTTGCTTTCTTCTCAGCAGTTAAGTCATTCCAATGGAGCTAAGTTTACTAAGATTAATGCTAGATGGAAAAAGAATGCACTTGTACTACTTCTGGTCAATAGTTAAATAAAACCAGCTGGCCAAATAAAGCATTGAAAATAAAATGCAGAGTGGCGTTTCAATTCGGTTGGATGAAATTTATCGTGAAAGTCAGTTGTGCAGTTGTGTTGAAGGAGCTAGTTTTGTAAAAAGGGAGAAAGCCAGTCAGCTTGGTAAAGCTAATTGCATTCTACCTAGTCACTCTGAATCCTAAGTGATTTACAGGAAATGAACTTCCAAGGTTGGAGCAATTGGAAAAATACCTACTCAGCCTCCTGTGAAACATTACAATCAAGTCCATTTTTACATGGAAAAATGTAATTGTTTCCTCTTTGCTAGGTATATTTATAAGCCCACCTCTGTACAGCATTGTTCTTGATTCATTGTTTAATTTCTGTTCTGCATGAAGTATTTTAATTTAGAGAATTCATTCTGGAAAATTATAGGACTGCAGTTTCATCAAGAGTCTTTGGTGGCCAGGGTGAAACATGCCATAATTCTACATTTGTTTTTATCATCAGTTATGTTTTTGACAAATTTAGTTTCTTTTCTGTCATTTTTATTACAGTAATCATGACTGTGACCACTTTAGTTAATGTTGAAAAGCCATTTTGATTTACCTTATATTTTAAGTTATTCTTAACTTTATGACAAATCTGTTTTGGAGCCTCAGTTTTTAATGTTTATTTTACAAGGGAATTGGAAATTCAACCCATTTTTGAACAGGCCAAACATGATCCATGATAACTCTATTATGGGGATTTGCTTTGGGATGACCATACTCTGATATCTGAAAGCTGGTTGGCTTGGAATTTTGCTAAAATGATTAGCTATTAATAAAGAGAATACTATCATATGAAGCAGGTCATTCTTATTTTTGAATATGGCTTTCATATTTCTAGATCATTGTGCCACTTCTTGGTATAAAATAGTATTTGAAGCTTTTAGATATAAATATTCATGATGTATTGGAGTTAATAGGTAGATATATTTATGGTACCTGCAGTCCTCTTGAGAGACGTTTTCACAGTAGCACATCTATTTTCTTTGTCTCATTGAAAACTGTTAGACAAATGCTCTGAAGTCAGACATGGGGTTCAGTCCTGATTTGGCTTTTGGATCAGGGAAAAATTATGTTATCTTTTTGTATCAGTTTCCTGATGGAGATGATACTCTTAACTGCCTTTTGTGGTTATTATGGAAGAACAAGTCCTGATCCATGATAGATCAGCTGTCAGATACTAGTTGCTGCTCTTCTTGTTAATATCATCTTCATAATCATCATCATCACTGCCATCATCACCATCGTCATCATCATATCATCATTGTCAGCATAAGCACAGTCTTATTCATTTGTTCATTTTGAGAAATCTTTCTAGGAACAGGATAAGGTTTCCAAAATGAGCATGTTGTTACCACAAAAGAACAAATTCTGCTTTGTCCTTAAAAATCAAATGAAAAGCCAACTTTTAGCTAATATGCTAAATGGGGCTTCTGGAAGTGAAAAATTGTGAAGTTGAAGTTTTCAAAGCATCTAGGAAATTACCTTTGTTGTAGTTACATAACTCAGGTAAAGAGTACATTTCTTTTTGGACAATGTCACTCCTTCCCTCCTTGTCTCAATTTAATTCTTAAAGATTTGTTTTTCAGAGAGAGAATATGCTTTCCCATTTTTCCCCTCTGTCTTGTACCTTCCTTTGGAGGTACTTTGTGTAGTGAAACTATAATCATGGACCTATACTTAGCCTATGAGTTTGTATTATGACCACAAGCTTGGTTAAGTGCACGATCCTTTTTTAGAATATGAATCTTTAGCTAAGTTGTCTTCCTTTGTCCCTTTTTGGCTGTGATCTGATGATATATGCTATAATAAAACCACAGGTGGTAGCTCCTATTTCTGACCTCTATGTATGTCTGGACTATTGATAGTCTCTGAACCTTGTTTTCCAGCTTTCCCTGGATTCACAGAGCCTCTAATTTCCCTCTAGGAATTTTTTTTAATTAGCGAATTGTTTTCTGTTGCTTATAACTGCATAACCCTGATGGAGTAGTTTTTATGATAAGAAACTAGATTTAGAATAAATGGGGTAAGTTTGAATTTTTTACAATTAAGATACCATTCATTATTTTCTTTAATTATATGCAAAGAGCTGAATGTTTTCTAGTAGATTAATACTGTACATGTAGAGTTTTCAAGTAGGTTCTTAAAAATAAGCAATTGAGCTGGGGGCGCATGGCTCATACTTGTAAATTCTACTTATTCAAAAAGGCTGAGGGATGAGGATTGTTGTTTGAAGCCAGCTTGGTCAGGAAAGTCTGTAAGACTCTTATCTCCAATTAACCACCAAGAAGTCTGAAGTAGAGCTGTGGCTCAAGTGGTAGAGTGCTATCTGTGAGCAAAAAAAACCCAAAACCAAAAACAACTCAGGGACAGTGCCCAGGCTCTGAGTTCAAGTCATAGGACTGTTATACACACTAAAAAGCTGTTTTGCTCTATGCTCAGTACTTTTGAATTGGGTAACACCTTTGACTACTTTTCTAGCCCTCAAAAGGATGTGTGAGTATGCAGGAGTGTGGCTGGAAAAGAGAAGAGAAGTGGAGAGGACATTCTTCTCAGTTTCTAGTGTTTTTGTCTCTTAGTAGCAAGGACATTATGATTTTTTTCCTTCCCTGAACATTTCAAGACAAAATGGTTAGACTCTGTATTCTTTCTTCTCTTTTCCTCTGATTTTAATTCATAATTTGAATATTTTTGTTTTCCTTCTGAGGCTAAATAAATACACAAAATAAAATATCACTGAAGACTCTATTTCTTTCATCACTGGCATTGCTTGCAGTTTACTGAGAATAGAATGGGAATTTTTCTCTTTTCTTCCTGGTGTCTTGTATGTTGAATATTTCTGTGATCTTCACAATGCCTAGAACACAGTTGATTAATGCTTTTCCTCACATGAACATTAATTTGTCCTCCAACTGTGAGTACATAGCATTACAGCATTGTAGGGTGGGAATAAACTTAGCTGGTATTAACTAGGAAGCACACTCTCTCATTTTGGCTCTGTCACTTGCTTTGTGACTCTAGGTGAGATTCCTAACTTTCCTTAAGGTCTTATCTATAAAATTATTTCTTTCTATATCTATAACATTAAGATATCTTTTTCCTTAAATAGTGTAGAGGATTTTTTGAGAATCATATAAACATAAGACATGTAAAAGTCTTTTTCAAATTTTAAAGTCTTATACACTATCATGTATTGTTATTATTCCATTATTTCTCCCTCCTTCAGATCCCAAGTAGATGAAGACCTTGGGAGAGTGTTATATGGGCTGAATAGGAAGGTGAGATAAATTAACCATAACTCTTTATAGTACTTGTGCTAGAAGTCTTCCTTTATACTCTCTTCTCTTTCTCTGCATGGCTGTGTGTCCCAGGAAGGCCTACCACTGCTTTCAAGCATCCCTTAGATGCTTGCTTAGTGGATTTCCTTGGTATTAACCTCTGAAAGACACCACACAGTTGGAATTTTATGTTGTTCGTACTTTCTTCTGGAATACCACGGCTCTTCGGTGGCTGTTTCTCTCAGGAAGGCTGCAGTACCTGCCTAGGGTGCTCTTTTACAGTCTAGCTGTTTCCTGGTATCTGATAACTACATATTCCTTTCCAATTCTAATCCTGAGTATTAACAGTTAATTTTTTGTCAATTCCAGGGGCTCAAACACCCTTTATTGGGTTTATTTCACCCTTAAAGTTACCTCAGTTATTTGAACTTGAAGGTGCCATCTTCTCCCTGCTGTAATCTTGATTTTATAAAGGACTTATTTTTTCCTTTGTATTTTTTTTCTGCCATCCTCAAGTTAATTCAACAGATATCTTTTTAGGATATATAATATATTAAGGACAATGTACATGTTTATTGAATACTTTGAAGAATTGACATTTAAAAATCAAGTAAGTTTAGGTAAATTGAAAAACTTTATATTCGCCCCAGTATTAAGAAATGCTGTACTTAGATACATTATGAATTACCCTTACGTTCTTTTTCTTTTGATCAAGGCAACATATTGGCATAGTTTAAAGAAAATATTATTAAGAAGTAAATAGTGAAAAACAGCAACATTTGTCCCTACCTTTCTCCCTCATTCAAATCTTCTCCTTAGAACTATTAGCGTTTAATTCTGATAAATTACATGTTTATATATTTTTCTCTAATATATCAATTTTAGCAATTACTTTCTGCTGCTCCCTATTCCTACTACTTCTGGTCCTCATGGCCTCGTAAATTAGTTATATAACAAGTTCTGTTTAAATCAGTAGATAATTACATTATCATAATAATGTAATTATTTTTACTGCTGAATCAAGTGATATAGTAGGGATGGGTATGTTTCCTTTAACATATAAGTTTTTGTGTATTTTAAAATTAATATGTGCTTTAAAAATTGTTTCCTTCCCTAGTGCCTTCTATTAAGAGCTGCTGACATCTCTATTTTATATGTGGGACATACCAGTACTTCCATTTTATTGATATGAAATGGAGGCTTATATAACTTGTGGAGAGCAACAAGATGGGAAAGAATGGGGAAGAATGAAGAAAGGGTTACACTGTCATGAAACATTGTACTCATAACCAGATAAAATTGTAGCCCCTTTATACAAATAGTTAATAATAACAATTTAAAAAAGTTTGTCTGGAGTACAGTTACATGTTAGAATTGGGATAAGGCTCCAGACATTATTTACAGATATTGCCAACAACTGAAGAGTTGTTATCCTAGTAACTATCTTAAAAATGATGTACACCTGAGATCAGGACTAAGGATTTGTATTTTAAAGAGCTCTACAGGGGACGCTAGGATTGTAAGTCAGTACTTACCTACTGCATGCAAGGTCCAGGGTTTGATCCCTGGCACTGGAGAAATACAAGACATTTCACATGTGATTTGCTTGATCAGCAGAATTTGATGCCATCTGTTCTATCTTTTATCATTACAATAATCACTCACCTTCTTGATTATTAGGACCACTGTCACTATTACCACCAGCAGTAATAGGACTGTCTTGTTCAGTGCTCATAGCTGAGTAGAAATCTAAAGTGTCTTAAAACAGCTTCTTTTTTTTACCTCATAGATAAGGTCATATTGATAAATGATACAGGTAACAGTTTATTTGGTGATTTTGGGGTTTGGCAGGTGTCCATAAAGGAAATGTGCCCCATAGAAATAGAATGTAAGTATTTCGCAGTTGACTTGGTTGTTACTTTCTCTGGTACAAATACAATAAAAAAACAAACAAACACATTGTCCCTGAATTTAACCCTGACCTTAAAGGATTCATCTTCCCCACCTTTGTTTCCCTAAAACAAAGTCTAGGGGGAACACAAAGCTTTTGTGAAAGGAAAACTTTCATGTCTTTGTTTTGTTTAATTCCCATCCCTCATTCTTCAGGCTTGTGGCATTTCTTGTTTATCAGGCAGGAGAGAAGCAGTAAAATTTGGCCTGGGGTTTTCTCATCCCTAGGTGTGAAATTATTTCAGAACTATAGTAATAATACTTTGCATTTCTATCATGATTTTATTTGAAGATCTTAAAGTGTTCAGCTGGTGTTAATAGAGCTTCATAGCACCCTCTGAAGCAGGTAAGTATTATTAGAGAATATTTCCTCCAAGAACATTTTCACTCACATTCCATGTGTGACTTGAAATTCTTTTGTATTATTTGGGAATCTCGACTACTTAAAGTGCCATGAATACAGAGCACTTCTTTTCTTTATATTCAGGCACTAGTAATTCCCAGGACACAGAGGGGACTAAATGAGTATGGCATTATTTAGAAAGAATTAAAATATTAGCAGTCTGTTATTGCCTTTTATCTGGTACTTTAAGAGTATTTAATAATGTTTATTCACCATGGAATATTCTGTTTTACCATTAGTTTTCCTCTTTTAAGGCAGCAGAATTTTCAGGAATGAATATATTTACTAAGTTAGAAGTAAGTAGCCTGGGCATCTGATGTCATTTAGGAGCTCATGATATACAAAGCCAAGAGAAATCACCAATACAGGTTGTTGAGTTTACATTCTGACTGAGTTTATTCTATAAAATTGTTTTGGATGTTGTAAGCATGATCTTTTAAAATCACATATGTGCACATCCTCATTTTCATTTTCTTTTTATTTTGAGGAAGAAAAAAAGTTCCACCTCAGTAGTGTTTGTGGGTTTTCCACACTTAGAGTCATTGACACAGAAGTGCTACCGATTTGTCACAACACAGATATTCAGAAAAAGGCCTCTGATCTCCATTTTACTCTTATCACGCTGTTAGCCCCCTTACCCATGCAGTGTTGCCTGGCATTGTTGTGTCTTTTTAAAGGAGGGTTATCTCTTCACAACGGCTTCAAGGCCAAAGTATTTATTTTCCTCAAAAGTCCTTTACTCCCTAGAGTTCTTCCAGGAAGCAGATGCCTTTCTCTGCTAGTATAAGTAACATCAGAGGAAACAGAAGTTTTGTTTTTGTTTTTGTTTTTGTTTTGTCAGTAGTGGGGCCTGAACTCTGGGCCTGGGAGCTGTCCCTCAGCTCTTCAGCTCACAGCAAGTGCTCTACCACTTGAGCCATAGCACCACTTCTGGCTTTTTTCTGCTTAGGTGTTGCTGAGGAATAGAACCCACAGCCTCATGCATGCGAGGCAAACACTCTATCACTGAGCCACCTTCCCAGCCCCAAGGTAAGTTTTAAGTAAAGCAAAAACAATCTAAACTTGTCTTTGTTCCTGTCCTTTCTCCTGAGGGAGAGCATATTCTTTTCACTGAGTTTTGGCTGTTGGGTCAAAACCTTAATGGGGATGAGATGTCAAGGTCATTGGGGATTGCTTTGTGATATCTTATCCTTCCAGACATGTTGCTGTGACAAAGGTGAGTTCATGACAAAGGTGAGTTCGTTGAAGTTCATGAAATGAGGAAAGAAACCCACACTCAGCAGGGATGGTACAAAGTACCAATGGGTGTTTTTAAGTTTATGCTGTCTCCCCTAAGTCAGCACTGAGACAGGGCGAACCTCCCAACAGTCATGAGATGCTTCATGACTCTTATGATGAATGTCTCCATCACATGATTAATCCTTTTACTGACATCTTAGTTGTCTTTTTTGAAACATTCACTTGAGATCAATCATTTAAAGATTTTGGAGAATGTTGGCAGAATTATGAATCTTTGTACCATTTTCTCCTGAGTCTTGGCTCAAAGGAGGCCACATAAATTTGCTGCTAATTAGGTGAAGATAGATTTATCACTAAAGATAGTTTTGGCTGAAAATTTTTAAGAAGTCAACTTAAATGGTTGAAAAATAAGGCATTTAAGAGGAAAAGGCTTCCCTCCCTCTCCATGTCTACCCGCTGGGCCCCTTGGATATTATGATTGATAGGAAGGCTCTACCAAATCCTGGCTCTGCAGGTCTGGAATCCAACTGAAATCCACTTTTCCCTGGTGTCAAGCAACTGGGGACCCACCAGGGTGCCTTTGATGGTTGTCACTGTGCAGCAGGGAGATGATTTTGAGTGCTAAGCTGGTGACAGATTGCTAAGCATTGTCAATTATTTTGTGAATTGCTCTACCAACTTACATTTGAAAATCCGCAAAATAAAACTCATTAGAAGAAAAATAAATTTCTCAAGGAAGAAGACCCTCCCTCTGGGGTGCCGCTATAGCTATAGCTTTCAGTGGCTAAATGATGTCGGCAAATTTCTTATATATTGCTGCTTCACATTTGGGGTAGTCACATGCAGACATGGCAATATCCATTGGCCAAAGAGACTCTTTCACCTCTCAAAGAATGTCTCCTCAGTCTTGTTTGGTTGACTACAGCCACATACTCCTTCCTAAATTAGACACTGACATCCAGAATGTATGTATGTATATATGTATGTATGTAAGCATGTAAGTATTTGTGTGTGTGTGTGTTTATATATGTTTTGGAGTATGGGTCTCTGGCTGTGGCTGACCCTGTTAGGCTGCTCCTAGGAACCACAAGAATGGATATCTGAGCAGCTACAAACCTTTCTCTATTTAAAAGTCATAAAATAGAGATTGATCTGCACTGGAATGTTGCCTTTCTTGGACACAATGAGACAGGTAAATGGATAAGCACATGGGCTATTTAGTATTTCCTAATGAGCATTTAATTGCCTTGGGAACCATAGAGCCTCTAGTCTCTTCTCTCTCTAGACTGGCTTTTCTGTTTCCTTCCTCATATCCACTCCAACATAGCTATCCCCATTCAAGGGCCTGAGAGAACTCACTGGAATTCCTGCAATTCCTCTTTCTTGTAGGAAATACTATGAGTGTCTTGAGGTAGGTCAGGTGCCTACCCCTGTGGCCAGAGTACCTGGCCCACCTGGATATCTGCTTAGTTAATTCTACTTAATCCTACTTAGCAGATTTGAAAACTCTGTAGGATGGTGGAATATAGGGCAGGCAAATCAATTAAATGTCACTTTGCAGATTGTGCATCTTTGATATTACTTGTACAGTCTCAATGATATAAATAAGTTATCCCCTGGGTTGTTTAACTGAGTATGAATACCCAGTACAAGATACTATATACAACAAGAACTTAAGAATAAGTGATGGTAATAACAAAGCTGAATGTGAGGTATGATGTCCTTGTTTCTCGGTGGTACCTGTAAATTATATTTTCTTCATGGAATTGCTTCATTTTGCAGATGAAAAACCTTTTTGTAAGTGCCATTTTATGTATATTTATTTAATTTCTTTATTTCCATTTTAAAGGTGATAAACAGAGGGGTTACAGTAACATATCAGATAAAGAGCATATTTCTTTTTGAACAATGTCACTCTTTCCCTCATTCTCTCCCAGTTTTCCCCTCCTGTCCTCACCCACAAGTTATATAAGTCATTTTCCACATAGTGTCTAGTGAGTATCACTGCTGCATTTGTTCACCATTTGTCCCACCATTTCTGTGCCCCTCTTTGCCCTCCCAAAGACAAATAAATGAGCAGACAAGACAAAAGGAATACAGCATTTTTACAATAAAACATGTACAAAAAAGACAAAAGGAAATGTAAACAAAAACAGCAACAAAGAAAAGCAAAACTTTAGTTTCCATTTCCTGGAATTATTTCAATAAGTATTATATTACATGATCAGATGCCTATAAGTCTGAGCCTTTGTGGTCTGCTCCTAAGAATATCCTACTTTGGTCTTGTGTGTGTGAATGCCTAGAGACATTTAATTTAGCATGTCTCAGTGTATTTTTTTTTTCTTTTACCATCCAGTATATTTACTCGTAAATTTATAGGCACATTCTAGGTACCGCTTATGAGGGGAACCATGCAATCTATATTTCTTTGAGTCTGGTTGACTTTGCTTAATATAACTTTTTCCAAATCTTTTTATTGCCTTATAAATGGTACAACATCATTCTTTCTGATGGATGAGTAGAATTCCATTGTATATATATATATATATATATACCATATTTTCTTGATCCATTCATCCACTTAGTGGCATCTGGGTTGATTCCATATCTGGGCTATGGTAAACAATGCTGCAGTGAACATGAGATTGTGTTGGTAGCTTTATTGTGGTCTTGTTTGTGTCCTATCAGATTAATGCCCAAGTGTGGAATTGCTAGGTCATAGGGAAGCTTTATGTTTAGTCTTTTTTGTTGGTAGTGGTGATGATGGTATTCATGGTTCTTGAACTTTGGGCCTGGGTGCTGTCCCTGGGCTCTTCAGCTCAAGGTGAGCACTCTACTACTTGATCCACAGCGCCACTTCTGGTTTTCTGGTGGTTAATTGGAGATAAGAGTCTCACAGACTTTCCTGCCTGGGCTGGCTTTGAACCATGATCCTTGGATCTCAGCCTCCTTAGTAGCTAGGATTATGGACGAGAGCCACCAGCACCTGGCTATGTTTAGTCTTTTGAGGAACATCCATAATGTTTTCCATAGTGGTTGAAGAAGTTTAAATTCCCACCAATAGTATAGAAGAGTTCCCTTCTGGCCACATCCCCACCAGCAGTTATTAGTTTTCTTTACAATGGCTATTCTAACTGGGGTGAATTGGAATCTCAGTGTTGTTTTGTTTTGCATTTCTTTTATAGCCAGAGATATTGAACATTTCTTCATGTGTCTACTGGCCATTCTTACTTCTTCTGAGAAGTCTTTCCTTAAGTCTTTAGCCCATTTATTAATTGGGTTGTTTCTTTTAGGATTTTTTTTTTTTGGAGGGGTTAACTTTTTTAATATATATTTTTTGTAAAGATACTGTACAGAGGGGTTATTATTACATGAGCAAGGTAATGAGTCCATTTCCTATCAAGCTCTAAGTATACTTTAGATGTGAGGCCCATGTCTGATGCCTAGATGATAAAATTCTCCCATTCTGTGAGCTTCCTATTTATCTTGTTAGTTATGTCCTTTGTGATACTGCAATTGTTAGTTTGCTGAAATCCCATTTATCTAGTCTTTCCTTGATTTGTTGTGATTCTGGATCGTTTAGGAAGTTTTGGCCTGTGCCTAGGAGCCCTATTGTTTCCCCCTTTCTCCTTCCTGTAATATTTTCATGGTATCTGGCCTTAAATTGAGGTCTTTGATCCATTTTGAATCAAATCTGGAGCATGGTGATATACGAGTATCTAGCTTCAGTTTTCTGCATGTGGATAGCCTATTTTGCTAGCACTGTTTGTTGAAGAGGCAATCTTTCTTCCAACCTGTGTTTTTGGCTCCCTTATCAAATATTAGGTGGCTATAGGTATGTGGGTTCATTTCTGGGTCTTCTGTTCCATTTTTCCTCAGGCCTATTCTTATGCCAGCACCAAGCTGTTTTGATTACTATGGCTTTTTAATAGAGTTTGAAGTTCAATATTGATATTCCTCCAGCACTGTTCTTCCCGCTAAGGATTGTTTTTGTTTTTCAAGGTCTTTTAGAAGAAGCAATGGTAATAATAACAAAGCTGAATGTGAGGTATGATGTAGTTGTTTCCCAGTGGTGCATTAAATTATCCTTTCTTCATGGAATTGCTTTGTTTTGCAAATGAAAAACCTTTTTGTAAATGCCATTTTATATTTTTAAATCTCTTTATAATTACTTTATTCCTGTTGCATAAGTAATACATTTGCATTTTAGAATATTTGGAAACTGGATCAACAAAAGAGGAAAAGTATAAATTGTTCTAAATCCTATTGCCCAGAGATAACAAACTATAGTATATTTGCTGGGTAGATTTTAGATTTCTCTCTTCTTTCCCTCTTTCCTTCCTTCCCTCCCTGCCACCCACTTTCCCACTCTCTCCCACCCATTTTCCCTCCCCTCCTTTTTATGGAGCTAGGTATTAAACCCCAGGTCCTTGTGCTAAGAGACAAGCATTCAACCACTTTAGCTATACCCCTAGCCCTGTTAATGTGAACAAATGGTGCATACTGTTTTTTTTTTTCAGTTAGCATTGTATTGTATTGTATCCTGCACCATCATCATCAAGGGCAGTACTATGGTCATATGTAGAGCTTGCCATACAAGTGATGTATGGATTGGGAAAGCACATTTGCTGTGCAAAGTGCGCCTTAGATTGAGATGGTTTGGAATGCAACCCTGAGTTCTGTGCAGCAGTATTGCCTGCCTGGCTTCCCAAAGAGCAGTACAATCATAGAAGTTAGTCAGAAATTAAGCTTACATGGTAGTGATCACTCTTGCCCACTTGACCATTACTTTCCTTCGAATAATTTGAATGAGCCTCATTTATTATATTGCAATGAGGATGTCTAAGCTTGAGCATCCTTGTAAGGAAAATAATCAGCAGCCTCCTTGGGGTTTTGAGAACTTATTTGTAGCTTAGGTCAAAGCAGCCTTTGCAGTCTGTGCTTGCTCCTCCTGATAAAGCAAACCCAAGCATGGCAAATTGCTTTGCTCCAGCTTACCCCTACTCCAGAATGAATCCATAAATGTTACAAAAGGAAAGCTTATGAACATATGCTACACAGAACTCAGCAAACGTCCTGCCTCCTTAATCCTTTTCCTACTTCTGGGAACAAGAAGTCTGTTTATACTTGAACTGAGAATTGAAAGATCACAAAAGTAAAGATTGGATGCCATGCCAGAAATCACCAGTTGTGCTTTCTCATTTCCCTTAGAGCTACGGGTTGATTTTTCAATACAGCTATGTCAGTGGGGAAATGTACTGCTCTTTCTAGGGCTCTTACATGTACTTCCAATTATGTGACTATGGTGAATTTCCTTTTGAGGAAATGTAAAATTCCTCTTGTCTAAACCCAGGGTGTTCATTATAGGGGATTCTGAAGGCCAAAAGCTACCTCTGGAGGCCATTATCTCTTCCCTTCCCCCATGATTCTACATTTCGATGATTGCAGATGAAGAAAGGCATTTCTTTATTTGTATGGTTTCGTACAGATTCTTCCACTGAGCAGTGCTTGGAATCACTATAGATATTTCTAAGATCAGAGAGTCAAGGACTTGTCCTGTCCCTTGGAATAAATGTTTTTTGTTTGTTTGTTTTTTCTTTCTGGTTTAAGATGATCCCCTACCAAATAGCTAGTCATTTTTTTTTGTTGCTGTCATATTGGCTTTCAGATATCCACAGAAGCTATTCAGGAAAACTTTCTGAGCCTGAAGCATGTTCCATTTTGGGTCCTGCTCCCCTTGCTGTGAGCCTTCCCACACAGGAACTCTTGAGAACTCTACCAGGTCTGTTTGAATCTCTCCAACTTGAAGAAGACTTTTCCTGCTCTTGTCTTATTTAATGTGTGTCTTTATTTTCCAGCCATGTTGAACTAGGGGTCTACAGGCCATTTGGCTTAACACCAAAGGCGCTGTGTGAATATAGTCAGTCATGATGAATAACTGTAAACAGGAAGAGATGCCTGCCTAGAAGGGGTGTTAGCCGAGAGGCGTGTGAATCTGCTTGGAGGGGCAACAGCTGAGATGTCAGAGTAGTTTACTATCTCCTGGGTGAAGGCATTGGGGAGAGTATTTTCTGTCTGAAAAATATTACAGGCATCAGGGCCCGCATTTCTTCTCCTGTGGCTGCAGGTGCTCTTCCTGATTTAGAAATGAGGGAAGCTCTATGAGTATTATAAGTGTAGGAGGATCAGTGAGAAAGAAATGAAAAATGTGGGGGCCTTCAAAATAGCAATAAATTGCGCTCATCATCAGCTTGGAATACCTTTGTTAAGGTACATTTGTGATGTACTCGTACATGATGCTGGGCTTGCCAATGCCACTGGGACTCACTGACTTACTCCCTTCTCTCTGTAAACCAGGGGAAAACCCCCATAGTGACAAACAGGGAAGACTGGAGGACCACATAATGAAGCATGTGTGTTTCATTGTGATAGCATTGATTTTTTTTCTTTGTGTTTTTTGAGACAGGTCTTGCTAGGTAGTCTAGGCTGGGCTAGAAGTTGAGATCCTCCTACTCTCTCCCCAGGGCTGGATTACAGTTGTGTGCCTGGCTTCATTGTTTATAAAAGTTTTGTGATCCCATCCAAAATTTCAGCTAACCTCTTTGGTTTTTCATGTATTCCAGAACAATAAGACAGTAAATTGTTTTATCACAATTTATAGGGTATAGATTATTCTTCTGTATTGAACTGATAAAGGATGAAAATTCAAAGAGCTTAAGTCAACCAGCTTATAAAAAGGCGATGGGGTATGAATAAGGAGGGGAAAACTGATGGAGCTATGTCGTATTTCTTGATACCTTTGGGTGGCTGTGATAATTTGGTGGGGACAGTTTAGACATGTATGTGCTCCTTTCTGCCAAGTTGGTCGGTTTTCCTACATTCATTCGTTTATTTACTTATGGTTGATCCTTTGTGCTCACTCACTACTTTTTTTCTTATAAATTAGGCATCGGTTTTGTTGAGAGCTGCGTGTTTAGAGCAAGAGAAAGTTGATTGGAGATTAGAGAATCTGATTGGAGGAAGGATGCCCTGAGAGAGTGGGAACATATGGCACATTGTGGCAAGTGTGGCACGAAGCAGCAGAATTTAGGAGCTTGTTCCAAGAGTACTTGAGGTGACCTCTATGTAATGTGTCATCTCCTGTTGTGGACCTCAGTTAGTATTCCAGAAATCTTGTTTCAACTCAAGGACTAGCAATTGTTCTGCACTGTCAGCCTCAATGAAGAAAGCTTTAACAGTGTGCCATTTCTTTCTGATGGGTAATTTGTGAGCTTAGATATGTATGTCTAGAAGACATTGTGCAGAGAAGTAGATGTCAGACATTCAAACCAAACAGTACAGAGGACACATCTTTGGGGATATCCCAGATACAAATAGTTGTGAAATAGGCCACAGTATGCTTTTTTATACCCTTACTTCTCATAACTTGTGATATATGGCACCCCAATTTTCTCTCAGCACCTAGTCTTGACACATGCTCCTCAGGGTTCTTGTGTCTTGCTACCTCTTTTGGTGCTCACTCACTCTTTAATCTTTGTTAAGGTGTATGATAGATACAAGGGTGCTTTATATGTATAAAATTAACTGACACATAATAATTGTGTAACTGTGGAGTGTCACGATATAGTACATGTACTCTGAATGTTACCATGAATGTACTCATGTATGTCATTGGTGCACTCTCCAATTTAATCAATAGTTTATTATGACAGTGTATGCGGTACATGGAATAAGATGAAGGATACATAACGTGCTTCAGATTTCTTCTGCTTAGGGAAAGTCATATACCTAAAGTCACATACCTCTCTTTCTTTGTCTCTATACATATATGTGTATGTATATATATGTATATGTACATGTATATGATACTAGATATTAACTGTGGTGATATAAGATGTCTCCTTAAAATTTAATTTAGATTGGAAAAATTGAGTTGAAGGCATTAATGATAGAAAAGTAATTCATAGATAAAAATTATGAAAGGGGCATGTGAATACTTGAAGTTTGGGAACATTGGAATGATTTTGTCTGGGTATATGTGTATTGATATGAGTTTAGAAGTGGATAGGTTAGTTGATCAGGATGGGGAGAGCACCTAGTATTCATAGGTAGCAACATACTTCCCCATCAGGATTGTGTTTTACTCATGCTACAGATGACATCGGTCATATCAGGCTTTTCTCTTTTCACTTGCTAGGCACTTTTGCAACTTGAACCACAGCCTCAAATTCTTTTTGCTTTAGTTATTTTTCAAATAAGATATTTGGTTTTTGCCCAGGGGCAGCTTGGATTTCATTTAGGCCTCCTGTATAGCTGAGATGATGGGCCTGGCCCATGCCCAGCACTTATTAGTTGAGGGCTGTCGTCTATTAGATCCTCCTGACAACTGCTTCCTGATTATCTAGAGTTACAGGGGTGAGCCATTGTAGCCAGCTCTCTTTTCTTAATGGTTACACTTCTCCTTCATAGCATCCAATTTCATGTTATTATGAGGCAGGTAGCCCTACCCTAAGATTCTTAATTTGATGCTCATGTGAATATGTAATACTGGTTAGAATCTGTAAATTATGCATGGTGTCCATATGAGCCATGATGAGTTGCAATAACCATCTAACCATATAATTATAGAAGAGAGGTGGAATAGAAAAAATAAAATAGATGTTTCTTATGCTAAAATAACTTGTATATTCCTAACCTATTTTTCTAAAGAACATATGAATTGTCAAACCAGAGGTTTTTGGTTTTTTGTTTTTGCCAGTCTTGGGGCTTGAACTCAGCATCTAGGCACTATCCTTGAGCCTTTGTGCTCAAGGCTAGTGCTCTACCACTTGAGCCCCTGTGCTACTTCTGACTTTCTGAGTAATTTATTGGAGATAAGAGTCTCATACTTTCCTGCCCCCAGGGCATTTGAACTGTGATCCTCACATCTCAGCCTCCTGAGTAGCTAGGATAGCAGGCATGAGCCACTGGCACCCAGTGAGGTTTTTTTGTATTTTTTTTTTGGTCTGAGAATAATAATTATGGCAGGAAAGAGAACCAGTGACTCTAGTTGTATGTGAGTGTGATATAGCAGGATTATGAGGCTTGCCAGTATTGGACTGCTTGGACCTTTTAGTAGAATTTTTGGTGCCTTAGTTGGTCTATTTTCAGAACCAGGAGAGAGGACCCAGGGTAGTATAAAACACACAGTGATGGGTGAATTAAGTGAAACTTGTAGGTAGCTGTACATAATAGGCCAAGTAATATCCTGGCCTGCCATCAATCCTGTGATTCTGGAAGATTTTCCACCACTCCTACAGGTATTTGGTTGGATGCTTCCTGGAAGTACCAGAAGGAACATCTATTCTTGAGGTCTGTTGTCACATTCTTGCCCAGGAAGATTATTGCTATAAAAGTTTTCATCCTTGTTGTAGACAGACATTGGCATCTCCGTAGTATATATTTGTTTATTTGCTATAACCTCTTGGTAGTAAGAGACAGAAAAAGGGAAAAAAAGATGTGGTTGGTGTTATTATAGCCATTCTTGTCTATTACTTGTCAGGATTACCACTTTGGGGACTTTTTTCTTTTTCCCAAAGAACAGTTAATTTCTTTTGATAATTTTGGCTGCTATGTCCTCTACCAGAAATAGTCAAGCTAAAAATATCTCTTTAACCTTAAGAATATTTACTTTTCTTTTTATACATGTGGGGGATAAATAATCCAAACCCTTGAATTTGTTATTTTCTTATCAATATAGAAAATGGTACAGAGAAAATTGCTGAAATGCATTGTTCTGTAAAAATATTTTATTGGTAACTTAAAGTAACTCAGACCTAAAATGGCTGCTATCATAGCTGTCCACCACTGCATGTCCAGGTAGATTGGTGAAGCAACACTTTCATTAATAGTTTCCTTGTGTTTAGTTCTGGCAGCAGCTGTTAGTGCCATTGGTAAAGTTTCGGTCTTAGATTTCTTTGAGTTTAAATTTTTTTAAAGGGCCATTAAATAAATTAAATTAAATTAATACATTAATACTTTCTGGCAAAATAAATTTACTTCTTAATATAGTATGAGTTTTATACGGTGTATTAGTCAGACTTTTGTTGCAGTGACAAAATACCTGAGAACTGAACTTGAAAGGAAGAAAGGTTTATTTTGATTTGAGTTCATGGTTAGTTGGTTCTGCTGCTTTGGGGTTCATGGTAAAGCACTTCACCATGGTGAAGAGAGCATGCAGACGAGATTCTTACCTCATGGTGCCAAGGAAATAAAAAGAAGAAGAAGGGAGGATTAGACAGAAGAATTGAGGAGAAGACTAGTTGGATGAGTAGGAGGAGCGAAGAGTCCCTATATCTCCTTCAAGGATACACCACCAATGACCTAACTAAGCCTCACCTCCTAAAGTTTCCAACACATCTCCAAAACATTTGGTGACCAAGCCTTTGATAAATGGCCTTTAGGAGTCATTTAACATCCAAACTATAATATACACGCAGCTGTCACCTCGGTACTCAAGTCTTGGTGGTCATGCAAAACACATTATGGGCTGTGGTTTCTGAATCACTGGAAACTGATGGCATAAAAGAATATGAAGAAGAACTTCCATCATCTTCACATTTCTTTCTTTCTTTCTTTTTTTTTTTTTTTGTCGTTGATGGGGCTTGAACTCTGAGTGAGCACTCTACCACTTGAGCCACAGCGCCACTTCCTGTTTTCTTATGGTTAATTGGAGATAAGAGTCTCACGGCCAGAGTTCAAGCCCCACGACCGACAATTAAAAAAAAAAAAAAAAAGAGTCTCACGGACTTTCCTGCCTGGACTGGCTTTGAACCACAATCCTCAGATCTCAGCCTCCTGAGTAGCTAGGATTACAGGCATGAGCCACCGGTGCCCAGCTTTCACATTTATTTATGGAAACTGAAAACAAAACAAAGTTTGGCATACTATTTAATGTATTGATTGTTGAAAAGGAAAACCATGTAAATCTATTTAACATATTATCTATTGACTTCTTGTGAAACAAAATGAATCTAATCAGTACTACTTTTTCTTAATATAGGTGTCTACATCTTAAGCAGAATTGTTAATGAGTCATTATTATGAAAGTTCAGCACACTGCTCTAAATTGCTCACTGAGCCATTAGAGGCATACCTCCCAGCAGACATTTTCTGGAATTTGTAGAGCACAGTTATGATTGACTACAAATCTTACACTTTCATTACAGGAATTAATATAGTGAATGGGTATATAAAGTATTTGATGCTGTAAGGGAAAGTAATGCTAAGAGACTCTAATAAGACCATCAGCATCTTAGTAGTTTACAGTCACATTTCTAAATGTGTTCAGGTTGCCCACCCTCCTGCCAAATGTGTATTTTGTTCCTCGTTTAGTTGGAAAACTACTATAGGGAGAAAAGATTGTTTTATATAAATATTTTGTAGATGTATAATATGTTTTCCATACTTGTATGCTTTCATACTTAAAGAATACATCTTCATTAATTTGCACAAAGTGATCTCACCCAAGGAAACAACATCTACCAGAAGATTTTACACTTACTGTCTAGAAAATATTGCTTCTTGGCTTTTGCCTCCACTATCCTGAGTCCAAAATGAAGATTTGTTTTGCTATGATTTTGAAATTTTTCTGTGGCATTTTTCTTTAGTATATCCTACACTTTTTTGAAACATGCAAAATATAAACTGTGATTTAGAGGAGAAAGTACATTGGCCAGCAGATCGATTTCAATTTATTTCACTATTTTCCATTATTACCAACAGTCCCAAACTTCTTGATTTGTTTAGCTATTGGAGAAAGCACTGTTAAATTTTGTAGAATAGAATCATAAAGTATGGACTTCTCTGTATGTCATGTCTTTGAGTAAATATTATATATAGTATATTTTGAACATTTTTTTGTGTGTTTAAGAAAGAATATAGTCTTTTGGGTTTTAAGTGACACCAAAGGATGGAAAGGTGTCTTGAATATTTTAAAGTACCTTGTAACTAGAAAGATTTATTGATTGGGCATTTTGTCATCCTGGGGCAGATTTTTGAGGGAGGAAATCCAAAATTTTGGTATCATTTTTATCATTCCCAACTAGTTTAGCTTCAATTTTTTTCATGTGCAAATTTGATAGTGATTTACATTGGATAAATTATTTATATCCTAATAGATTAAACTATTAAGATTTTTGGACATTAGCTTTGTAAGGGTAATCTTAGAAATGTATACCATTAGTTTATTCTGGTACAGGTTAGTGTTAGAGTGTTTTTCGAACCTAAGGTTAAATCTTAATGTTTTTTATATATTTAATTGCATAACTGTGTAAACCTAACTTTTATTTCCTATGTCACAATACATATATATTTAGAATTTGGCTTACAGGTCAGACTATACCTCTGGAGGCCAATTATATAGTCAATATCTTGATTAAAAACTCATCCCACCTCTCTTACCAAGTCCAAATTAAAAACTCTCTTCTCAGCAATATATTGTATGGCTAAGCTCATGGAATTCGTATCCACTGTGTATGCAAGTGAGTTCCTTAGCCTGGGTAAATCTTCTACCCTCCTTTGAAAACTAGAATTACAGTAATAGCACAATAGTAGTTACTGAAGATGGAACACAATGTAAATGATCAATAAATTCCAGTTAGCATTGTTTTTGCCATTCCTTTTTATAGCTTCACTCTAAAATCATAGTAGCTTCATAACTAAAATCAAGCATGTTAACTTAAGAAAAATACTTTCAAAACTCTATACTTTGTGCCTTAAATGGAATATACATACTCAAACACCATTTAGATCTCTGGGATATATTTCTTAAGGATTTCTTTTTCAAATTTTACAGAAAAAACCAACAATAAACAAACAAAAATAAAAAAACCCAGAAGGTGTAATATTTTAATACTGGAGCAAACACGGTACCATTTTTCAATGTCTGTCTGATGACAATCTGGTTATTATGTTGTCAAAATTTTTTGACAAAATGTAGTGTTGGACTACCTAATTACATTGCTTCAGTCCAGTGAGACTGCTGATCTCTTTCCTAATAATTTTTGGCCAGAGCTTTCTTAAAGGCAAATGAATCAGTCATGTCATAAATTTTTGCCTTTTATGTTCACTAGCCTAAACAAGAAAAATCTACTTAGCCCTGCTATTGTGGAGAACAGTAATAATACAAACTTCTCAGAATCCAGATGTCCCATCCATTTGAAAGTGTATACTTAACATTTTCAGTGTTAAGTCATTGGGGAGAAATGCTGAGGAGCTGAAAAGTTCTGCAAGTTTTATTTTATTTTATATAAGTATTGGAAAAATGCACAGTGAATTAGAAATCTTAATTTTCATACCCCCCAACTTTTTTATTTTTAAGGTCAGGAGTTTTCTTAACAATTAAAAAGTTAAGCAACAGAGAGCACAAACTAAAGAAGCACTTTTTTTTAATTTTTATTTTTTTATTGTGAAAATACTGTACAGAGGGGTTACAATTACATGGGCAAGATAATGAGTACATTTCTTATCAAGCATTGTAGCCTCCTCCTTTGTTTCCCCTTCCCATCCCTTCCTATCCTCCCCCCCCCCCTGCCCCCCCTGTCTCCCCCCACCTCCCCCTGCGGGGGGGGGCATCCTCCCCCCAATCCTCCCCGCCCCCCCCCCCCCAAGGTTGTAAAGTTCGTTTTTGACATAACGACTTGTACTTCTCATTGAAGAAGCACTTTCATACACAGGGCAGATTCCAGTTTTGTGTGGTCAGTAGCTCAGGTGCCAGTGGCTCATGACTGCAATCCTAGCTAGCCAGGAGGCTGAGATCAGAGAATCCTGTTGAAAGCCAGCTGGGACAAGAAAGTCTGAGATGTTTTTATCTTCAATCAACCAACAAAAAACAGGAAGTGGAAAGTATGGCTCAATTGGTAGAGAGGTATCCTTGAGCAAAAAGGCAACAGTACCCATGCCCTGAGCTCAACCCTAGAGCCAGCACAACAACAACAAAATGAACACCAGGAAGCTGAAACATATCTTGACTGAGGTGAATGGAAACTAGAGCAAGAGAGCAGATGAACAAAAAGAAGAGTGGTGGGTGAATACAACCATAAGACTTAATGTACATAGATGAAAAGTGAGTTAGGAAACTAGAAGACACAGGTATGGATGTCATAGGTGCGGCCGGATTTATGGAAGTGGCTACTCATCAAGATACATTGCACACATGAATTGACATGTTGTTAAACCCAAACCCCTTTGTACCAGTATTTGAAGAAAACAATAAACATATGAATGAAAATTATAAATATAGTATTATATGCAAAGAATTCCAATTATTTGGTTAAGTAATATAGTTTTCTTTCTTTGTAGATATCTTTGCCATAAGTGTTCAGTAAAGAACTTTTTGATGTCTTCTATTTAGAACACTGCCTCCCAGGGTCTGTTTAAGCCTCATGTTAATCCTCTACTATGTAGGTGAATGTGCAATTGAGTCAATGAGGATGTAATCGAAAAGGTTAGATAGTATCTAGAAAACTGAAAAAGACATGTAATTGGAATAATCTGTGAAATATAGTTTCAAATTGACCTCAAGGTAGATATTATAGATTTTTAAGTGAACTGAAAAAGAAAATCTTATGAAATATCAAGTATTAAAAATGGTAAAGTAGAATAATTTTAGACTATGTTGCCTCTGGATTAAGTCATTATAGTGAAATATCCATAAAAGTGTCTTACTTTGAGAGAGGATGGACAGTGAATAGCAAAGTACACTTACATTGGAGAAACAAGTTCCAGCATTCTATACATCATTTGGTGACTATTCACAGCAATATATTAAATATTTTATGAAAAATTAGAAGAGAAAACTTTGAAGTCTCACAATACAAAGAAATGATCTCTATTTAAGGAAATAGTAGTGCATATAATCCTGATTTTGTTTTACATATTATATTCACATATCAAATTACCACATCATACCCTATAAATATGTTCTGTGTGTGTGTGTGTGTGTGTGTGTGTGTGTGTGTGTGTGTGTGCACGCCAGAACTAGTGTTTGAACTCAGGGCCTCATGTTCCTCCTTAGCTTTTTTTGCACAAGACTAGTGCTCTATTACTTGAACTATCCTTCAACTTCTAGCCTTTTACTGGCTAATTAGAAGGATTTCTTATGTTTGCCTGCCCAGAATTGGCTTCCAATTGTGACCCTCAGATTTCAGCCTCCTGAGTAGTTAGGATTACAGATATGAGTCACCCCAGCGCCCACCTGGCTATGTTGTTGTTTTTTTGTGAGTCATAGGGCTTGAACTCAGGGCCTGGATGCTGTCCCTGAGCATATTTTGCTCAAGGCTAGTGAGCCACAGCACTACTTTGGGTTTTCTGGTGGCTAATTGGAGGTAAAGTCTCATAGACTTTCCTGCTCAGGCTGGTTTTGAACTGTCATCCTTAGATCTTGGCCTTCTGAGTAGCTAGGATTACACGTGTGAGCCATCAGTGCCCAGCTACATTTCTTATATGTCAATTAAATTAATTAATGAATAGAAATCTAAAAAATACATAAATAAAGATTATTCTGGAAAAAGTGCTAATAAAAAGAAGAAATATTGATGTTTTCCAATGAGCCGTATTTCCCAGGTGTTGTGTCTGTGTGTGACTCATATGGTAAGCTCCCAGGTAGCAGAGCAACATCTAGGATTGGCATCTCATGCAAATCTTTTTTGCTATCTTTGGTATCAGATGATTGCAACACTATTAGTGGGGCATGAGATACTGATCCATTGTTGGACAGATGATTTGATAGAACCAAGAACACTGATAAGCCTGTTTCATGTGCTTCCATGGCTGTATCTCAGGATATAGCAATTCAGATAAGACTTTTAACCTTTGGTCATTGGATGTCTCATAACCTAGAAAAACCTGAAAGCCACATCAACCTTGTAATTCTGTGTATTTATGACTTGTCTAAAAACTCTTCTGCATTTGTTTTGTTCAACACTTTGAGATGTTGGTATTTGTCAACTATAATTTGTTTACATGAAGATGAGAAAAAATAATCTTGGCTTTTGCACTATCTATATAGTTCAAGAGGATGCCCAAAGCCTACTAGTTTGGGAATTTAGATCAGTTACCTATTGTCTTAATCTATTTTTGCTCTTCTGACAAAAATGCCACAGATCAGGTAATTTATCACATTAGAAATTTGTTTCCTAGGAAGTGGCGCTGTGACTCAAGTGGTACAATGCTCTCCTTGAGTTGAAGAGCATAGGGACAATGCCCAAGCCCAGAGTTCAAGCCCCACGACCGACAAAAAAATAAAAGAAAGAAAAAGAAAAAGAAATTTGTTTCCTATAGTTCTGGAGGATGAGAAAGCCAAGATCAAGGTGTTGGAGGATCCTTGGCCTATGAGGACTGCTCTGTGCTTTCCAAACAGCACCTTCTTGCTGCGTGTCTGGGAGTGTCCGAATGCTGTTTTTTATGTAGTGGAAGGAGCAGAAAGGGAAGAGAAAGCTGTTTTCAAGCTGGAAGCCTTTTACAAAGATGCTAATCCCATTCACAGAGGACTCCACTCTCAGAACTTAAGCACCTCCCATGGGTCATACCTCTTAATACAGTCTCATTGGGGATTGATTTTCTATATGAATTTTGGAGAAGATACAATCATTCAAGTCACAGTACTTAGGTTGTAGGATCAAGCTGAGTTGATAGTACCTGTCATGTGTTCATTATTTAATGAAAAATTCCCTAGAGCTCTGTTAGGTAAATTTGACAGAGGGGTCAAGCTGCCATCTGTATGGGATGATGAGAATGGGAGAGAGGCGTAGAGTGGTTTTAAGAGAATGTGCAGCTCATGAATGCATTTTGCCCATCAAATATTTATCCAGGAGAGAATTCAGGTTGAAATTACTTAAACTGCTTTTAACTATTACTGGTTTTCATTTTTCTTAAAAAAAAAAAAAAAACCACATCTGTGCTTTGTGTGACAGGCTGTAAGAATTTGTAGGCATTGCTGCTTTGAGTTTCTACTTCTCCCTTCTCACAAAATCCCTGAGTGGGTTTCATAACAGTCCTATTCTAGGTTGGTCTCTCTCTCTCTCTCTGTCTATCTGTCTCTCTGTCTGTCTCTCTGTCTCTGTCTCTGTCTCTCTCTCTCACACACACACACACATACACATACACATACACAGAAGAGGAAATGTGTAGAGCAAGACATACTTTGGTGACTCTCCTAAGATCCCACAAAAATTGGAGCCTCACAAAAGGGGGTCTTTGGGGGCAGGGAAAACTGGGGGGAAGTAAAGGAAGGGGTGATATTGTCCAAAAATAAATATACTCATTACCCAGCTTATGAAATAGTAGCCCGCTATACAACACATTAGTAGTAGCAATACAATTATTTAAAGTCAGAACAAAATAAAACTGGAACCTTTAATGTAGAAGGTTTGACTTGGAAAAATGGGACCCTCGTGAGCATCCTGTTGCAAGAAGTTGCATAGAGCTGTGGGAAGACTTTTTAATAGTTCATTTAATTTATATAGATGCAGCATTGTCAAGGTATTTAAAATGTCAGACGATAGTGTGTAACATGTGTAAATAATCTCCTGAAATATAGTGGGAAACTTTAAAGTGGTATGTGTGTTGTAACAGCTGAAAACAAAGTTTGGCATGGCTATCACATGTGTACAACTTCCTATAGGAAAAAAAATCCTGCCAAATCAAGTACAGTTATTTTCATTTGGAAGATAATCAACAATTGGGCTGGTAAAGATGGAATCGTGAGGCTCTTTTCCCCTAGAGTAAGCTTTAAGTAGATCAAATTTGCCAATGCAGATGGATCATACCATTTTGAAATCCTTTCCTGATGCTCTGTGTTTAATGCCCTGCCTCTTTATGTGGAAATTTTAAATTATATCTGTAATTTAATGTCTCTTTTCCTTAACATTGCAGTCTAGTGGTTTTTAATCATAGTGATTCTTGGTTTTGAGACTATAAGGGTTGTAGTTTATATTTAGTTTAGAGTAACCAAAATCTGTGCATGTGTATTTTCTATGTGTCACAATATGTTTAGTTTTCCTTCAGTTTCTTTCTTTCGTACTTTATTTTGGGGGGGGGGGTCGGTCGTGGAGCCTGAACTCTGGGCCTGGGCACTGTCCCTCAGCTCTTCAGCTCAAGGCTAGCGCTCTACCACTTGAGCCACAGTGCCACTTCCGGATTTTTTTTTTTTTTTTTTTTGCTTATGTGGTGCTGAGGAATCGAACCCAGGGCTTCATGCACGCAAGGCGAGCGCTCTACCACTGAGCCACCTTCCCAGCCCTGGTACTTTTGTTTTTTATGGTACTGAGGTTTGAATTCAGGGCCTCTCACTTGCTAGCAGATGCTCTACCATTTGAGTCACAGTCCCCAGTGATTTTTCTTTTGCTTTTAGTTATTTTGGGGGCAAAGACTTGTATTTTTGCCTGGGGTGTGTGGGCCTCAATACTTATGACATTCCTACTTGAAGCCTCTCACATAGCTTGTGCCACTATTCCGGGCTTATTGATCAAGGTGGGTCACACTCACTTTTTGCTGGCTGGTGTTGAACTGTTGTCTCCTCAATATATGGAATTTTGTGAGAGCTGTTGTACCTGACTCTAATCTATTTTTAATGTTCATTGAGCAGAATAGAGGGGGACATCATAAATTGTTACTCTTCCTGGCAATTACATTTTCCTGTAGTTGCTCTTCTGCATCCAACCTCTAGCTGTGGGAACCACCCACATTTCCATCACACTTATGTGAGTATCACTGAGTCCTCCTGTAAGTTCTCAACTGCTGCAGGTCATGCTTCAATGAGCAGAGTTTTTGTTTGTTTGTTTTTTACTTCTCTAATTGCTATTTGCTTAAATGAAGCAATTACATAGTCAGAGTCCAGAGCATCAGAGATGGCCCTGAATGCTAACAAGCCCAGTGACAAGGGACACTCTAGCTGTGATGAGTCAGTAAGTTCTAGGCTTTAAGTGAAGAAGAATGAAGATTAGAGATTAAGGCTGCTGTTAAGATGTGTGTATAAAGTGACTTCTCCTTAACCTGGCTGGGTGCCTGAACTTCCTGCTAAAAGAGTCACTTTTGAGTGTTAAATTTATCCCTCAATTTCCTTTTTTTATAGTCTAATAGTCTCTTTAGGGTCTCACAGGATAGAGCGGCAAGACATTTGTATTTTTTTTCTATAAAACTTTCTTCCACTGAAAGCTTTATGAAAAATGGTAACTATGTTTTTGCAAATAAACCCCAGAAGTATAATGGGCTATTTGTACATCTATTCCATGAAATACTACCCACTGGAGATACTTGACAGTTTCTAGCACAAAGGCATCAGAGATATTCTGATAATAAATGTCACGGGTCTTTAGAAAGAACACACACATGTACACATCCCTCCCCACAAACTAAAGTTTATTTTAGACCTTATGCAAACATAATTATTGGCAAATAAATTGTCTAGCACCTTTTGGAGTGATGGTGATACTTAAAGTATGAAACAAATTCAAAATATAACTGACTTAGATTTTAAAAGGAGAGTTTTTTTTTCTTTCCAGCAGTTTGGCAATGAAACAGAAATCCTTATGGTTCCCTGAGGAAAGGACACATTCATTGTCAACTACACATGTATTTTGTTGGTCTGCAGTGCATTTTTTCCTTAATTTTAAATATGATCATTTTAAGACTGAGGTGTTTCAAATGTATTTACTAGTTCTGACTTCGTTGCGAAGAATAGGTAGCATCTGATCCTCTTTCTTCTGTGGTAGTATTCATTAGAGCAGAAGAGTTGCTGCCTCTCCATTTCAGGTGGAGAGGGTTGAAAGTTCTGCTTGCTTTTGTTGTTGTTCTAGGCACACTTTACTCCTATTACCTACCTGTCCCTGATGACTGATGAGTGACTTCTAACAAACAAAGACCCAAGTATCCTTCTGGCTAGTGGAAGGAAGGACTTAACTCTCCATGGCAGAGGGATGCCAGGAAGTATATGGTGGAATGATTTCTAAGAACATGGACTTTAGCTCCTGTTTCAGATTTTTAGACACTAGGCTTCCAGACGCTGAAACTGCCACAGAAAGTCAGCTGGACATTTACCTGGGAAAAACAAAGAAATTCTTTCATTACCTTGGATTTCACACTTTATCCCCTTTACAGTATGCTTGAATTTATCTTTTAAATCAGATCATATGATCACATAATTCAAGTGATGTTAAAGTGGAGAATGAGATTTCCTCCCCTGGGTTGCTCATGTGGGAATTGAGCATTGCACATCTGTTCACGTACACACTTACATGTTTTTCTCTCACATGAACACTAATTCACCATACATTCTATGCTGCACTCCTATTTTCCCCTTTTACATTTTAAGTTCTATTTATTTTAGAGGTAGCTGCACAAGGTGCTTGAAAAATGACCTTCTTTTTAATGCCTTCACTTTCTTATCTTGTAGAGACATGCCATAGTTTAACCGTTACTATATTGAGTACATGTACTGTAAGTATAGTTGAGATTGTATTCAGTCCCCCAGTGATAAAATTCTGGGTCTCCCACACTATCTGTCTCTACCCACTCTTCTGTTCCCCCATGACAAAACCCAATGGTCAACATGAAACTTTGCCTCCATCACCAGGGTAAAAGTGCAGACTCCTTGAGGCAGAGGAAAGATTCTCTTTTTATTATGTTATTTCTCTTAGAAGGAACCATTCTATTTAGAAAAGAATAATTGAGGAAATGTATGAACAATTCCAGATGTGCTTAATTTCCCTACATTTCTTGGTCAGTATTTCTCAAACTATTATGCATAAGGATCACCAGGGGATTTTAGTGTAGAATAGATTCTAATTCAGCAAGTGGGGTTTGAAAGTTTACATTACTAACAATTTAAAAATGCAAATTTGAGCCAAAATAATTGGGCCAAATTATAGTGACTTTTTAAAAAATCAGTTCTTGCTAAAGTGTAATTCTTTACAGATAAGAATTGTTGAAGTGAACTGTTCTATTTTAAATTTTCCATTGCTTATGACAAAGACTATCTTTGTCATTGTCTTTGGGCTCCTCTGATTCTTCACTAGGTAACTACTATGATCCATCCTTGTTGCAATATCTTGGACAGAACCCCACCAAGAGAAATCTGAGCACATTTGATATCAAATTTCTCACCATGGTCTTATTAAGTCTTCAGGCCAGCTTTAGGAAGAATCCTGTTAGGATTAGTTTAGTAAGAATACTTCTCCTCAGTAGTCCCTCCCCATCCCACTAACTCCCACCATCTCAATCTGCCCTACCATTGGTTATAAATCCTGGTTATCTTTGTTGTGTTTGTGTTTGGATTTGATCTCCCCGGCCTATTGCAGCACCCATATCTCATTAGTCTTGAATGAAATCTTCCTTGCCATTTTAGCAAGTATTATAACAATGTTTTGTTTACTATCCATTTTTGTCCCATATACAATTGCTATCTTGTGTCATTTTATAACTTTGGCCGGGGGATGGGATGGGTGGGGGGGTGGAGGAATGGGGGAGGGAATGTGGGGGGGGGGAGGGTGGGGGGGAGATAGGAAGAGATGGGAAGGGGAAACAAAGGAGGAGGCAACAATGCTTGATAAGAAATGTACTCATTATCTTGCCCATGTAATTGTAACCCCTCTGTATGGTATTTGCACAATAAAAAAATAATTAAAATTATACCAAAAAGTTTATTTCTTAACAAATTTTATTTTGTATGCAGTTTTGAGCTAATTTGATATCATAACTGAATTCATAATAAAAGTGACTATTGCTCAAAATTTAAAGGCTTTGCTTAGTATTTATTTTATTAGATTACATTATTTAGACAGAAGGAAAATTTAAAGATTTTACAAATAGCATGTGAAATACATCTGAACTCTTACTGTAACTTTTGAGTCATTAAAAGGCACTTTTTAGAAAAAGGTGAAATTGTGTCTCACATAGGTATAAAAATGAACACATGGCAAAAATTTTATTTTACTTACTTGATTTGAGGGAACCACGCAAATGTTATAACTGGTTCAAAGGAAAAGCCAGACTGCATAAATTTATATGGAGTAAAGGAATGTTGAAATGAGTTGAAAATTGAGGTAAGTGGTTTTTGCCACAGTGGGAAGGAAGTCAATTAAAATTACTACCTGTCAGGACAGAATTTGTATGTTTCTATCACTTAGCTACAACTTAAAAATTCCTCCAAGAGAGTGAGCAAGGCTAAAATCTGATGACTGAGAAAGCTGTGCTTATAGGAGTTTTGTAATTTTCCATTGATATAAACATTGCTGGTTTTTTTTTTCCCCCTACAAGGTCAAGGACAGATGGCCTTGATTTGACTTAGGTGTGTGCCCTATGTACTGACTTTTGAAAAATATAAAGTGACTCAATAATTGAGGCTGATCATAGACAAATGGCAGAGAAGATCAGCCTACGATGTATTTCTGTGAAACATTGGAAAAATTAGACATATATCTCGAGTTTTCATTCTTTAGACAGATTTTTCCCTATATTTGAACATTTGACCTTCCTTGTGCAAGTCAACTCAGAACAGTCTACAAGAATTCATTTTTCAAAATTGAGCATACTTATTTGAACCAGAGGATATTTGGCGGGGACAGTATAGTTGAAAATTAAGGGGGAAAAACAGTTTGAAACCTTCTTTGAACTAAATGTGTGTTATTTGAGAACAAAGTTGAAATGAAGAAATGGAGACATTGTATCATCTTCATTCTAAGCATGCCAGTGGGAGGAGAGCATCATAGATGTGAAAAATTCCTGGTATGGGAATGACTTAGGGCTTCTTTGGAGATAGGGCCAGAAAAACCAAACCTCCACCTAGCACTAGTTGCCTCAGGCAACTGTCTTTAGATTGAGTTCTTTCCTGTTTTTACAGCTACGCTTTCCTTAGGTTTTGTAATGGTTCTTCCTCTTGTTTCTGTGGATCCCTTTCTATACTTTAGAGTTTAGCAAACTTTTTCTAAAGAGGGCCAGACCATACATGTTTCGGGGTTTGTGATCCTGTTGAATCTTTTTAATTGCTCTATTCTACTCTGTAGAATGAAAGCAGCCATAGACAAATGTGTTTATATCCCAATAACATTTGATTTATGGGCACTGAAAATGTTATATTG
The DNA here is from genome assembly GCF_019054845.1 of Dipodomys spectabilis. NCBI lineage: Eukaryota > Metazoa > Chordata > Mammalia > Rodentia > Heteromyidae > Dipodomys > Dipodomys spectabilis. The sequence goes on along the minus strand of NW_024870731.1, from coordinate 23,083,804 downwards.
TGTAATGCTCACGTTATAAAATAATGTTGCTCCTTTAAATTCTTTGCAAACCTTAAAAAATGCAACCATCATTGTTGATTTGTGCCTGTACAAAGACATAGCTGTCTAGATTTGGCCATGTGCCCATTGGGTGCCAACTCTTGCTTACTGAATGGGCAGAATATAGAATACATATTTTCTTGTGGCTCTCAATTTTCATTGGAGAAATTGGGAAAATGAGCTCATACCACCAAAGTTGTATTTTCCTTGTAAAATGTGGTTGATATATAATCATGGAGTTGTTTTGTAGAGTAAATAAATCACACAGAAGCAAGTATCTGTACAATTGGGCCATAAAAAGAATTAAATAGTCGTTTTATTTTTCTCTTCTGTTCCTTTCCACTTCTTGGCATGGTATTTCTATAAATTTCAATACATTCAGGTTTTTGGCAGTAGCTGTTTCATTTTGTAATGAATTGAATTTTTGTAAAAGGCATCTAACTTTTATATTTGTATTGTTTAACATACATTATACTTAATAGGGATAGTAATACATATATGAATATATAAAGAAGATGCTTAAGAAAAGCTTATCTGAAAAAGCACTAATAACCACACTATACTAGAGTTCCCAAAACGAAATTCCCAAACAATCAACAACATGATTAATAAATGTGAAAATTAACTAAATCATTCTTAAAAGAAGAAATACAAATGGACAAAAAGTACATGGAGACATACTCAACATCCCTGGATGTAAAGGAAATGTACATCAAAATGACACTGAAATTTCATGCACTCTTGCCAGAATGGCCTTCATCAAGAAAAACAATAACAAATGCTGCTAAGGATACAGGGGGAAAAGGGCCCTTGAATACCATGAGTGGAATGTAAACTAGGCAACTACCATGGAAATCATTATGTTAAAACACTAAAAATAGAATGATCACACAATCCATACATATCATATTTGGCATATATCCCAAGGAATAAGTCTGGATATAATGTACTCTTATACAACCACGTTGATTGAAGCACTATTTACAGTAGCCAAACTATGGGAACAGCCCATGTTTTCTCTCCTATGATGCTAGACCTAAAAGACAAACATTTAGATAAAGAAACACAAAATTATATGTGTGTGTATGAGAGAAAGAGAACATGTTTACAATTGTCATGCTTACTGAGGAGATTGAAATGTTAAAGGGTGAACAAACTGAAATACATTGTGTCTGAATGAAGACAGCAAAACAAAACTCACTGAAAACTGGTGAATAATGTGGAGTAATAGGATGGGGAAAGTGAAAGTAAATAACAGGATCCATCTGTTTAAAATACTGAATATGCATTTGTGAAACATCAGAATGAGCTCCTTTGAACACTTAATACCCACAAAAATATTACTATAGTAATGTAGACTAGATTCTGTTAATGGTGGACGTTCTATTGGGAGGATCAGGATGGATAGTAGAGATGGTAAAGGAGAGTGAATATGGTAAAGAATATTTTATGTACTTGTGGAAATGGAACAATGAAGTCTGTTGAAATCAGTTTCAAAGTGACAAAAGGTGATAAAGGAGAGTGACAGAGGAGGTGAGTCTGATCAAGGTACATTGCATGTGTGTGTGTTTATAGTATGAATATATGGATAGGTTAGAATGAAGCCCCATTGTCCAGCTAACTGATGCTAATAAAAATGTGGGGGAACAAAAGAAAGACTTTGGATTGTACCTCATGTTTGGATAGATCATTTCTGGAGCTTGAACTCAGGGCCTGAGTGCTGTGCCTGAGCTTTTTGTTTTGCTCAAGGCTAGCTCTCTACCACTTGAGACACTGCTCCACTTCTATGGGAGAAGAAACCGTTTGTCTTTGCTTTTGCTGGTTTCATGGCTGAAGTCTCTGTAACAGAAGACCTACTGGCAAGAGAAGAACATGTGAAATGGGAATCTCAGAGATGAAGACCTCCAAACAAATCAAGAAACCTCTATATTCTTATGCTGCATTTGGTGAAGAGTGTGGATAGTTGTATAGAAGCGTGATTGGTTGAAGGTCTTATGGTTAAAAAAAAATGGAACAGGTATTACAAGACTTACTTGTTTAGATGCTGGGTCTTTGGGGAAAAAAAGCATGTTTCTTTCCTCTAGGCATAGGAAGAGTACCTCTTGTATGTCTTCTAATCTACTTTTAAGGAAGGTCAGAGAATACTTTTATGATCTGCTTTAGGAAGAAAGGCAGGAGGAGTTCCAAAAATCTTTCCTGCTGAGTGCTGGTGGCTCACACCTGTAATCCTAGTTATTCAGGAGACTGAGGTTTTAGGATCATGGTTTGAGGCCAGCCTGGGCAGGAAAGTTCATGAGACTCTTATCTCCAATTAATCACTAAAAATGCCGGAAGTAGAGCTTTAGCCCAAGAGGTAATGCTAAGCTTTAGCAAAAAAGCTCAGGGACAGCTCCCAGGCCCTGAGTTCAAGCCCCAGAATCTGCACAACAAGAGCAGCAACAACAACTTTCCTGTTTCGGTTGTACTTTCAAACGGTTCCATATTTTGGAGCAGTGTGTTCTGGTCCTCATCATAACAAATATTATTTGAGCATCTGTCTTCTGGGGCTAAGAGTAGAATGGTATGCACAACCAGATATATGTGGCTTCTGGCATGAGATATTTGTTCTAGTGAAGAAAATAGATATTATTCTGAAAAGTCAGGTAGGTAAATGTCACTAGTATTAAGTGATATAAAGGTGAGGTACATGACTCAGTAAGAACACATAGCATCGACATTTGATCCTGTTAGTGTGGAGGAGGAATAGTCAGGAAAACCTTTTTATTGAGGATATGGTTGAGCCAAAATCTGAAGGAAGATTAACAATTAATTAGGCCCAGAAGCCAGAGTGGGAGGAGGGAAAATCTTCCTAGGCAGAGGAATGACATGTGCAGAGGATTTGAGAGAATGGAATATGTCATACTTTTAAGACTGAATTGTACATTCCTATTCTAAGATCTGTACATGTATTAAAGGATAATTCCTAAGAAAAGGTAAGGTAAAATTACAACTCTTATGTGATGTTAAATGGAAACATTCATAAAATCGTTTCAACTTAAAATGAGAGAATTGGCCAACTGTTAAAACCAATCTAATGACACTACTGAAATTAATGTCACAAATGAAGGCAAAACTCATTTGTAGAGGTGTAGGGAGATTGTTAATTGAGCCTGCAGTAAACAGGACAGAATTTGCTTATCTATAAACAACAATTACCTTGTTTTGTTGTTATTTGCCTACAATTTACCAAGTTCCAAACAGCACTTACAGAATTAGCATCTGAAAACCTAAGAACAAAGAAGCGGTCTTCTCGTTTCCTCTACAGATAATGCAGTTTTTGTTAAATTACATTTTTTTCTCCTATAGAAACTTTATATGTGTATATCTATCTGTCTGTCTATCTGTCTTGTCTGTTTGTCTACACACACACACACACACACACACACACACACACACACACACACACACACACACACACACAGTTTAGAGCTAGTTGGATTTGACTTCAAGTGGCCCCATAGTTTAGATGTTGTTGAACACTCCAGAGAAACAGTTGAATATGTTAATATGTTTCTGGACCATTTATATTTCAGTATGACCCACCATGTTGAATAAAATTTCCAGCTTGTCACTACTTGGTAACTCCCTTTACTCACAAGGATAATGGAAATTCTGTGATTACTTTCTTCCTTCTCATGCCTAGCACCAAGCGAGGGAACATAATCTTTGACAGAAGACTGTCTGAGGCAAGAGTCAAACTCAGTTTCAATTCATTGGCCCTTCTTTTTTTTTTTTTTTGGTCCATTATGGGGCTTGAACTCTGGGCCTGGCTGCTGTCCCTGAGCCTGTAGCTCAGGGCAAGTGCTCTACTACTTGAGCCACAGCGCCACTCCCTCATTGGCCCTTCTGAGAACCAAGGGAGACACCTTTTCCAGTGGACCTGAAAAAATGTTTTTGCCAATCTGGAACAGCCTCTACGGTGTTTGCAATGAAAAAACAAATTCTTCAAGTATGTCAGTCAGACTCCTGTCTAGGAGAAGAATCATCATTTGGTCAATTAACAGGATGAATAGTACTGATGAGTTTTAATTGATGATTTGCTATGTTGAAATGTTAAACTAGTGTTGACAGGTACTACAGCTCTGTAATTGGCACTCCCACTCAGGAGCCATGTGTTAAAAATGTCCCCACAGTTAAAGAGGAGAGGCTTACCCCTACCCTCCATTTTTCTGTTGTAAACTGGGTATGTTCAGTATAGCCTCCCTGCTTATTTTTGCATATATTGTACATGGAGACAGAATTAGCACCTTTTAATTCAATTTGCAGCAGATTACAGTTCAAAACTGCAATTTCACAAATGTTTGGTTACAAATGTCATTAGTTTTGATTGAGTTGTGTTACTAACCTTCAGCTCAGGATTTTTCTTTTTTAGTTATATAAAAGTGTATCTAGCTTCTCATGCATGCCATCTCTAGATTTGTTTGTGCTAAAAAATTCTGTCCCGTGGAATAATACTTTCATTGTCTGGTTTAGTGCAAAGGCTTTAAATAAAGAAATATCAAGTTAAGTAAGTTACCTTTAGGAGATATCATTGTTGACATTTTTTCCCCCGGTCCAAATATACTACAAGATATTAAAACTGTCTCTTTAAAATAACAATTTGTTTCCTTCTGCTCTAATCATGGGTGAAAGTGCTATGAAAACAGTATTTTTTTTAAACTGCAGGTGATTTATTTAAAGGAAAAAGTAAAATAATCCCCCACCCAGCAAAAGCAAGTTTATTGCTTGCTACATCAGGCTTCTAATAGTAAACAGCTCAAAGATTCTCCCATAATATTTATGAACAATTTCTCAATTTTATAACCAGATATTTCTGTTATACTCAGCACAGGAAATAATCCAGACTGAACAAAAGAGAAGAGCCCTTTTTAGATTGAATTGACTGGACAATTCAGTAGCAAAGTGTGTGATTACCAATCTTTCAAGCTAAGCTCTTATATAAGGCAACTTTATAACTTCATTTTTTCCAAAGAGGAAAAAAACATTAAAGACTATGGGAAAAATAACAGGCAAAAGAGAAATGTGGGAAAATATATCTTTTACATCTCTATAGCCACTTGTTTCAGGTTGTACTTGCCAAGTTCAACCAATTTAAAGCCAGAGTGTAATTTTGGAAAAGGCATTTTGCCTTTCCCTATGGTCATCAGTCTACACAGGAATGAGAGGACATGACTATCATTATTTCCTTTCCTCTGTTTAAAAATAAACTCATTCTTTTACCAGGTGTTCTTGTGCTTTATGGTATAGGAAAAGGTAGTAAGATTCATCAATACCAGCCATCTTAGCATGCTGCAAAAATAGTCACATAACAGATTACTGCAAGGAAAAAGGAAACCCTTCTAATTTCCTTGTAGCTCATCAAGTAATCAAAGTCAAAATTTCCAAAGTATCATCCTTTCAAAGACTCAAATGCCTTTCTTTGTTCACTTTCATTCATGTATCTATAAATTACTACTTGATGCAGGTCTTGGTACATTTCTCAAAGCTTGGGTCACTGACTGTCTGCTTCAGAATGACATGAGACACTTTGTAAAAAGTATATTCTCTTCTGGAGTCAAGAAATGAGTACCTTGGGCCAGGTAGGGCAGAGTGCAGGAAGGTGAATCATTGGCATATTTAATCCCTGATCTTTGTGTTAAGGGAATAACAAGTGAGTATGTAGAACGAATGGTTGAATATAAGAAAATATGCAATATTTGTGACAGTATATTGTTACTTTTTCTTCATTTCCTGGTATCAAACATTCAAGGGGCAATCCTTTTTATTTTATTTTATTTTTTTTGGGGGGGGTCCGGTCATGGGGCTTGAACTCTGGGCCTGGGTGCTGTCCCTCAGCTCTTCAGCTCAAGGCGAGCGCTCTACCACTTGAGCTACAGCGCCACTTCCGGCTTTTTTCTTTTTGCTTATGTGGTGCTGAGGAATCGAACCCAGGGCCTCAGGCATGCAAGGGAAGCGCTCTACCACTGAGCCACCTTCCCAGCCCATCAAGGGGCAGTCCTTTTATCTTGGCACAAAAATTCTTGATGATTTCTGACAGAATTGGATCTGTGTACCAAGACACTATATTTTGTACACAATTTCAGGGGGTTGAGGTTTTTCTTGGACTTCACTCATGCACATTGAGAAATAATCTATGTTGTCCTTGAACCAGTTATCTGATAGGATTATCTTAAAGCGAAAGGGAAAGTGAAAATACCAAGTAAGTGAGGGTAAAGGAACTATAGGCATCAAGACTATCTCTCTTATAGATTCTTCTGTGCACTGAACACAGGCACTCCTCTGAGGATGTAGAGAAGGTCTGAATACAGACTGTGCTTCTGGGTGCATACTATACCCTGTAGTGGGACTTTGTCTCTTCTCTTTGTATAGGTTTCTTCAAGGATAACCCTGTCATATCCCATCAATGAGGTATGCTGACTTCTTCAATATCCTCTCCATGGATTAAAGTCTCCATGAAGAAATAGAAAATATTAATCTGTTTATTGCAGATAGCATTATTTAGATGTTATGAGAAGAGACACAATTATTTTTGAATTATCTATTAAACTAAACCACAACTTGGGACTGGAACAAAGTCCGAGAGAAACTTAAGTATTTGCTAGAAGAACTTACATTCTCCAGCACCCTGAATGGCAATAGTACTAGGCAATAGCACTTGGGCTAAAAGAAAAAAAAATAGCAGCAATGCTGAATCTTAGTCTAATATCATGGGAGTTTTCCCAGCCTACTTCTTGTAAATCATTCAACCTTTATTGCAACTGCTGAGAAGGACTTGTCCCTGGGTCTTCTAATGGACTGCCGGAGTTTAATTGTATGTTGTTTTATGGTGTCTGGCAGTGAGATTCCCCTTCCTGACATAGTTTATAGAGCTTTTTACAAATAAAGATCTTCTGACTGTGTTCTCATTTGCTGAAAAGCATTCATTCCTTTGGTTTTTATACACCCTAGTGCTGCAGTGAATCTGGACTCATGATGTTATTTTGTAAAAAAAAAAAAAAAAAAAAAAAAATCCCTGAACTCAAATGTCATAGGAAATAAAGACATTTCTAAAACAGTTAATGATATGGAAAAGGAGCAAGCATGTTCCAGGCATTTTGGCCTTTCTGTGAGAGATAAAGCCATATTCCTAATGTGGAGCAGATAGCCACGGTTGTCTTTATGTGAGTGTAGATTATACATTTAGTTAAACAGTGCCCTTTAATTTACAGTTTCCTGAAAGGAGTTTTGTGTTCTTCCTCTGGTTTCCTGTGGTTTTATTTGGTTACCAATTATGGAAACTAGTTATGTTTCAGGAAGCCCCTGAGAGGTGTACAGAGACAATAAATTCTGTACTTTTCCCGACATATTGATGGTTCTGCTGATGAAAGGATGTACAAAGTCAATAGTTGATTCTACTTCATGGTGACATTTGCATTTAATAAAAAGTCATGTTTATTGTAGCCTCTGTATAAACACCACTGGTACCTAGTGTGTCATAGCTAAAAATACTAAGGGAAGAAGAGAATAGATATCTGAGAAGGAAATGTAGGTAAGAATAATTATTATAACTTTTTGTTTTAAAACAGCTTGGGTCTCAGATTATAGACAAAGAATAATTACCAACCTTAGTTTGTGACATTATTATTATTATTATCATTATTTTGTCAGTCATGGAGCTTGAACTTGGCCTGAACGCTGTCCCTCAGGCTCTACAGCTCTAGGCTAGAGTTCTACCACTTGAGCCACAGCACCATTTTCCAGTTTTCTAATTGGTGATAAGAGTTTCATGACCTTTCCTCCCGAGGCTGGCTTTGAACTGTGATCCTCAGATCTCAGCCTCCTGAGTAGCTAGGATTACAGGCGTGAGCCACCAGGCGCCTGGCATGACCTTATTAACAAATGAGTTCCCCCCCTTTTTGCCTCCTCAGAGGTAATTGACTGCTAATATTGTGTCTATCATTACTTGCCCTTTTCCTTTTAATTTATATATATATATATATATATATATATATATATATATATGTGTATTAAATGGTCATTTGTTTTATTTCTTTTTCTTTCCATTTTTTCCCTTCCTTCTGGTATGGATGGTGCTGCTATGAAATTTCTTATATATATTTCTGGATACATGTATGAGAAGGTAAAATAGGGCCCTGGTGGCAACTAGAACATAAACTGCACACAAGAAGACCTGTACAAAGCCATTGTTGACCCTACCAAAGGTGAAATCTTACTCTCTTTGGACTTATCACATCCATACTCTGAGTGACAGCTACTGTATGGTAAATTCCCTATCAGAGTTCCTCTGGGTGACTCCTTTGCTAAAGTGATGGACTCCTTTTAGTTCCTTCTAGCTTGTTCTGTGGGCTTTTGTTTTAAGATTTTTGCCATATGTGCTACAGTTTTTCTTTGGTATTAAAATATATCAAGGAATGAATTTCTTGGATGGTGGGTTATGTGAATACTCAAGTTTATAATCTTAAAACAGTTTGCGAATTCCCATCTAAATATATTCTGTCACCTTTTATTTTCATTTACCATGAAAAAATAGTATACTTGACCTATTTTTGCACACAAATTAAATGCATAAGACAGTCTGTGTATACATAGATATGTCTCTTACAGCATACAGACAGCACACTTCTCTCCTTTGAAGCAATATATGTTTGTTCTATGTGTTGTCTTATGGTATTTCAGAAGTTGAATTGCTTAGTGTAATTTTTTTTGCATGTTAGCCTATAAAATTTGGCCAAAGCACCATATTCACATGATTTTATTACTTAACAGTTGTTCTTCTACTTTTGAAGTGACCTAGAATAGTGATTCTCAAGCTCTAGCTGGAAAGTAAAAATCATCTCAAGAGTCTAGGATGGGTGGGGCTGTACTCATTTGTAATCCCAGGTAGGTGAGAGATGGAGGTAGGAAGAGGATCATAGTCCATTGCTTACCTGAGTAAAGAACATAAAACACGATCTGATAAATAAAGCAAAAAGGGTTTGGAGTATGGCTGAAGTAGAAGAGTATTTGCCTAACAAGTACTAGGTCCTCAGTTCAAATCCTAGTATCATTTCCTTCCCCCCAAATAATACTAACTCTGTACTTGCAGGAGAAATTATTGAGGATAGTAAAGAGAATAGAGTTTTACAATGAGTTTAAATAGATGAATTAGGCACCCAATGTCAAAAGAAAAGCCTCCATGCAGATTTCCATGCTTTGTTTCTTGGAAGATGAAACATTGACAATGATGTTTGCTAAGTATAAAATGATATCAATAAAGTGAACTAAGACACAGTAAGATTACATAGTAAATATGTGGTGTTTTGGTGAACACGTGAGTGAAATTTAAAGGAAATTATATAAACTGTCTCTCTTAAATAGAAACCAGAGGAAGGTTATGGTATTTTCTGTTTACATTCTTACTTTTATTACTCATTGCTTAAGGATACAGTGGAAGCCAACAGATAAGATTCCTGTCTCAGGGAGCTTAGATTCTTAGGCAGAGAGGGACCATCTATAGATGATTTCACCATTATTTAGAGATATTTTTTGACAAGTACTATGCAGAACCTCAGAGTGCACTGAGAGTGGGTAGCAGACATATACTTTGGCATCTCCTCAAGGTCAGCAGTATTTCTGCGAGAGAATCTTTAAGGAGACTTAAAAAAAAGATAGGTAGGGCCCTAGACCATCCCCAGGTTCAGTGATTTGCTAGGAGCATGTTAGCTGTACTCATGGTCATGACTTATTGCACCAAAGGATGCAAAGCAAAATGTTCAGAGGAAACTAGACACAGTTTTCAAGAGTCCTCTCCCAGGGGAGTCATACAGAACATACCTAATTCATTAAGCCCTGCATTGTGTTAACACTTGTGTAGTGTTGCATAACAAGACAACCCATTAGCGCCTCAACACCTGAGGTTTTGTTTTGTGTGTGTGTGTGTCTGATTACAAAGATCCTCTCTACCTAGGCTGTACCAAAATCTGGAATGCCCAGAAGGAAAAGCAGGTGTTTAGAATATACTACATTATCTGAACAAACGGTTTAGGCAGAGGGCCTCTATTACTAGTTCTTGGAATGGTAGACACCCTTCTAAAATCCAAGAGTCAACTTTGTGGGCAGGCTTTTCTAAGCAACTTGAAATCTGTTAAGTCAAATCTTCTGCATAGTATGACTGAAGAAGGAGGTAGAGATGGAATGGCATGATGTTTTGACCTTGCTTGCAGCAACAGAAAATAGGAGAGGAGGATAAATGAAGCAAATGTGGGGAAATCTTCATTGTTGTTGGACTTGGGCAGAAGGGGTCTTGGAAATTCATTTTACTTGTCTTTCATTTTACATGAAGATATTGTTAATTAAAGAGAAGGGAAGAAGAACAATAGTTGTTGACCAACCATGGAGGAGGCTAGATTATTGTTTAACTTGGTTTCATTAAGTTTTGCTTAATAAAAGAATTAATTTACAACCTATTTTACCTTTATTCAGTGAATTAATGAAGTTTTGTATGTGTTCCTATGATTGTAGCAATGATAGTAATATGAGAGGTGGAGAGGTAAACACCACACTGAATCTTTGTGTCTGTTGGCTCATCCGTGAAATGGGTGTGCTTCACATCTTTCAAGGATGAGTGTTGCAACAAATTGTTGAAAAGTGAAAGAAACTAACTGCTGTGTGTTTCATCTGTAGCCATACGTGTTATAAATAAACGTAGATTGCCACTTTGGGGAGATTCAGGAGTCTCTCCTCATTGGCTTAGAAGAATATTCAATGAGGCAGAGCTTTCCAAATGGGAGCAGAAATGATGACAGGGACACTGCCTGGGAGTATTGCCTTTGGCAGTGGCTTGGCCCGGAAAGAGGGTCTGTCGGTCCTTTCCTTTGAGATCTAGATGTGGAAGGCAAGATGATGTGCGCTAGCTTTCATTTAAAAGAGACTAGGTAAGCTATTGAATTGGAGCACGTGAGAGGTAGCTTTATTTGAAAATACTTTGAAAAGCTGTTTTGACAAGAATGGGGAGGAGGCAGTGGTATCATTAAATAAGCTGGCAACTTTTGTAACCAGCTTTTTGGTTTTCACCTCAAGGGAGAGTCAATAAACTTTGATTCCCAGCATTAATGTAATTATTTTGATTTTTTTTTCTGGCTAATTCTAGGGTAGGCTGCAAAGCTGCAATATCAGATGGCCTCAAGCAATTCAGAAATCCCGTGTCCCCAAGGACACCCACTGCCGTTCAGAAGTAGCAGGAGAGGGGGTGGAATAAATCATTTCCTCTGATCTTGTTAGTGGGGAGAGTATTATGGGGAAGCAAATGCATTGCAGGAATAATACCAGAAGGCTACTGCAGGCAGAGAGAACAAAATAACAAAATACCCTTGCTTTTCAAAGGTTCTCTTTGAAACGATTTTCTTCATATATTTTTATAATTATCTTTAAGTAGTTGTACAAAGGAGTTTCAACAGGTTAGTTTATGAGTACAATGAAACTTGATCAATGTCACCCCTCTCATAAATCCCCCCCCAAGTCTCCCAGCCCCACCCACCCCCATCTTCATATTTATTCTATTTTTATTTTTATGTACTTATTTTTTGTTGGTCTTTGGGCCTGAACTCTGTGTCTAGATACTGTCCCTCAGTTCTTCAGCTCAAGGCTAGGGCACAACACCACTTCTGCCTTTTTCTGCTTATGTAGTGCTGAGGAATCAAACCCAGGGCCTCATGTATGCAAGGCAAGCACTCTACCACTGAGCCACCTTCCCAGTCCCTCTTCATTTTTAAAATTATATATATATATATATATTTATTGTAAAAATACTGTACAGAGGGATTACATTACATGAGTAGGGTAATGAATACATTTCCTATCGAGCATTGTAACCTTCTCCTTTGTTTTTCCCCTACCATTCCTTCCCTCTCCACCCCCCCAACTCCTCCCTCTCCCCCCCACACCTGACATTGTAAAGTTCATTTTCAACATAGTGTCCTGTACATTGTATCATCACAGTGGGTCAACCTGCATTTCCATTTAAGCATTCCATTATATCCCTTCCCCTCCCCAAATTACAAAAATGTATATTATATACAAGATGCAGAACACTGGAATCAAATACAATGAAAACAGGGTTTATACCATAGGGGGAGAACATACAAAAGAAACAAAAGAATGACATAGTGCTCATAAATACATTAAAAACAGTAGCAAGCAAGAAAAAACCACTTGTGTTCCTGTGTTGGGGTACATTTCGCTTAACATCATTTTATATGGTCATATGTATATAGCCTTTGACCTTCTCTGCTTATCCTAGACATGTACTAGTCATTGCAAACAAGGGTCTGGTTTACTTCACCTAATGTAATTTTTTTCCAAGTCTTTCCATTTCCTAACAAATGGGGTAATGTCATTTTTTCTGATGTGTGTGTGTGTGTGTGTGTGTGTGTGTGTGTGTGTGCGCGTGCGTGCCACATTTTCTTGATCCATTCATCTACTGAGGGACATCTGGGTTGCTTCCATGTCTTATGTGAATAAGACATGGTGAATAATACTGCTATAAACATGGTTGTGCTGATAGCTTTGGTATGACCTTGTTTGTGATCATTTGGGTAAATGCCTAAAAGTGGGATTGCTGGGTCATAGGGGAGCTTATATGGAGTCTTTTGAGGAAACTCCATATTGCTTTCCAAAGTGGTTGAACAAGTTTACACTCCTACCAACAATGCAATAAGGTTCCCATTTGGCCACATCCCCTCTAACATCTGTTGTTACTAGATTTCTTGATTATAGCCATTCTAACTGATGTGAGCCTATTCATATATTTTTAAAATAGTTGCATGGAAGGGTGTTCTCCTCTTTTCTTTCTTTCTTTTTTTATTGTGAAAATACAGAGGGGTTACAATTACATGGGCAAGACAGTGAGTACATTTCTTATCAAGCATTGTAGCCTTCTCATTTGTTTACCCTTCCCATCCCTTCCCAGCCTCCCTCCCCACCCCCCACCTAATCCTCCCCCCCCCCCCACCAAAGTTGTAAAGTTCGTTTTCCACATGACAACTTGTACTTCTCATTGTTGCAACGGGTCCACCTGTATACTTATTTAAATGACTTGTTTGTTCTCCTCTTTTCTGATTTTGAAAATTTGCTTTTGAAATGATGACATCATCTTTCATCCAAGGGTTTTCTATGATACTCCCCCTGGCAGCTGTAATGTAATTTTTAATGTCAATTGTTACTTTAGTTCTATATTGGGTTCATTGAATGTAAATGGTCCCATCATTTTGAGATGTTTCCTTGAGCTCCCTGAGAAATGGTTTTCATGAATATCTTAGCCTGGTAATTTCTTTCCTTTCTAGAAAATTCACTCTAGTTTTTAAACTGTCAGTTATTTTGTGGGGGTATGTGTTTGAAGGTGTTTAAGGCTATGCATAGTTATGAATCAAATAGAGTAATTGAAATTTTTTAAAGATTGGAGCACAAGAATGTTTTTGTCTTGAGAAATTAAAGTTGGATCAGAAGAGATATATAAAGTTGCAAAACGTGTTTTTTATCCACATCTCCTAAACAATAAAATTCAGAGGTGTTATATATACATTCACATACTCCTTTCTGTTATTGTTAAACTTCAAGACTTGCAGTATTTCGAGGCTGAGAATATTGTTTCTTAGAAGCAAACTTCAACCTGGTAGTTTTAAGCCTCAGTTATTAGCTTGTGTTATTAAAATCTAGCATTTTTTAAAGTTAAGAATAGTTTTACTTAAGAAGAGATTTTCACCTTTATTTTCTCCAGAGACATTCTCAATTCTAGGCTTTGTGTCATAATAATCATGTGTCCTAGCAGTTAGTGACCAAGAGTACAAATAACCCAAGTCATGTATTATTTTATTTCCTCGGTTCTAAAAAACATGAACTTTCCATATTTTAATGTTTTCTAAAATAATATCTTTTAAACAATATGTTCATTTAATATCATATTTCTTCATAATGATGGAAAGGCTATCTGAGCTAATGGTTTTGCAATATACTACATCAATATATTACATCTTTTGTTGATTAACTAGTTAACTGGTCCATTTCAAATATACCTGACTGATCTCCAGTCCATTTCCCACATTGGTATCATACTGATATTATAAAACATAACTATGCTCTTGCTATTCTTTTATTTAAAATCCTTTAGTGGCCTTCCATCACTTTTAAAATTAAGGCCCAAATCATGGTGGTGGCTTGCAGGATTTTGCTGACCAGGACCTTGCTTTACTAATCCATTTCTTTTCAAAGTCCACCTCCTTATTCTAGTTCCAAGGTCGTCACCTCTAAATTCCATTTTTGAGAAGCCAAATGTTTCCCATATTCATGTTTTATTTGTACCACCACTTACTAAAATGTTTTAAAATTTACTTTTGCTTAAAGTCAAATTTGTTTTAGAAAGAAACTTTGTTAGCCGGGCGCTGGTGGCTCACACCTATAATCCTAGCTACTCAGGAGGCTGAGATCTGAGGATCTCGGTTCAAAGCCAGCTCAGCAGGAAACTCTGTGAGACTCTTATCTCCAATTAAAAAAAAAAAAACCACTAGAAAACTGGAAGTGGCATTGTGGCTCAAGTGAAAGAGCGCTTGCCTTGAGCTGAAGAGTGCAGGGATAGTACCCAAGCCCAGAATTTGAGCCCCACAACCTACCAAAAAGAAACTTTGTTTTCTCATTCTAAATGGAAAAACTAATTCTTCTAATATATATTTCAAATGCTTGAATATATTACATGGAAAAGTTAGCCTTATAATCATAAAAAACTTAACTCTGTCCTGTCAGTGTTTCACTTAACACCTTTGGCAATCAGTTCTAGTAAAGCTTTTTGTTCATTGTTATTCTATATTTTCTACTAAAAAAGAACTCCTCTTCCTCCTCTTCCTCTTCCTCCTCTTTTTCTTCCTGTTCCTCCTTCTTTTTTGTGTGGTACTATGACTTGAATTCAGGGCATTTCCCGTTGGGCTACTTTTTTGCTCATAATTGGAACTCTACCGTGTGAGCCTAACCTCTAGTCTGTCATTATGCTAATTAATTGGAAACCAAGTCTCAGGACTTCTGTTCCCTGAATGGCTTTGAATTTTGTTCCTCTGAGTAACTAGGATTTTATGTGTGAGCCACCAGTGCCCTGCATAAACAAGATTTCTTCTGACCTGTTCTTTCTGTCTCCTTGATTTCCATCCCTTTACTTAGCATTCTCCCATACATTCTGCAAATCTTGCTGAACTATTCTGTGTCCCAAACTAGATTAAACTGTTTTAAAAGCTGCCTCCTTTTTTATATAAAAAACTTTGATGTTCCATTTATTATCATAAGATGGTATTCGTAGATAATGTTACCTGCCAAGTAACATACTTTTAAAAAATAGTATAATAGCTACAATATACAGGCAAGGAAAGTGATTTATAATAGATTTAGGGATTACAATGTAAATTCTCAAGTTCAATTATACTTGAAGACATAATGAATTAGACTTATATCTGCTTGATAGGAATAAAATTGGATTAAAGGAAAGAGTAATAGAAGCCATTCTATGCATTGGGTATAGGAAATAAAAGAGGATGGGAATAGGGGCACTAGGAAAAAAGCTAGTTCTAGGATAAATAGTAACATGTATGATGAGAAAAAGGAGAAAATAGTTGAAGTAGGGCCAATGTGCTAACATGAATTATACAGTTACAGGTAGAGAGCATAAGCAAGTGTGCTATTCCTAGAAATGAATTGGACTTATTTATAAAGATAGCTGCAAAATAATTCCCTGTGTTATGATATGGAACTGAGTTGTATTGAAGAATCATAAGAAGAATGCATGTAATCTTGAAATATCCTCCCTTAGGTTGAGACATACATTTGGTCTCCAGTTCTTAAAAAAGCCCTTCAGTAGGCCACAGGGAATAGGTAGTGGATTGGAAAAAGAAATGGTAATATAAAAAGCCATCAAGTAGTTGTATATGAGATCTCTAGGGACTAGTTCACTGTACAACTGCAAAACAAGCAGCAATTCCAGATAAATAATTCTAATTAATAATTTTCATGGTATAGAATTATCATCATTCTGTGACAGATTTTTTTGAGTATATGAGTGGTAGTAAAAACATGAATGAATACAATTTGGTGATTTCTCTGAGTGTGTGCCATGGCCAAGTTAACCATATTGGGAGCTAATTTTATTTCTCTTTTACATTTTTATATGTGATAGATATGAATGAGGACTAATACATTGAGTTACATTGGGAGACTGAATACCAGAAGCCTAATTACTGTTAGTAATATGCTTTTCTGAAAGTGAACAATTTGGAAAGTGCTGAACAAAACAAAGTATATTATTCCTTCAATTTAAATGCTAATTTATTCTTGAAAAATTCAGTGAAAATTCAAAATGTGCAAAAGATACTTTGGGCTGTTATGTAAAATATAATCACAGTTATTTCTTTTTCTGGTGGTAGTACTGGGACTTGAACTAAGGATCTGGGCACACTATCCCTTAGTTTTTTGCTAAAGGTTGGTGCTCTTACCACTTGAGCCACAGCTCTAGTTCTGGCTTTTGGTGGTTAATTGGAGATCAGAGTCTCACAGACTTTTCCTGCCTGGGCTGTCCTTGAACCATGATTCACAGATCTTAGTCTCCTGATAGGTGTAAGCCATGTAAACTACCACCACCCAATTACACGAGGTCATCTTTTATGTGTTGTTGAACATCCAGACTTCTAGTGTCCTTCAGAAAGTTCTAGTTACATTGTCCCCTGAGACAGCCACTCACTATACCTGAAACATCATCTAGGGGACAATATCAATTTTGTTGAGCACTACCATATAAACAACCTCTGTGTTTTCCCTCATTGCGTTTGGCACAGTTGTAGTAACTTATTCTTTGGTTCTTCTCTGACCAACTGAAGGCTTCATGAGTCCAGGGAAAATCTGATTGAATCATCATTGTTTCTCCCTGCTTTAGATAATGCTAACCACGTGGAAGACTTAACAAAATTAATTTGTAGAATAAACAAAAGAACAGGGTAGTACCTTAGGTTCCATACTTAGTTACATGATAATTCCATTGGAGTAGATTGTAGAGGACCCGTAAAGCAGGTACCCAGACATCTAGTTTGCTCAGGATAGTCCTAGTCCTAAATTGTACATCTGAATCTTGCCTAGCTTAGCTTTTTATTTTTAAAAAGTTATTTTCTTTCTTTCTTTTAGAAATACTGAGGTTTGAATTTAGGACCTTGCGCTTGCCAAGAAGGTGCTCTACCAATGAGCCATACCTCTATTCCTAGCTATTACACACACGCGCGCACACACACACACACACACACACACACACACACTTCTTTTTAGATGCTCTCTTAAATTGTGCTAAAACATGCTTATCTATATAATAAAACTACTTTACTACTCAATAAGTATTTAAAAAACTGGCATCATCGAATTTAGTTTTAGTACTCTTTTTTAGTTTTAAGTGTCTTAATTTGTATAACTTATTTATAGTCACCCTGCATGTGGCCCTTGGCAAGGATGTCCTAATCCGAAGACATTTCTTTTTCCCTGGCACGAGGAGTGTGGCGCTACCTACTTTTCTGCCATTTACTTGTCCCATTTCAGTGATTTTTATTTCTTTGAATTTTGTTGTTGTTCTTTTACTGGTAATAACCCTCCATTCTAACTATTTGCTTCCCAATTTTTGATAGGTTTTCTTTGAACTATCTTTCTTTCTCTTCTATAACCCTCAGCTTGGAAGACTTAGCTATGAAGACCAAAGGACTGAACAGTGTTTCTATGGACAACTCTATGTCTTTGAAAATTTGTCTATTGGAAGCAATGAAAATCTAGATGGAACTGTCTCCACCTGGGCTCATAATCCTTTATCTTCTTCAAATTCTTGATTGGGGAGCATAAAATTTTACAGATTAATGCTTTGGATTTTGTATATTACTTGACCGTTAAGTTGAAATCTTCAATATCTGAGTTTTTAGTATTTTGTTTTAGTTTAAATTCCATTGTCATAAAAGAAAATGACTAGATCTAACGTTAAAATTTAAAGCTATATGCCATATATTCCCCCACAAAAATTAATCTTAGAGAAATTTCTGTATATACCAATGAAAATGACATGTATTGGAATCTTCATAATAGACAAAAGTGCAAGACAATAAAAAATGACCTCATTATAAGTAAATTATAATATGGTTGTACAAAAGAACAATATTGAGCAGTAAAAAAGAAAGCAAACAACAGGTAGATACTATACTGTGGGTAAATTTTAAAAGAATTCTGTTGACAACAATAAGAATTCTGTTATGTACAACACAACTATATACATGTATCATTCCATTTACATAGAGCTCAAAAGGCAGCAAAATGAATCAGTGATAACAGAAGTGAAAAAAAATGGATATAGGAACTTATTGCCTGGAAAGTATCATGTAAGACTTTCCTAGAAATAAACTTATATCTTGTTTTGAGTTAGTAAAATATTTTTGGGTTGACCTTATGAAGACATTATGGAGTGGGCTGGTAGTGTAGCTGAAGTGGTATAGCACTTGTCTAGTATGTATGAGGAGGTCCTGAGTTCAGTTCCCAGTACTGCCAAAAAAGTTATAAAGCTAAATACTTATAATTTGTGTATTTTATTGTATGTAAATTACCCACCTAAGTACATCATAAGTGGGAGAAAGTACATGTAAAAATTATTTTTAATTGAAAGATGACATGTTTATTTAGAAAATCGATTAAAATTGAACAAAAATAAATTATAGGCTCACTGCATAAGTCATTTGGTTAATTTTCTTTCAGTCTTTTGTCTGGGCATAGATTTGAAAAGATTTTTATAGTTTTACCATTTTACATCTCTCTCTTTTCTTTCTCTGTGTCTTTGACATCTTTATTGTTTATATTTAACTGGGTTTCTGAGTCTGAGAGTAGCTCTTCCTAAGGAAGAAGATTTTCAAGGGGAATTCTTTTGTTGATTTATGAAGTTACACTCCTGATAGGTAGCCTTCACTTTACAAGGATCAAGATGCATTGTGCTTATAAACATTGCATGGTAACCTCTTTGTACAGTACTTAAATATTATAAAAATATAAGTTAAAAAGTATTATCATGAATATAATGACCAAGTGATAAAGCCAAAAAGTAGCTTCATAGAACTTGTGATTTGTGTGTAATTCTAAGAATACAAAATGGAATTGGCCTCCCTGAAAATGAACAATTATGTTTCATGATTCTCCATATATATTTTCTTGTTCCCCAATTACATGTTTTATTTATATATAAGATTCCTGCTATGAAGGAATCTTTCTAAGCCTGTATGTATATGTGTTACTTTGTTCATATGACACCTAGGCTTTTACAAATCTCCATCAGATATTTTTCTTGTTTTTAAGAAATAGCCATGACAGTTTTAGTATTGGAAAATTTTGGGATATTGTGTAGGCTGACAACTCATCACACTCTGTTCTTAAAATTCATATTGCAGCATATTAAAATGAATCCCAAGATTGTTTGAGGAAAGCCTTGACACTCTGAATTACCTTGTCTGAGCCAACATGCCAGAAAACTACATCATTATTTTTAGGAAACAGGTGTGAAAATAATGGAAAAGATGTAGTCTAAAACAAAACAACATAATTTTCAGTGTGAGTTACTTAATGTATTATATAGTGATCATCTCACTAAAGCTCCCCAGGTAATATAATTGCTAATATTAAGAAACCTGTTTTGTTTTGTCACCTCTACAGAACTTTTGCCTTGAGACTTAATTAATGCATTTCTCTTTTAAGTGTGTGTTTTAAACACAATGGGCGTACCCTTAAATAACCTTCAGGAATCCCACACATTTCTGCAGTGTTTCAAGAAACAGAAAACAACAACAAAAAGAACGTGGTACTCCATGTTTTCTCTGGAAGTAGAAGAATTTTATTGGAATCGTCTCTATTAGAGGCAGCTGTCAGTAAGGGCTCCTCCCCTGGATGAAAACAAAAGGGCTACAGAGGAATGTATATAAGGAAGGCACCCACGAGGCATTAGGATAAATACAACTAGGCAATATTAATGATACTCATTAACAGATGTCACTGGTAGGGATGAAGGAAATTCTGTGCCAAAGTGTTTCATATATTACACTTTTCAAAACTGTCAACAATTTGACTTTGATGTATGTCCACGTGAATAGCTTTAATAAGTTTCTACATCCTTCTCTTTGCGTATACCCTGAAGAATTGTGGAATTTCTGGCAACGATATCACAATGACATTTTTGCCTAATGGTCGATGCTTCATTTGGAAGTGAAGGTTCAGATCATTACATTTCCACTTATTCATATTGTAAATATTTGTCTAAGAATTAGTTTAAAAATATTGGATGACCAAACAGATTTTGTAGTTGAAAGCATTCTTCCACCGGCTGTTGCCTATATAACTGATAGAATTATGTGTGCATAAAATTGCTTTTTCTGTAGAAGCCAAAATGCAGAATAATAGCTTGTCAAACTGTCATTTGCAAGTGAGATCATAGATTTTATAGTCCAAATTAGGTTGTGTTCTTTTCCTTTTTGTCAGGTCATATCCTAATAACCATATTGTGCACCAAAGCCTGTGATTATCTTAACACTTGACAGATGGTAGGCTGTTAATTTGTGTGTAAGAGACAGTGATTGCTAGCGCACTAACAGTATTCAACAAAATACGAAATGCCAAAATCCATTTTTGGTTAGAGTTTTGCTTGACTTCATTTAAGCAAGGTAATGTTAGGCACAAGAATTTTAGTAGTTTAGCGTATATTTCATTTTACTACAGAGAATAATTTTACTAACCACTAGCAGTAGAAAGGATTAAGGAAGAAGAAACAGAAATTTTTCTTGTTTATGTTTTGTGTTTTGCTTTTCTCTGGAGACTGGACATCAGTTAGAGGGGTTAATTGAATGGAGTGAATGAAAGCAGGGAACAGACAGGATTTAGTTTCTCTGTATTGAGGATAATCAGAGTATTTTAACACTGATGTTTAGGTAGAGGACAAAATCATTTAAAATTTTAAGGTAAGAGCATATTGGTGAATTTACTAAAAGAGAAACATTAGAACTAATAAAGGAGTTTAGCAATGTAGCAAGATATAAGATCAATATACAAGAATCAATTTTATTTCAGTATACTAGCAATGAACAGTTTAAAAATTAGATTAAGAAAGAAATCTCATCTATAATAGCAACAGAAAAGATAAAATATCTAGGAATAAGTTAGAAGTACAAAACTTGTACATTTCTTATCAAACATTCTTGCTCTGTACAGTATTTTCACAATAAAAAACTTACTTAAAAATGTGTATACTGAAAACAATAAAACGTAGCTGAAAGGTAATAAATAATAATTTGAAAGACATCCTGTGTTTATGAATCACAAACAATGAATCACAAACATAATATTGTTAATATTGGAATGCTGACCAAAGTGATGGACATATTCATACAATCTCTTTTCAGATACCAAGTTTTTTGATCCTGGAAATTGTCAAGCTGATCCTAAAGTGCATAGAGAACTCTAAGAGACCCATACTAGCTAAACAATGTTGAAACGAACAGACTTAGAAGACTTATACTTTCTGACTTTGAAGCTTGCTACAAAGCTACAATACTAAGACTGTTTGGTACTAACTTTAGAATATGTTAATGGAATGAAATTGTACAATTTCAAGGGCAAGTTTTATAGTATGTGAAATGTATCTTAAAAACCTGTTTGAAAAAGCATATTGGTAATAGACTACAAAAGGCAATTTATGTATCCTGTTAGCATTACAATAATTATATTGACAATACTGTGCTACTTAGAAAAGAACTTCATTTCTCCTTAAAAAAAAAACCCTTCAAAATCAGAAAAATTTTTGTAGGCGACAGGTTTTCCTTGCTATATCTGAATGCTAAGTAATGACAAGATAATGTGTCCTTTGTTGTATCAAAACCATTTAGAAATGCCAAACAAATGATATTTTCCCATTTTTAGCATCTATTTCTTCAAAAGAATCAATATACATGTTATGCACATAATATACATACTGTATAATAATCACTAATACATTATACATACATTGTTAGTCAGCTTTCCAGCACCGTGACAAAATCAAGTTCACAGAAGGAAAGATTTATATTGGTTCGTGATTTCAGAAGTTTCAATCTCTGATTGCTTGGCCCATCACTTTGGCCATAAAGCAAGACAAAACATCATAATGGGGAATATGTGGTGAAGCAAAGCTGCTCACCTCATGATGGCCAGAAACCATAGAGAAGATAGAGCTGGAATCACAAAATACCTTTCAAGGGTACATCCTTCATGACCTGTTTCCAACTGGGCTGTTTCTCCTCAATGTGGTTCTACTATCTCTCAATTGTGGTATTGGCTGATTATCAAGCCTTTACCACATGAGCTTTTTGAACACTTTCAGGATCCAAATCATCGCATAGAAATGGGTACCAAATTAGTCTCGTGACTGTTTTCTCCTTCCCAATAATTCTACCTTAGGAATCTGTCACTATCCCATATCTTTCACTATGGGTGATGTCTCTCAGTAAGATTTTAAATAAAAGGAATTATTGACATGCAATATAATATAGAAACCAGTTGTGATATTTTCCATCAAACCCATACCATCACTATTGTTAGGAGCTCACATTAGCTTTATTATTTTTGTGTAAAGTGAAAGACAGTGGAAGAGAATCAAACAAAATGTACTCAAGTTAAAGTAACTCCCAAAAGGTGGGATAAAGAAATGCAATTTAAAAATACATCACAAGACATTTATTATGACATCACAAGACATTTATTATGATATTTAGTAAGATATATTACTGATGTTTAGTATAATAGTGGAAAAAAAGTTTAAATGTAACTTAATAGTCTTTTAAGTCATATTCCAGGTGGCTCACACCTCTAATCCCACCAATCTTGATGGGAAAATTTGTGAGACCACTTGTCAACCTTTTAACTGGGCACATTGGTGCATAACTAGCTCCAGCAGTAAAGGCTGTGAGGAAGTCTGGATGGAAGAAATCTGTACGCAATGGCATGTACTTGTTATACCAGAAATGACAATAATGGGAAGCTACAGTGTCAGAATAGGAAGGGAGAACCTATCTCAAACATAGCAAGTGAAAGCATGACTGGAGGTATGGCTCAAGTAGCAGAGTGCTAACCTAACAACTTTGAGGCCCTGTGTTCAAACTCTTAATATCACTTCAAAAAGAGTTTTTTTGTAAGTGAATATTTTGCCTTTTAAAAGTTATGATTCAGATCTAATCCTCACCCCAAAATATGGCCTTTGATGGCTAGTATCTTAATTTTAAATGATAACACTCCAGATAGAGTTAGGTTGTCCTTTTTTGCCATCACATTGTTAATGAAAGTTCTGGGTTGGGGGAAGGGGTGTCCATTTGCAGATAATTTTGAAATACTTTTTACTTTAAATGGACTTAAATCTAAAATCATAACTATTATTTGTTTCTATGCCATTTTATAGTGATCTTTTAAAGTAGTTCCATACTTTTTTTTTTTTTTTTTTGGGGTCCGGTTGTGGGGCTTGAACTCTAGGCCTGGGCGCTGTCCCTCAGCTCTTCAGCTCAAGGCTAGCGCTCTACCACTCAAGCCACAGCGCCACTTCCGGCTTTTTTCTTTTTGCTTATGTGGTGCTGAGGAACCGAACCCAGGGCCTCCGGCTTGCAAGGCAAGCACTCTACCACTGAGCCACCTTCCCAGCCCAGTTCCATACTTTTTAATTGTACCTTTGTACTATGAAGTATTGAAGCCAAAAGGAAGAATTTTAAGATGAGCTGATGATCATTTAAAGAGGAGGTAAGGTGATCCCAGCAGGTTAATGAGCCTACAGATAATACAAGCATCTTTTGGCTACTTCATTGATTAGACTCACATTCAAACAATTCTTAGGAGCACATCTGAAGCACAAAATGATGCATAATCACATTACTTTTAGATATTGTGGAGAAAACAATACAAGATGGAGGTTTAATACTAAACCTTACTTTTGACTTAGCAAACTTAATTTTTAGCATCCAGAAGAAGAAGGGGGTTAGAGGCACAAGCTGGTATTTTCTGTGAAACAAAAATGGGGAAAAATCAGAACCCACCACTATCCTATTTCAGCACAGCATGTAATTCTTAGTGGTTTTTTTTTTTTTTAAAGGAGAAAGCTTTTTAAGATAATATGACCAGGAGCCAGTTCTATGAAAAGCAAGAGAAAGTTTTGATTCCTCCTGAGAAATTGCTTTGCAATTGTCAAGGTACTAAGAGAGCCTGAGTGGATTGTTCCCATAGAGTGTGTGTGAATGAGCTGATCTGCTTGAAATCTGAATAGGAAATAAGAGCCCACCCTGAGGACAGTGATACTAGAGTCATCATAGCTATGCAGATTTGACAAGGAAGGGAGTCCTGGGTGACCAATCTTCTATTGCTGGAAACTGGATACATAGTTAGTGTAACTGCTTTTGGGAAGTGACCCTGCAGTTACAGTCCTGTGGAAGCTGGAGTACTTTTGAGTCAGCCAATTGATAAAGCTATAAATGACCTCCATTTTTGACTGAATCTTGGAACACAAGCAGAGAACAGTGGATTGGTCCTCGATCCACACCCCGCCCCCCACCTCCCAAAAAAATAAAACAGTAAAAAAGAACATGAAGTCCCATCCAGTGTGACAGTCAGTTGTCTGTGCTGTTTCTGAGACACATTCTCCCTGCTTCAGTAGGGTGGTGGAGAGTGGGTGCTTGGCATTGACATTCCAATGAATGTATCAACTATCTCTCTGGGCCACAGAATTTCTTTATCTGATATTGCCACAACAAGTAGCTCAGAGGTATTTGTCTGTATCACTCTGGGCCTTTTATATTCTGACTGTTGAATGAAAGGGAGCCACTGTGAAGACTTTTCTTTGAAAAGAAGTCCATTATCTGGGCCTTTGAAGCTTCGAACTGTGTACTTTCTACTTGTACAAAGCGCCATAATAGTTGGAAGGAAGCAGAGACAGCCTTATAAATTTCCCTGTGAGCAGGCAAACCTATTGTTGTTTTTATTAAAATTATGCCTCCAAGCATGCAGTCCTGTTCTGATCCCTCCAAGTCAGCTTGAAAGAAATCACTGGAAAGTTCACATGTACCTAAAATAGCTTATGTCATCTTGAGAAATGTAAAAGGAGATTGTATTGCTGTGATTAGCATGCAAGGTGTGTTGAGCAATTTTATTATCAAATTTCCAACCTTGAAACTTTGGCAATTAGATTAATAAAAATTAGCTAGTTGACATCAACACATACATTCTGTTTGTTCTTTGTACATCTATGTACTGCCCAGAGAGGGCTATGACCCAGATTCCATATGCATTCAAGACTTTCATTAGATAAGAATGACATATACTTATCATTAGAGCATACTAATTAAAGCAAAAAGTGACATTTCAAAGTAATGATGCTCCCTAGTGTCTCAATGTAAAATACTCCCTAGTCTATTTTTAATGAACTGGTATGCTATGTATATTTAAAATATGATTTTGTTTTGAACTTGCATTTTTAAAATTTTTTTATTTTCTGTGGTAGTGATGGGCAACAAGATGGGACATTCTACTAGATTAATAAGGAAGGAGACCAGTGAGTACTACCAAAGGATTTGGGCCCTGATTGTAGTCACATCAGGATACATTTGTGCATTCGCACACACATTTGGCACATGATAGCATGATGGAAAATTGCCATTTGATCAGGATGCATTGGTTTAGGCTAAGACACAAACTGTTCCTGCTTTCTAAAAGCTTACCCCATCCCTTTCATTATGATCAAAGATATTTTTATGTTGCTGCTTTGCATTATGGGAGAGAAAAATACCCCACCCCAAATATATTTCTTTTAATATTTGGAGTTGGTTGTTTAAAGAGACAGGAAGTGGCTCAGGAATGTTGTTCTTTTGTAAGAACTATCCATTTTCATATAGCATCTGTAAACACTGGACGCAGCAATAAGTTTTTCTGACATCCTCCCTTTCCTAGGAAAAGTCTTCGCACTGGCAGGGTGTGACACTTAGACCGGACAGAGATGACTACAGGTGGGAGAATTCAGTAGTGTATCAATGCAGTGCTTGCTATACACATCTTCCCATCCAACCTTCATTAGTTTCTGTGCCACCTCCTTTGCTCCCACAAGGTGAAGCTCTTTTCCCCATGTTAAGTTCTAAACAGGGTTGAGCCATCTTGTTCCTCTGTAAATCTCAGACTCCATGCTTGTTGCTATCATAATACAATGTGCTATGTTCTATTTCTTGTTACCTGTTGTCAGTTTATTTCATAGACTAAAATTATTGAAGCTTCACAGGTAATAGCTCGAATTTAAATTTCCCTTATAGCAACAGAAGGGTTGGTGTTGCTCTGGACCAGTCAAACATTGGGAGTCTTTTTTTTTTTTTTAAATCAACTTTGTATTTTTTTCTAATGTTTGCAGCTTTGTAAGCTAAATTTGGAGTATGAATTCATGGCTTACAACGGTATCTAATGCCCCAGTTCTCTGCCTGGTATATTATTGACAGTTTGTAAACATTCATTTCCATTCTTACATGTCACTCTTCCCCAAACATTTAGTTTAATAGCAACATTGTTCACTATGATTTAGACCTTTTTTATTACGAATCACTCTCAAATATCACTGGAGCATTGTATTTGGGGCCCTGTTTTGAAAATTTGCCAACAAGCCCTATAATAGTATAGGAAGAAGAGTCTCCTTCTATCAAGATTTTTACCTCCGAATGAATTTTAGTTCTATAAGTAGACAAGAGATTTTGCTACTTTTTTAGTCCTCACCTAGGTGGGAAGAGAAGTATGCTGGTTCTTTGTTAACATGGGGAGATCCAAGTTTGAATATAGACAAGAGTGAATAGTTTCAAGAAGAAGAAGAGTCCTACTGTAAGAACAGAAGCAGGAAGAAGAAAGAAGAGATACTTTTTTTGTGTGTGCTGGTTCTGTGGCTTGAACTCAGGGCCTGTGCAGTGTCCCTGAATGTCTTTGGCTCAAGGCTAGTGCCCTACCACTTGAGCCCCAGTGCCACTTCCAGCTTGGGCTGGCTTTGAACTGCCATCCTCAGATCTCAACCTCCTGAGTAGCTGGGATTATAGGTATGTGCCACCAGAGCCAGCACTTTTTTTTTTAAACCTCTTCAACTTGCCTATGTCTCCCCACCTGCACATTTTCTTAGTAGTAAAAGTAGATAGATGGTGGTGCTGGTGGCTGTCATCATTGTCATCATCACCATTGCTGCTTGTTATTGAGTATGGAAATCCCATAAATGCCAGTGCTATTCAAATTGTATAGATGAGAGATTAAGTTCAGAGTGTTTAGGCCATTTGTACAGAGCTGTAGAGCTGGAAGACAATAGTCAGGACTCCCTTGCCCACATTTCCCAGGGCTAGCTGCTCCGAAAGGCACCTGGAACTCTAAGCCCTATCATCTTTCATTGTCTTTTTTCTTCTTTTTTTTTTTTTCTGCCCTTGCTTGCAAAAACAGCTGTTAATCTTTATCCTTATAAATGGTGATGATTTAAATATTCAGATTAGCCTTGGTCTGTGAGTGAACATTGCCACTGTCAAAGTATTTTTTCAGATGGATTTTCCAAAAGCAAATTACTGTGCTTAGTGATGGTGACTGATTTTAGACTGCTCTTACTATTCAAATCTATTTACAATACTGGAATTCCTTAAAGTGATATGTGGCATAAACCATACTTGGAAAATTATCTGTCCATCTGTCTATCTATCTGATTATGATTTACCCTTTGAAAATGAGATTGCTTTTCATGCTACAGCAAAACCTATTGAACTTTATATTATATATATTTCCTGCTATTCAAATTCTTAAGAGAAATTCTATTTATTTACTTTCATGCCTACTTCTATGAAGATTTGAGAGAGTAGCATATTTTACTTATCACTGAGAGATTAAATTTCAAAAGTAGATGTTTTAATAAGAGACAGGGATATGATATCTTGATTCTGGCCCTAGACTTGATGTCTCTCAAAAACTACTGGGAGTGGGGCTGGGAAGGTGGCTCAGTGGTAGAGAGCTTGCTTTGCACGCATGAAGCCCTGGGTTCGATTCCTCAGCACCACGTAAGCAAAAAGAAAAAAGCTGGAAGTGTCGCTGTGGCTCAAGTGGTAGAGTGCTAGCCTTGAGCTGAAGAACTGAGGGACAGTGCCCAGGCCCAGCGTTCAGGCCCTACGACCGGACCCCCCCCCCAAAAAAAATTACTGGGAGTAATTTAGAATCTTGAATCAGATAGTTCTGACTTTGAAGATCTACCTGGCTATTTCCTGCATGACCTTGGATAAGGCTTGATTTGTAAAGTGGGAGTAATGAAAGTTTCTCATCAATGTGAAGATTATCTAAACTAATACCTGAAAAGCACTTAACACAGTATTTGGTACTTAGAGCTGAAATGTGATGGCTATAGAGGTGGTCACCATGATGAAATACATTGGGTGGTATGTTTGTATTAACTGAAATATGGTAATTTAAGGAAGAACTCAAATAGAATAATTCCTTAGAAAGACAAAATCAAAGTTAAGCAAAAGAAAATCCCAGGAAGTAGGTACTTGAAACAGGCAAATAGGGTCAAGGGGAAAGGGGTTAATAAATGAAGAGGAGAAGACAGGGAGAATGCAGTAAAAAATTCAGTGCAAGAGCTGGGCACTGGTGGCTCACACCTATAATCCTAGTTACTCAGGAGGCTGAGATCTGAGGATCATGATTCAAAGCCAGCCTGGGGCCAGAAAGTCTGTGAGACTCTTATCTTCAATAAACCACTCAGAAAACCGGAAGTATCACTGTGGCTCTGTGGTAAGAGTAAGCTAAAGAGTTCAGGAATAGCACCCAGGTCCAGAGTTCAAGCCCCACGACAGACCAAAAAAATTCAATGTGTATCTTACAAAATGGAGTGAAGGGAGGAGGAGGTAGGGGAAGGATGGGTGAGAAAGTAGAAAGGGATGACACTGATCAAGACATTAGTCATTGTATTCATTAACTGCTTTGTTAAATGGCATCTCCTTTGTACAACTACTTGAAGATAATAATAATAAAAAAGAAGCAAGGTAATGTTCTTGCAGTCAAATCTTACACAGAAGCTAAATATATGAATCTGATTAGCTGTTCTGCTTGAGTATACAGAGACTTCCTAAATACAGGATGCTAGCAATTAGATATGATGACACAAATAGTTCAGAAATGATCATTTCTGGACTGACACTTGGAAAAGTGTGGTTCAGTAAAGAAAGCACCAGGGCATGATGTTCACCAACTTGGGTTTGAATTAAAGAGCCTGCTACTTTAAGCCCTTATGTCATAGGTGTTTTTTCTTAACCTTTCTGAACCTCAATTTCCCCTTATGTGAATGATACTAGCAACACCAACCCTCCAGGCTGTTTTGAGAACTGAGTGACATCGTGTTGGCTGGTTTCAGAAGATTATTCTAGTTGCTTTGGACTGCTAGAATATAATACAACATACACTGATGGCTTAAACAATAATCACTGATTTCGCCATTCTGGAGACAGAGTCTAGGATCAAGGTCCTGACAGATGTGGTGTCACAGGTGAGGGCCTACTTCCTGGTTTAGAGATGGTCATTTTCTCCTTGTGTCCTTTCAGAGCACACAGGACAGAGAGAGCTCTCTGGATTCCTTTTCCTAAG
This sequence comes from Dipodomys spectabilis, assembly GCF_019054845.1. Classification (NCBI taxonomy): domain Eukaryota; kingdom Metazoa; phylum Chordata; class Mammalia; order Rodentia; family Heteromyidae; genus Dipodomys; species Dipodomys spectabilis. The sequence goes on along the minus strand of NW_024870731.1, from coordinate 23,054,032 downwards.
GGTATTATTTCAACCTAATTAATTCCCAAAGGTCACTCTTCCAAATACCATCACTTTGATGCTTAGAATTGCTACATATGAATGTATGTCACAGACATGTAGTCTGTAGCCACAACATTCTGACCTACAAATCTTGCTTGTTGTATACTACAGTATACTACTATGATAATTTTTCTAGAGTATTGTAATTAGAACTTTATATGTTGGCTAATAAGAGCTCACAGTGGTGGTTCTTTAATTTCTAAGTTGCAGATGCCATAGTTGATCTCATTTGCTTGGTGATTCTGGGGCAGCAAATACTAGTTTGGAGTTAAATGGTTCATTTTCTTTGGAGACCTTTCCTCTTTTGGTTCTTAGATGTTGGATGTTGTGCCCATGCAACCCTGGCAGTGAAGAGAAAGCCCTTGTGTGGAAATGGGTTCAGTGGGGCATAAATCTACCTAACCAGCAGCTGGCTAGAGCCGATGAAGGTTGGTCCCAGAGCTAAGCCATATTAGCCAACTTAGAAGGATGTGCTGGCTTCAACCTTAAGCTACTGAGCCCAGTGGTGAACGGCCGGGAAGCGATTGCAGCTTGTAGGGTGGCCTGTTGTGTCATCATAGTTCTTGTCAGTGTCGCCATCTTCACCATTAAGCCTTTATTAAGAGCCTACATGTGGAGCTCCCTTAGGTCTCATTGCAGGCTGACAGGCAGCTTTGTGTTTTAAATAAGAGCCTTGCTCAAGGCTGTGAAGTGAAAAGGCCCAGCTGTGATACAGCAGGCCCACACGCATGCTGCACAGACTCCTGAGAGAAGAGTCATTGGCTGTTGTAGACTTTTGTTTGTTTGAGGTATCAGCTCCTTCCAGGGCTCTTTCCGTAAGAACTATCATCCACTCTTGCCCTCAAGTATGGGCTCTGGTGATCACGTTTTTCCCATGGCTCTCAGAGCTATAGTTTAGAAGAATTAGGATGCATAGCTGGCTCAAGCTAAGACAATTATATCGTTTTCTCCTCTTGGGAGAAAAACATTTTTGGACAGACTGGATAGGTGGATAAACCTATGAGCTGTGAGCAGCTATGTCTTCCATCAATTTAATAATTTTTGTTATTAAGTTAGGCTTTCCTGATATTCCTATGGTGTAGAGGACAAGACTGAGTCACAGAGAAGTTAAATATTTTACTTAGGGTCATTTAGTTTTGTTTAATGGGAAAGCCAGGCATTAACCAGGAGTTATGTAATGGGAAAAGAGGAAGGAGAAGAGATACGGGTGTCATTGAGGTTTTTGGCTGGACCATATTGTTGAATCTCCATTGCTATGCTTTGAAGGTAGAACCTTATCCTAAAATTCATTCACTGTCCTATTTCTTGGTTTATGGAGTTTGGAGTTGAAAGATGACATTCTGAGAAAATTAAAGACAGTTTTAGAAAAAAACAAAACCATTCGGAACCCAACACCTGGCATGACTTATTTTTTTGCACATTGTCTTTTAGCTGTCCTCAAACGTGCATGTTTTTGTCTGTAGTTGCAGTCTACCAACGTAACATTTTCACTCCCCAGCAGTAGAACAAAGTTTTCCACATTTCTGTGTTGTCCTCTCTTCACTATGGTAACAGCATGATAATCCTACATTTGATGGGAGCTTTACTAAGAACTCACACTGGTCCAAAAAGTGCATTCAGCCCTGGTGAAGCGAAAGTGTAAACAAAGAGATTCTTATGTTTGAGGAACTCTGGATTTGGATCATGGTCTGTACTGAAATGTTTAGCCACACACATTTCAAGTTATGTTTGTTTAGCATTGTTATTTTGTGAGAGACATAAGCGATTCTTTGAAATTCAACCCCATTTTAAATGTTCCTTGGCCCCTAGAGAGGTACATTTTATATGTCTGTATTGATGTATTGGTTACATGGTAGCTTTTCATATCTATGCTTTATGAATCCTGAAAGACATTTGATGACAAGGTCCAAATCAAGCTCTTTGGGCTGAGTAATTTGGTTCTGAAACATTATCTTGACTGTGACAAGTGTCATCATTTTAATAATACAAGCCCCCTACAGCTTAAACTCATAACAAACCAGCTTCATTCCAGAGGATGGTGGCATTGCCTAACCATTCTCCCCAAGGCTGACCTAAGTGTCTGTGAGTTGTGGACTATGATCACTTCCCTACCTTCCCTTCTTCTGGTCCTCTGCAGATGGTGTTTGCGTCATTCTCCCTCCTTCGCTGCTCTTGTGTTAAAGACAATAGGATGATTGGCCAAAATTGCTCCTTCAATTAAATTTTGCCTCCTTATCTGCAGCATGATCATGAACCTCCAAGTTAAAGATGCAGATAATTTTGCAATCAGATTTACATTTTGGTCTGTAATGAATTTAAGATCTTTAAATCCCTTAGTTTTCTCTTTTATGATTTTTTTTGGTTAACTTTGTTTATTTCTGTGGTTTTGATACTGTTTTGTTGTTGGTTTTGCTGTGGTCTCATTCAAAAGGTTTTTTTAATTTTCTAGTTGTGTTTTCTAAAAATATACTGATCAATTGGGTCTAAATTTAAAAATCAAAGAGGCTAGAAGAATTAAAGAAAATAGTGTTTCAGAACATAGGGAAGCTAAATGAAACCTTTTTTATGGAAATCCTCATGTCTCTCTCTCTCTCTCAGTTGTTTCAGAGACAAGTATGCAAATATGGACTATTACCATGTATTATTGAAATGAAACAGGTTGTTCTCTGGTAGACCACAGAAGCTTTATAAAACTATAATCCTCAGTTTCCTCCTTTATAAAATGGGAGAACACTACTAAATGAGTAAGGTTTCATGGATCATTCATTTGATGATGTTGGCAAAATGCCTGGCCCACAAATAATTGCTTGATAAGTATCAATGGTTAATACTATGAACCCTGCTCTGAAAGGGTGTAGAGCCTTCTTACCAATAATACCTTTATTATAGGTGCTTCTGAGGGTCAGTGCCACCATTCCTTTGCAAAATCACGTCTAAGTTTAGCTTCAACTGGTGTTTCTAGTTTTATTCATCAGCTTCTCCATCCAGTTCCTTCCACTACCATCTTCTTTTCTGTTTCCTTCTCCAGGAACATCTCTAATGCCAGGTATCTGCTTGGCCTGGCCTGGAAGTCTAGAACCTTAGATGCCTCTCCTGATGACTTGGTATTTGAACTTATGAATAAATGTCCATTATCAGGTGGACATTTTTGGAGGCATGTTGTATTTGCTCAGGAAGTCGTGGAACAATCAAGCACTGAGTGACAAACTTAATAATTCCCCTTATATTGACTTTTACTCCTCTTTTTCTTGCCCCCTACTTCCTCATGCATATTTCCTGGAATCATCTTCCAAAGAAACCAAACAAATACCCAAGAGCTTATAGTTTTGCTTTCAGTGGAACTCAACCATGACAACTATGAAATTCTATATTTTCATAATTCTAGACCTTGAATAGGTAGTATGTAGCCTTGGGTCATTTTCTCAGAGAGGCCAGAGTCTTCTTTGTTCTTAGTTATCTTCCCTCCAGTCTCCGCTGAGCTCACAGATCATCATATCCTATCTCCTACAACAGCTCCAATGTAAAAAGCTTGGCTTAAGCAGAAACTTAAATACTGAATGAATAAAAGAAGAAATCATTTTTTATTGCATAATTTTTTATTTTCTTTTTTTTTTAATACCTTCTGTTTTTTAAATCATTGGTTGCCTTTAAAAAAAAAATCCTCAGGTGATTTATTTATGAAGTAGATGTCATTGCCTAAATCTCAAGTCCTCCCTCTTTATTATGCCTATAAGCCAATCCCCAGTCCTTTGTAGTATTGGATTTTGTTGACCTTGTTTGGTACTTTATCTTTCTTCAACTCTATTTCCTTTGTTTTCCTAAAATCCAATACTCTCATAGTTCTTCCCTTGGCTCTCAGGCTTTCTTTCCCTGCACTTACTCTGGTTTGTTAAGCTGCCTTAGAGTATACATTTGGATTTCTTCAGGACTCCATCTTTATTCCTCTTATTTCCTGGAGTTGCATGCTCAGCCTGTGTAAACAATGACTTTGCCTCTTCAGCTATGTAATCTGTAATTTCTAGGTTGATTTTTGAGTTACACATTCTTAGGAATCTCTATTACAAGTATTTCCAATTTATCATGTTCATTCTGGAATTACTTTTCTTCTCCCTATTTTTACCTCTTTTTATTTTATAAAAAATACCCTATCTTAGTTGATGGCATCAACCTCTACCTGGAACTGAAATATAGAAATCTTTGGGTTTGTGTATAGTAGCTAACTCCTTTATTAAAGCTACTTGGGAGGTAAAAATAGGAGGGTCACAGTTCAACACTAGCCTAGGAAAAGGGTAGTAAGACCCTACCTCCACAACAAGATTGGCATAGTTGCCTACATCTGTAAGCCCAGATGTACAAGATGTAGAGGCCAACACTAGGCACAGATATGAGATCCTATCTAAACAATAACTAAAGTCTAGAGGGCTGAGTGTGTAACTCAAGTGGTAGAGAAACAAGTCTTTGTCCCTAATTGTTTTTATTCTTTGGTTTCAATAAATACTTTTTGAGTTCCTATTGTGAACCAGAGTCTGTATTGGATAGTAAGAATACATGTACAACAACATAGATTTTGTTGTACCCTCAAGCAACTCATAATCAGCTAGTGGATATAGATGATAATCAGGTTTCAGAGATGAAGATAGCATTGTAAGCCAGGGCAAATTCAGTGGAGAAAAGTCCAGTGTATTTGTGAGTATGTCAGAGAAGGATAAAATCTATCCTGAGGTTTGAGATAACTTCCATTAGGAAGTATCATTGCATCTAAGATTGGAATGATGAATTCATTAGGATAGAGGAATACTTTCTTCCTTATCACTATCCAGTATAGTCACCAAGTCTCATTGATCCTACCTAGCAAATGCTCTGTGTTTCGATCTTCTGTTCTCTTCTGTTGTACTTCCCATCTCCCCTTCTTCTCCCCTATTCATTGTCAGTTGCTGTGTTCTTTAACTGAACAGAAATCTGCAGAACGTTTTTTTCCCTGATTAGTCTCCAAAAGAAAATTGAACCATTCTTGTATTGTTTCACAGACTTTTTCAAAATGTAGGCCTTCATCTTGTTTCTTAGCCTCATATCTTTCCATATCACCTGTTCTGTGGCCACTGAGGACTCTGTAGTTTGCTAAAGATGGCATTTCCTTGTAGGCTTTTGTGCTTGTAGTTGTTCATTGGTTAGCCTTTAGTTCCTCAAACCTTTTGTACTGGGACAGTTCCTATTGATCCCATTAGGTCCTATGTAAATGTCACATCTTCCATGAGACTTCCCTTGTTCTATTATCTGTGACCCCTACATTTTTTATTTGCATGTTTCTCTCATCAATCTCCCATGTGTTTGTCTTACATTAACTTGGTTGTTTGTCTAGAATATGTGTACCTCTGGGATCAAGATTGTCTTGTGCTCACCTCTTACTTCCCAGGGCTTAAAATATAGCAAGTGTCTAGCAAATATTTGTAATTGAATTGCCCATGTGTGAATAGGATAGGGAAAGCAAGGCATGATAACAGTGGAAGTAAGCAAAAGCCTTTTGGTCTGGCTTTGGTGAGAACTGGTGATCTCAAGCAGAGATTGATCAAGACATTTAGTTGTCCCAAGCAGCCTAATAATCCAGTGTGTCTTCAGCAATCAAGTAAAATAACAGATTAGAGAATTGCTGCTTGTGGAGAAGGAAGGTGACAAATGGAACTGTACTGGTCTTCATACCTAACATAGGAAATAAAAGCCCTATGTACCTGCCCTACATGAAGTCATTTCATTGATCTTGTCTCTTCTAAGCACACCTACTACTCCTACTTCACTTGCTTCATGGAAGTATTTCTTACAGAAGTACACAATTCCTTTCTTGAAGAAAATTCTGATAGGTGCTTTTCTTCATTGTGTTACTTTTCTGGGGATATTTTTGTCTTCTAGATTGGTACTCTGGGCAGCTGCTGGATATGTAGGACTGGCTATGTAAAGCTCTTGACGCAATATTCCACCATTAATCTATAAAGAACTCCTTTTTGGGGGCTCTGCTTATGTCCATTTAACAAGGAAATCTCTTTCCTCTTTTGAAATCATTAGAATATTGCTTATGAAGTACATGGCAGAGTAGGACTCATTTATATCTGGGCTTTTAATATGACAGGCAAATGGCAATGACCCAGGGCTAAGACAGCTTGGTTCCTGAGCTGCCTTGCATGTCTAACATTGACTCCTGTTATCCTCTTCTGAGCAAGGACTTGAGGAATGGATAGGGTTGAGTGTGTGTGTGTGTGTGTTTGTGTGTGTTGGATGTCTTTCAACCCAACTAGGTCACTTGTAACCTTTACACTCATCTATGTCCAGGAAAAGAAGTTTGTAAATAATAAAAGATTGATATTAAAGGAATTCCTTTCTGACCATTTCATTTTGATACTGGAAATGGAAGCTTATATTTGCTGATGTCCACCTAAAACTCACTAGACCATTAGTAGTTGCCAAAGGACAGAAAATAGATAACGTTCAGCTTCCTAGGGTACCAAATATTTGTGTTAAGTACTGTCTAGATGGTGAGAGATCAAAGGCAGATACGATGTGGACCTCATCCTTGACCAATATTTATTTAAATCGTTCTCACTGCTACGGGCCAGTGGAGATGGCAGTTTGTGGTTGGTCACTTGGAAAATCCTGATTGATGTATTAAATCTGCAAATCTTTCATTGCACCTTTGGCCAACAATATTAACTTTGTATGTTTTATACGGTGTGTTTTGTGAAAAAAAAGCTTTCCAGTGCAATATCTCCAATAAATGTGTTTGAATCCCCTACAGACTTAGTGCAACACGCCACTTACAAGCTGCTTTTGCTGGGTCCATAACTTAACTAGCAACAGGATAAAACGTGGACACCTTAGACTTTCTTCATTTTGTACTGGGGTCCTTTGGCCTGAGTCATTCTTTCCTACAATTATCTTAAAGTCCAGGAAGAACCAGACCACTTGCCAAGTATCAATGACTCTTAACAAAACCCACATGACCAATCTTGATATGAGGGACTACCAAGTCTCCTGATGCCACCTCTAACCACCTCTGATTGTGACTTGAGTCTGTTTTAATTATGTATAGCTTCTCACCCCATGACTCCAGTTCTTCTTATTTAACTTAAGGCTGAGGTCTGTACCCTTCTGAAGATGGCTGAAGATGATCTGAAGTGTCTTTCCTGGTGGCTTGCCTATGCTATGTAATTCCTTTCTCTGTTATCTTATTTTTCCTAATGAACTTAACTTTTGCTTTTACTAGTTCATGTCTTGCCTGAATTCTTCCCATACCAGTGGGAAGGATCAAGCCTATACCAAATCTTTGGTAACATTAGGATAATTATTTTTGTTTTAATGATAAGGATTTTATTCTAGATTGCTCAACCTTCCATGACCCTTTGTTTCCCGATTCCTTTCTACTTTAGTCATCTACTTTCCTGCCTAGAACACTTACTATAAATATGGAGTTGTCCCTATCTGCAGTTATTCTGTACCTCTTCTATCATGTATTAAATGTTGAATGTATATGACACATTCCTCTTAGTGTGTGCCTCTCATTTGTTGTTTTAAGTTTGGCCTCCCATCTCCTCCTCTCACCTCCAACTTAACATTTATCTTTTCTAGTCTCAACATATTTCAATTTCTCCACTATCTGTGAGCAACGATAATGGGAAGTAACTAATGATCATGAATTTATATTTGCCTTTGTTGGGAGCGACTGTGGATTCAAAATTGCTAAGTCACTTGGGAGAATGGTAAGAATATAGAACTAAAATTGTTTAAAAAGCCCTTACATCTTAGTTTAAAATTTTCCTAGCACTGAGCACTAAGACTCATGAGTAAAATGACACAGAATTGTAAGGTTCAAAAATGGTAGAAACTGGTTCTTCCCTTACACTCACATTACCGGAAAATGTTTTCCTTTAATACCTTTAATGTCAAAAGAGAAAATGAAAGCGAATTTAGGTTGAAGTTCTGATTAGATTTCATTTGAGACACTAGATTTTGTACACTACTTCCATTTACAAAATGCATATTATGATTGGCAAAAAATGAATGAAAAGAGAAACAGCTAACAAAAAGCAGAGTAGTTACTTGAAAGTTAGTTTCCTTATGGAGTTGCAACAGTGGAGCCTTCCTTATTAAAATAACTCAGCTGAATGGAAATCTATTCTTTTAGGAAAACTGGCACATTTCACACAGGTCAGTATGGTTCTGATTCTGTTCTGGCTGGCTGGGGCCTAGTGTAGGAGGTTACTTCAAAACAGGGGTGTCTCATAAGTTTTGAAACTTCACTAGAAGTAGTGACTGTGTTTTCTGACTTCCTATAGCATTCTTTTATATCCTATTATACTTTCATTACTTCATAAGCTATATTGTCATTATTTTAATTGTTACTATTTCTTGTTAGACCATGTTCTTTAGAACAGATGTTTTACCTGACTTATTTTGGTAAATTAGAGCACAAAGCCTAGAATGTAGTGATTAACAAATACATGTTTTCTGTAATTTTCAGAGACTTTTACTTCGTTCTATATGCACTATTGTTTGACTTAAACTAAGCAAAGTAAGCATGTATAGTTTGATTTACAGTAAGCATATTTTACTATGCACTCAGGAAAAATAAAAGATAAAATATTTTGAAAGATTAAATGGATATATATATATATATATGTATATATATATATATATATGAGAATTTAATACTGCTAAAGAAATTCAGAAACAAGGTATCAATTACTGAACATCTAATGCCATTTTTGCAAAAAATACATTCTTTGTATGGAATATCTAATTCCTTTTTTACCCTCTTGATGAAATGAAAGGACATAAGCTTATAGTAGCTAAGATATCCAAAGTTCAAGACTTTCCTCTCCTGATTCTATGTAGCTTCCCTTAAATTTTGAAGATTTTGATTTTGCATTTGTGATTTGTTCAAGTATTTCTAGATAATAGTAAAGGAACAGAGAGGTTATTAGCAAAATAATGGTTGCATCCTTGTGTTTTGAAGTAGTACATTTCTCTTGGGCTCCCACTCCAAAGAGGAGTCAGTTCATCAGGGGAATCTGGCTCATTCATTCCAGTGTTCAAATATGCTTCAAGGTTGTCATCTGCTCACAGTCCTTCATCCCCATGCAATCTGTCCCTTAGCACCCACACAGTCTCATTATCTCAGGTAACACATAACCAGAACAAAAACAAGCCTGAAAAAGAATGTGCATTTGTTTAGTTGTTGAAAATATCCTTTTAATTCTATCAGCATCAACAATTAGAATGATTTGGCAGCCTCTTTCTCAAGGATCACGTGATTAGAATGTTTGCCTCTATGTCTATTTTAGGTTGGGATTGCTGTGTCATAGATGAACACACACAGCATTTCTAAAAAAAAATATGAAGGATGCAAATGCTTTCCAAGATCAGTACTTTGTAGAATGTCATAGTCATTCAAAGGTGTTGTTTTTCACAATTCTTGAGAGAGGTGAGGTTTTTGAAGGAACTGCAGATCAGCTGTGTAGCATGATATATACAATTCAGTAATGCCTCATTTGACCTTCTTTCATTTGCACCTTAGAATTTATTTAGTTCACAGTCATTGGAGCTTGGTATTTGCCAGAATAAGAACATATTTCAGATAGGGCCCATACTTACAAATGCCAGAAAAACCTTTTGAATGACTTTCAGATTGATCCTGGGAGAGAGAAAAACAAACAACACCCCCACCCCACAAGTAAAACACCCAAGTAGTTGATAACCTTGAATCTCCCGAATAAACAGTGACAACTTAAAAACAAATCAAAACAAAAACAACAACAAACTTTTTTTCCCCCACAAGATAAGTGTTTCTCTCCTGAGGACCTGCAGTTTATTATTCTTTTCAATCTTCAAACGTCAATTGAAATCCCAGTAGTGCTGGGTTTGAAATCAACAAACTAAAGAGGTCTCACATGACGGCTGCTGCCATTTAGGGATAAATATTTCTTTGGTACACAAAAAGAACATCCAGCTATGACAGGCCCACATGAACCCAGGAGAGTGGGACATCACCATAAGTAGTACAGCGGGTGGAATAATTAGAAGTGTATTTCGGCAATACTGGAAATACTGTCACTTATGTAATTGCAAGTTAGATTTTCAAAATTAGGGTGGACATAAACAGAAAAAGGCAGAAGTGCCGCTGTGGCTCATTATTATGAGCTTTGAGCAAAAGAAGCTCAGGAACAGTGCCCGAGTCCTGAGTTCAAGCCCCCGGACTGGCAAAAAAATTAAAATTAAAAATTAGGATGGAATGCTAGCCTTTTTAAAGTTTTATTATCTATGCTTTATTGTATTAGATTATGTAATTTAACCTTTCTAACATCTTTAAGTTTTTTTTTAACTTTTATCTTTCATTATAATTGATAAAATACAGACTTGAGTATGGTAAGCAATGTACCTCTTCATATACAAGTCATTGGTAGTCAGAATTAGAAATTATGACAGTTCAAAGTTGCAGGTGTTTTTTTTTTTAAATCTCCTAGTCTCAACTGTGTTTTAGACTCTAACATTTAACAAATAGGTTCTGTGCAGTTTATGTATTTCAACTGGAGTTTCTTTTTTCTTTTCTCATTATTGTCCATTTTGTCCATAATGTCATTACATTAAAAACTATTGATTTTTAGCTTTCAGCTTTTTAAAATTAATCTCTAAGTTTTGCTTTATCACCTTGTGCATAAGAAATGCTCAATAAATACTGGAAAAGTGAATTTAAAATATAGGATATTGTTATGTAGATTATGTGTTAAGTTTACACCAGCCAAGTTTTTTGTTGTTGTTTTGTTTTTGTTGCCAGTCCTGGGGCTTAACTCAGGGACTGGCACAGTCCCTGATCTTCTATTGCTTGAGCCACAGCACCACTTCTTGCTTTTTCTGTTTATGTGATACTGAGGAATTGAATGCAGGGCTTTGTGCTAGGCAATCACTCTAGGACCAAGCCACATTCCTACCCCTGTAGCCAAGTTTTTAGCTTTCTTGGAAAAAAAAAAACAACCTCTTTTGTAATCAGCAAAGTATTTTATATTTAGAATACCTTTTATAAGTTCATCAAAGAGGGAAATATAGACAGGGATCATTAAGAAATCTTAATTTTCAAGAGACAAAACTGCTGGAACCTCCATTTTTTACTCATACTACTAAGAACTGAATCTTTGTGGTTATTACAAATACATCTTCCTGCAATTTTATTTGCCTATTTTTATTTTTTGCTATTGAAGCATTTGAGCTGCTTATTTTATCTACAAGGTTTTCTATATAAAATTTCTTCAGGTAGCTGAATTGAACCATACCAGATGGCTAAGTGACAGAACAAAATATGCCTGACCATGCCTGTGTCTAGTTTTACATCTTGCATCCAGTATGCAAGATATAAACACGTCCTGCCGCCTCTTACACTAACACTCAAGGCCAGGCCACAAGCTTTTCTCACTTGGAGTTCTTTGACAGACAAATTTTTCTGGCTTCTTCTCTTCCCCTCTTTAGATAATTTTCCATGCAGATCCCAAGTTATCCTATTGCAACTGAAGTCATATAAGGCTACACTTACCTCCTCACCACACTCTCATTTCCCTTTCAGAAAAGACTGCAATTAGGATAGTGCCCTTTAGTATTCTTTTCTTATACCAGCTCCTTTTTACCATGCACTGTGTTGATTGTGCCTTTTCCTACTTCCTCCTGCTTTCTCCTTGGCCTACGCTTTCTGCTGTACTCTGGTCTTTTGCTAGTGCATTGTCCTGGCTTCCCTCATCACATTATGCCTCATTCTCAGATACTTGTAAGATAGGGCTTGTTCCTTGGCCTTCCTCAGAGTTTCATTGTTTTTCCTTAAAGACTCCTCTGAGACCTACCCTGACCACACTATTCAAGTTCCCTTCTTGTCCATTTCATGACTTTTTACCCCCCATTCCAGACTTCATTGCTTCCTACATCACTTACCACTATCTAACATGCTAAATGTTTCATTACCTTGTTTTATTGCCTATTTCCTTCCAGTGACAGAGAAGACATAGAAGTCATGAAAACAAGCCTTTTGTTTTTGTTTTCAGTCTTGTTTACTGCTGGATGCCTGTGCTTGAAATGACGTCTGGCTAAAGCAGAGGACTGATAAATATTTGACCGAAGAATAAGTGAAAATGTAGCTGTGAGACTCATATGTGCCATAAAGGTTTGGCACATTATGAACTCTAGTGATTTACTCATTCAATATGTGCTTGAGTACATGTTAGATGCCAAATCACAAGGCATGCCCTGAAGTACAGCACCCTCCTGGAGCTTACTATTTAGGTGGAGAGACTGATATTCAACATAAATAAATATATAATGATCCAGTGCTCCTCTTGTGGCATATGAGCTGAGAGAACAGGGACCCTGCCTCGGAGCAATCCTTGTCTAGCCTTGCACTTGACTAGAAGCAGGGAATGAAGATAGGGCTACTATGATGCTTCCTCCATAGGCCCAGGGAATATTCAGACCACTTCCTCATGTCTCTGCATCATTCACACTTGATCCGCATCAGAATCACTTGGAGTCCTGTTTAAACAGGGTTCTGGCCTTTCTACCTAGGATTGGTGGTTCATCAGGCATGGGGTAGGGCTAGAAAATTCATGTTTCTGGGAACTTCTCCAGGGATGCAGCTGTTGCAATTATAGCTCTTCAGCCTGAGAACCACTGGATTAGAGGACAAACCTGGAATGAGTTTACCTAAAAGTGAAAAGATGCATCTTAAGGTGAGAGTCCAGGAAGCCTTTGGATCTTAGAAGAAGGGCCCCAATTTCCAAGGAGATTTGCGGATTGTGGATCTGGCAAGCAGAGGGCAGCATCAAGGAAGTAAAGATAATGTCTTTCCTCATCCCTTTCCTTGTGAGAAGCAAAACTATTTGGCCTGGAATGTTGCAATTTTACTCCCCCACAAAGTCAGACATAATTGAGTTGGAATTCCAGCTTCACCACACTTATTCGTTGTGGAACTGAAGCAGATGCATAGATATATGAGCTAAAGGTAGGACATCCCTGGCTTGCCCTTGGAGCTCATTCAGCAGGGATATATTTTCAACAATTTTAAAAGGTGATGAAATGGTGTTTACTAAGACTATTTTTAGACTGTAAACTTGCAGCATGGCTTTTTCTAACTAAATGTGCCCCATTCATTGGGCTATATTCCACTGAAGACTTATCTAAGCACCAAGACTTGCTTATTTAATTACTACCCTGAGTACTATGTAACTCTCTGTCTAGTTACATAATCTATTAAATGAGATTAGTAATAATCATGCCACAGTGTTATGGGGGCAGCAGGATATGTTCCATGTTTACTGTTGAAACTGCAAAAAAAATTAGCTATTGCTACCATCCATTCCTTTGGCATAAAAGTCTAGTCTAAAATGATATTGTTAACATGTACCTTTTAAATCAGTTTAAATGTACTTAGTTCATTGTTCACATGTTAAATAAAGAATTATTTTCCAGAATTATTTGTGTAACACTTGGGAAACAAAGTACTCAATCTTAAGCCACCTAATAGAGTTGAGTGATTTTCAGTTGGTCTGGGGCATTTACTTCTGAGTTCTTCCTTGATGCTTGGAAATTGGTTGATTCCCCCATCAGGTTATTGAAGAACTCTTAATGGAGGATGGTTAGGTATTTATAAGAAAAAAAATCAATTAAAGACAGAACAGAAAACTTTTAATTCATCTTTCCTTCTATTTCATATTTGACTAAAAGTATTTTGGAGGACTATTGTGTGGTATTGGTCTCAGTATCAGAATGAGTTCAGTATTAAGACGAGGCCAACCTGAGTGCTCGTAGCTCATGCCTGTAACACTAGCTGCTGAGGAGACTGAGACCTGGAGGATCCCAATTCAAAGCTAGCCTGGGCAGAAAAGTCTCTGAGATGCCATCTCCAAAATAACCAGCAAAAAGCAGAGCTGAAGGTATGGGTTAAGAGATAGAGTGCTAGCTGAGCAAGCAAGCCAAGTAAATATTAAGGACTGGAGTTTAAACCACCAAAAGAAGAAGGAAGAGGTAGTGGAGGAAGAGGAGAATTAGGAGGAGGAGGAGGAGGAAGAATAAGAAAGAAAAGGAGAAGGAAGAAAAAATAAGGAGATCGAAACAGAAGCTATGACGTTTCTGTACGTGTTGTGTTACCATGAGGTAGTTTTAGCTTCTTTTTCTTGTAGTAAAAATATTCTGATTGAATAGATTACAGAATAAACTTGTTCATGTACTCAAATGCATTCACATTTTGCTTTTGTTCAGTAAAAATTTCATACTTTTTAAATAGAAGCGATTTCTTATTCTTGTGTCTAAATCAGTTTCTCATGAATCATATTTTTTTATTTTTTTGATGACTCCTAGGGAAAAACCTTTCTTTTGTACTACATTAACCTCACACTGTATTTATATTAAACAATATTCTTTGGCGAAGAAAAGGTTTGGTATACTTAGTGAATTATGTACCCTCCTGGAGGCACTGCAGACTGCTAATGCTCAGTGGAACCCAGCAGTTGTAACTGATGAAACATCAGCATGGAGGCTATAAAATAAAAAAGAAGTAATTGGGGACACGTCGGGAGCTGGCAAATGGAAAGCACTAGCAGATGCAGTACTGAAAAGAGGAAAGAAAGTTGAAAAGAATCACACTTAGTACAAGAGGAACGGCACAGATGGATGAGAGAAGTGCATTTCATTCAGACAGAAAGTGGATTAGAAATTATATTTCTGTTTCTTGTACTTAAGAGAAATAATACTTGGACTGTCACAATTAGCTATCTGAAACTACTTAAACCATATATAGCTCAATAAGACATTTGTCAATGTGTTTTTTTTTATCCTCATTAATAATATATGCATTGCTGGAGTCAATATATACCTATTTGCAAAAGCCACCTCCTTGTCCAATGTTATTATTTTAGAAATGTAAAACCAGCCGTGGAGAAAATATTTACTCCATGGAGACTGGGAAACACTACAGTAAGAATATCTTTATGTCCCCAGATAGTTGTTGGCATTTACCACCACGCTGCTACATACACTACATATATGTATTCCCTAATCTTGGGACAATGATGAGGATTGAGCAGTGGTAGAACATTCGAAGAAAGTCCCACAGGGAGTTTTGGCTTCTTCCTAATGCTGAATTAATTCTGATACAGAGGCCATTGGGTTTTCAAATATACAGTTGTGATCCTAAAACATATTTTTGTTCAGTAACTTTCTCCAACCCAGGTGTGGTATGTCTGTATGCTTTGTTGTTTGTTGTATAGGAGAAAATATGACTCTCTCTTTGGTGGTATAATTCCCTGCCTTCCTAACTTTTACTTTCTGATAACATATTCTTCATGGTCTGGATTGTGAACTGGATTGTAGAGCTTATTGACACTATACTATTCGTATATCTTTTCTTTTCCTGAGTTGAAGAATATCCACATCTTCCCATTAAGCAAACATATTCTATGGAATGGAATAACAAGAAATAGATTATTTAGTCTATTTAGTTTCTGTCCCAGGCTTACTTTTCTATTCCTGCTTCTTCTACTGTGTTTGATTGTCCTCTTAATAATTTCCATATTAGTACCTTACCATTTAATATAATTGTTTAAAAAATTGAACCATAGAGTCCTTCTATTGGGTGGTGGTTTTTAAAGGCATTACCGCACATAAGAAAGATCTCTTGACATTTAAAGTAGTGTTAGATTGCTGAGTATCATTCTACTTGTGATACTTGATTTCTTATCAATAGTCTTTTGAGGTCACGAAGCTGAATTTAAATATGCTTGATCTATTGGAGACCTTGATCTATTGGTCACCTTTTTTCTTATTCTGTTTGTTCTATTAGAGCCTTTAATGGATTGGTTGATGTCCACCTTTCTACTTTCTAATGCAAATGCTAATCTTTTCCAGAAACCCCCTCACATACATGCCCCCAAATGATGTCTTATCAAATATCTGCATATCAAGTTGACACATAAAATTAACTGTCATAGTATCTATAAGAAGCTAAGCATAATAAATGGAATTTGGGCACTGTTTGAGAGGAGAGTCAGCTATGGCAGAAGGATCATTGCAGTGGAGACTGGTGACTTGCAGTGCGACTTGTAAATTTCAACCATCAGTTGGCTAAATATAATATGAATTGTACACTTCAGGATATTGACTTCTGTAACCTTAAAAGGCAATACAAACCAGGTGCTGGTGGCTCACTCCTGTAATCCTAGTTACTCAAAAGACTGAGATCTGATGATTGCAGTTCAAAGCTAGCCCAGGCAGGAGAATCCGTGTGACTCTTATCACCAATAAACCACTAGAAAACCAGAAGTAGTACTGTGGCTCAAGAGGTAGAGTGCTGGCCTTGAGCTGAAGAGCTGAGGGACAATGCCTAGGCCCAGAGTTAAAGCCCCATGACTGACTAAAACAACAACAACAACAGGCAATACCAATCTCTCTTGTAACACTGAAGTGGAGATGTTGAATACAAACTCTTCCCTAATCATTACTCATAATCCATTGGTCTGTTTCACAGCCTATTCAGTTTTATAACCTCTAACATCATTGATGGGTTCAGTAGAATTAAGATTAAAGTTTTATAACTGACAGGGATAAATTCTGCTTGTAAATGATATGTCAGAGATTATGATAATAATAACAATAGATATCGACAAATATCATTTTGGCGAATTTAGCATGTGTATGATATAATCTATGTATTTTACATCTAATTATCACAACAGTAGTAGTATAGTAGGTACAATGGGCCATATTTTATTTTATTTTATTTTTTATGTGAAAATACTGTACAGAGGGGTTACAATTACATGGGCAAGATAATGAGTACATTTCTTATCAGCATTGTAGCCTCCTTCTTTGTTTCCCCTTCCCATCCCTTCCCATCCTCTCCCCATCCCTCCCCACCCAATCCTCCCCTCCCCCCACCAAAGTTGTAAAGTTCGTTTTCCACATAACGACTTGTACATCTCATTGTTGCAATGGATCCACCTGTATCCCTATTTAAACAATTTGTTTTTTCCAATGGGCCATATTTTATAAGTGAAGAAGCAGGCACATAGAGAATAAATATTATTTGCCTAGGGTTACAGGCTTTGAGGATTGAGCCCAGACCTGAAGCTAGAACCTCTAACCTCACAGGAGTGGAATGAACTAATAGATTCGTTCTGACGTATTTAAAATGGCAACAACTACCAGTTTGTATGCCAGAAACTTTTCTCTCTTGTTCCAGAGTCTAGACAGAGGACAGTTTGCCCATGATCTGTTTAAATTGTAGACCCCAAAGTCAGTATTGTCTTTCATTAGTTATAACTCACAATGAACAAGGACCTTTCTTGCTGTAGTCACATCTCAAACTGCAGGTGGTATCCACTGAGGCCAACTTCCCTGGGAATCTTCAGGAAATAGAAATAACCAGGGGAAAATGAACAGTAATTACCTGGCATTAAGTTGAGACCTTTTGTGTGAAAGGCATGTGAAGATAGGCCTTTCAAAGACTTAATGAGCCTTATCACGGGCCTTCAGCTTTTCTGCATAAATTTGGAGGTAATAAAATGTTGGACCTTGCTTTCAAACCAAATTATACTACAACATTATTTTAAAAGACCTTTGGAACAAGTAACTGAAAGTTTTCTTTTCCCCCTCCTCCCTGAAGATAGAATCAGTTTCTCCTTATTAGTGAGAACCTAGAGTAATTTCAGATGACAGCCAGTAAATAAAATACTTAATGAAATGAAATGAAATAAAATCTAATTTATAAAAATGAGTTCAAAGAAGCTCTGCTCCTGTTTGCGATTCAGAGCGTTGTGCATTCATTCAACATATGTTTTACAGTCTCTCCTTACTGAAGGCAGTGAGTTAGGCAGTCTTGACATCGTAAACAACGTGACACAAAAAGGGAGATAGACAGTTACCAGGTGGTGAAACAAAGAGAATGTAATCAGGGTTTTTGGAAAGAAATAGTAGGGAGTTGTGACTCTGCTAGGTAGGTTGGAGACATAAACTCACTGTATGACATTGCACCGAGGCCACATGGGAACCACTCACAGGCTAAAATTAACCATCAGAAAATGTATATGTCTAGAGAGAAAAGTGACGAGGCATTGCCTTTTGTACAGTTCTGTTCTCAATTGTGCCCTCTCGTAGCCTCTGTCATATTTAGGGTCATCCAGTGACACTTCATTACAAAATATATAGACATTCTTTTCAGACTATGTGTTTACTTTTTCAAATCCGTATCTGGCATTGTTTCTCATGTCTTAATTTCCACAAAAGTAAGATAATTTTAGTTAACATAGGAAGAATTCCAGGACAGGAATATATACCCCCTTTTCCATTTTGTTGGTCCATTTCATTGAGCAAACTGAATTTATTCAGAAAGGATTTATCCTTCAGTCAAGGTGACCTCTTGGATTTATTAAGTCAAGCCTTATGTTCCTTAAAAAATACTGTGACTCTGGAGAAATGTTGATAGGAACGTTTGCTGTCCCATTTTCTATGTGTGTTCATCTTTTTGAACAATACAGAGAGAATTCTTTATTCATAAGCTTTCAGAGTAAAATTATTGGAAGGTTTCTTTGAAGTTGGCTTATTATGTTTTTGCACTTAAATTATCTGGTAAATCTAATTTAAATGCAATTTTGTTTAATGACTAGTGTTGCTATTATGATTCATGACTCATTTACTTAATTAGTAACACTTGACTTTATGTACCCAAAATGTCCAATTTGCACACTGATAATTCTTAAGTTAAATAAAATTATGTTTGAGGATGATAAAAAATTTCTTTTTTCTCTATGTTTGAATCCTGCCTTTTTGGTTTTGTGTTTGATTATCACCAAATATATGCTCTCAGTGAGACTAATAGAATTGTATGCTGCTAATGTTTAGCAGAGAGGATCAAAGTACTTTGGTGTGGTCAGGGCTGTCAAGACACTTTCATCCTGGAATGCTGGACTTTAGGAAGATAGCTCAAATCTCAGTGTTTGTTTCCTCATCCATAGGTATCTTTTGATCTGATGGAACCTGTAACATGACTATGTATTGTAGTAAGTACCTTTCATGAGAGAATAAACTTAAAAACCACTTAGTTTTGACTTTATTATTAACATATTAATAGTTTGTGTTGTGGGATTTGGAGGAATGAAGATTGACTTCTGGAGTCATGCCTCTGATCTCGTGCTCTAAGGAGAAACTTCCCTGGTCCATCTCGGATTAATTTTATCGTTCTCAACTTAGATAATGAGCTCGGCCCTATATGTGGAATTGTGGACAAGGACATGCTCAAAGTCACAGAATAATGGAGGCACATTCATGGCACATCAGTATTTGAGGGGATTAAAATGTGTATACATTAAAAGCAACATAATTATAGAATATATTAAAATTCAGGCAAAATCTGTATGAAGTTTTAGTGATAGGCTTGTCAGTGGAAGCCTAGGATCACTCTCTGGTATTCTAAAGTCTTCATTGGAAATGTTTGAGAAATTCTCGAAAAGTAGGTAAGCCATGTAGCTGTTATCATATTCCATAAAGAAATTCCATGACTTTTCCCACCTATCCATAAAATTTAGGATTTTTTGTGTGTGTGTGTGGGGGGGGTGGATTTAGGATTTTTATGTATTGGAAATAGTGACCATTTTGTGGTGCTGACTAGCACTGGCTGCAAGTTGGTTTGATTTACAGATTCATTTGGTTGTTTTCAAGGTGGTCTTGATAGTGGAGAAACATGGTGTTGCCTTGTTTTTGCATTTCTCTTACTAATAATGCATTGATCTTCTTTTTTCCCCACAGGCACAAGGATCAGTCAGACCTTTACAGTATAAGCACTTACATGATGTTGTCTCATCCTCATCTTTTCTCAATTACACATTTTACAAAACAAGCTTAGTAAGTGTCCCTTCCATCCATCGGTGTAGGCCACAAACCATCATTCTGGGTATTTGCTTCCTCCTCCTCATTCCCCATCCATTCTGCCATTGGATTATTTCTATTTTGTTTTCTGATCACCTCTGGAGTCCATCTTATTTCCCTTCCTCTCTATTGCTATTCTCCAGCTCCTCATCATCTTCCACCAATGGATCTGTCTCTTCCCAGTTTTCCTGCCTCATCACAGAAGCTCCTCACTCTGCATTCCTGCTTCTTACAAGTCTTTCAGTTCTACTTTAGTAATTGGCTCTCAGTGCTGTCCTACTTCTTGGTGACCTCTAAGCCACCCTTGAGCCTTCAGCTTCTTTTTGGCTATGTCTTGATATTTACTCATTTTTAATTGTAATCATGCATTCATTTTACACACTAACTCCATTTGGTTTGGGCCCATCTATCCCATTAAAATTTATGTTCTATGAAATCTTGCATCCTTTTCGGGTCTGTATCTCCAGCTCCGAGAACTAGTGCTCAGTAGTTATTTTTGGCCGAATGAATACATGATTGGTCACAGTAATGCCAAAGAAGTTCACAGGTGAATAGAAAGGGAGAGAGTATATTGAGCTGTCTATCATGAATCTATTGGACTGAATTTCTGTTTATAGTGGGAAAGACCTTTTTTTTAAAAAAAAACAAAACAAAACAAAACCATGATACCAAGCACAAAATTGTTTGAACCAAGTTGTATTGAATAGCAGCTTAGGACTTGAAATTTTGTATTAGAAACATTTGGGAACTACTGTAGATGGGGATACCCTAGCATCTTTATCTTTGCTGGGTGGGACAGACCAGGGGGCCCTTAAAGGAGGGAGACTCCTGGGAGGATTAATACTGGAAATAAAAGCCATTTTGTTCCAGCTTTGCATCAACATGACAGGCAGGCATCAAGATCCAATTTCCAGGTTCCAAGAGGAGTTATTTCTACTCATATCTGACTAAATATTAATGAAGAGGAAGATAATGGAAGCAGGCACTAATGATTGTTTTCCCCCTTTATGCCAAATTCTGTGCTAAGCACTTTGGTGAGAATATGATATAATTGTCTCTATTTTATGAGTGACAAATGCAGTTGAAGTTATATTTGGCCAAGAACTAACAAAGACTAAGTTGTTGAGCTGGGATTAGAATTCAGCTCTGACCAGCCTCAAAGCTTGGATTTCTGGCTGCCAGTTATCACAGTAGGACAAATATTAATAAGAATAAGTGCTATTATAATAGTAGCATTTGTAATATGTGTCAGGCACAAGCTCAAAGATGCACAATTATTTTCTCCTTTCATTCCTCTAAGCCAGATAAGAAAACACTTGTTGTTATGTTCCTTGGAGGACTCAAAATTCTGTAAATTCCACTGGCCAGCATCCCTTAGGTCCTAAATGTTCAGTCATAATAATAAACTGGAAACAATACAGAGAATGGAAAAGACCCCAAGGAAAGATTGGGCATGATTTCATAGTATTCTTAAAACTTTTCTAATATGCTTTTGTGCCCACTAGCGTTTATTTTGCAATGAGTCTTTAACTTCAGCATTCTTAGAGAAATTTCTTTTGTTTTTCCCTATCTGAATGGCACCATGCCGATAATAATCATTGTTTTTGTTTGCTTCTTTTTTTATGTGTTTTCATGAAAGGGGCCATCCAGCCTAGGGATCCTGCTGGTTATGAGCATGGGCTCTGGAGACTGAGTTCAAATGAGGTGTATGCTATGTGAACCTGAGGGTGTTTTCTTAACCTCTGTGTGCTTCTGTCATTGATTCTTAAATGTTTATTGAGCTTTGATTGTTAAGTGTTGTTTTGTAAGCTGGGATTACAGTAGAGCATTCTAAAGCAGACTTGGTCTTGGTTCTAGTGCAGCTTGCAGTGTCATTGAAGAAGTAGGTGTCAAAAGCATAATTTAGATGGTAGTAAACTTAATGACAGAGGCTATTTGAAGCCATGGGAGCTTAGAATAGGCTCAGGCTTTGTAACTGTCACTTAATGCATAAAAGTACATACTTTTTTGTGCATCATGCTTAGTATATACTAAGTGCTCAATAATGGTAGATATTGTTATTACATGGTTAATTTTCCTAGAGGAAGAACATGACATAAAATTATTTGGAGGAAAGTGATTGATAAGAGTGAATATTGTCAGTATTTGGACTTTATATTTTATAATGAAATCATTTACCCTTCTTTATTTTTCCTAAAAAGAAAAGAAGGCAGGATGGTTACTTGCCAACATAAAGCCAAACCGAAACGACTAAAAGCCAAAGACTTTAGGAACATTGTTTGGTAAATTTTGATTCATGGTCTCATTATGACACCTCATCAGCCTCTTAAACATTAGTCTGGGCAGGTAGCTTTGTATGTGGCTCTTCATTCTCCAGTGACCATGATAGGGTTGTTCTAATGATGGTTGGTCTCAGTTTTCATAATGGCAAATCCCCATATGGAAAGTACTGTGCATATCTAAACACATTCTCATAGCTTTCAGCTTCTGCACAATTTAGCAGTGAGAGATTTCATTTCTCACAGCGTTCAACAGTCCTACTTAATTAGGAACTGCTTGTGAATCAGGACAGCTGACGGTCATAATGATTGAAGTGAACATATTTGCCCTAAAAAGGAGAGAAATGAAATTTCAACAGACATTGAGTTAACTGAGAAAAGGACCATTGCCCTGTCAGGGGGAAAATGCTTCCATATCTGATGCCCTACAGGTTATAGCAATGCGGTTAGGACATATCAGAAAGGCCCAAGGTGAGGAATCAGAAAGATCTCAAAATGGGCCTTCCTGTCCTGTGGAGTACTATTTTGTTTCATTCATTGTTGTTCTTTCCTTTATTCCCAAGCACAAATTTTTCACTTTGGAAAAGTAAAAAAAAAAATAGAATTAAGGGAATACTGCTAAAAACCGTCCTTCATTCAATAAACATACTAGGGTTCGGGTGATGTGTCACACATTCTAATCATCCTCCTGAGCCAAAGAGCTGAGCTATCCTGACCACATGGTCCTGCCTTGGGTGATTCTTCAAATGTGTATCATAAGATTCTGAGGGGTAATATGTAAGTATTTCCAATTATAAATATTTTACAATTTTGTTAAAAGATTCAATGTGGTCAGTATGTGACAGACAGATTGCAAACTTTAAATGTTGTCCATTCTATTGGATCCTATTGCTTGTTCATTGACTATGTAATTTGAAACAGATGCTAAAGATAGCCTGATGTAGCAACTCACTTTACAGATTATAGGTGCTGAGGCTTAAAGTAGATGAGTGACATGCTTAAAATAATCTCTGCTGTAGGGGTAGCTATCAATTCCACTGAGGAAACCATCTGACACTGCTAAATCTTGGCATGTATATAGCTTATTTGAGTAGTAACTCAGAAACTGTATTTTAATAACTCCTGTGTTACAAAAATTGAGTATAAAATGTTTCAGGGGACCCAGTAAAGGGCCACTAGAGTTTCAGACTGGCAAATTGAAGTTGTTGGTGTTGTTTTTTTTCCTCAGCAAGAATGTAAGACATAAGTGTACTGTTTTATAGCTATAAAACCTAAATGGCACTGAGCAAATGCAGCCGTGGATAACATCTAGCTTTCCTCCAAGAGTAAAGGACTTTCACTTTCCATCACCCCAGCCCTATCATTATGTGTTTAGCTGGTGATCACCCGCTGTTACAGAAGACAGAGCTCAACCCACTCAAGCAGAGCAGTTGCATTTTGTGGATGCAAGAGGTTTCTTCCTTGTACTGTGTGATGCCAGCTCTTGGTGGTGATTGAGTTTTTATCGAAGTGGTTGTCCTGCCCGCTCTGAGCCAGATGCTATTCTAGGCATAGGAATAAACAGTATAGACCATGCTCTTAAGTGGATGGAACTTATTGTACGGGCAAACGAAATGCCTTTTCAGCTTCTGAAATACTCAAAGAAAGGCCAAATGTTTGGAGTTTACATAATATTCTAAGATATAGTGGATTGGTGCTTTTGAGGGGAGCTGGTGACAGGCGATAGGAGGGTTTGGTAAGGAAATCCATAGTGAGCAAAGGTTGTCTTGTTTTGCTGATAAACGCTTCAGCCCTCAGAACAGTAGATGATCTGTGCCAAAGTCTTCTGGGGCAGGTAGGAATTGATGTTTGTTCTTCTATCCTGTGAAATGAGTTAATTTTCTGTGCCGATGAAGTTAGTGAAAATTGCATTCCACTGTAGAAATTGCTTTTAGTTAGATAGGAGACATTCAGAGAAAGTTCCTCATTTTGCACATGGGGAGAAAAAGGGGCTGGAGACAGGAGAGGGCTGGGACACTTCAGTTCTTCTTTAGTTCAAAGCACTCAGCTTGTTAAGGTGCTATATATGGAGTATCATTTTCTGAACCTTCATTTACTACGTTGAGCTGCAGCTAGGGGTTAAAAGAAATAAACAATGCTCAAAGGAAGAGATGAAGAGAGGGAGGCAAAAGCAGAGGAATAATAGTTCAGGTGTTGATGCGTGCCATGAGGAATAATCAGAATAAGAGGATAGAAGCAGAGAGAAGGTGTGAAGATTAGGTGCCATTTTAGTTCAAGTGACTTAGTGGTCCTCACCAAGAATGGGAATGCAGTGAGGAAGCAGCCATATGGCCCCAGGTGCAGGCAGAAGTACACATACTTTGAAGCAGATCAATCACAGGCCCGTGGAAGGAAGATATGGAAGTTTGTGAAGATGGAAAGAAGAGTGCAAAGTGGGGCAATGACAAAGGGGCCTGAGAAGAGTGGGGAACAGGGCTGTAAAGGACCTTGTAAGACTTTATTATGTATGAGACTATAGAAGTCTTTGGCCAAGCAGGAATGTGATCTGACCTAGGTATTACTCACAGTTCATGAGGACAGATGGCCCAGGAAGCCAGCCAGAAGCTGTGGCTATTTTCCAGCTAAGTCTTGATGATGGTACCTTGATCTGGAAAGTAGTGATGGAGTTGATGAGAAAGGGTTCGATTCTGTTAGTCACTTGGAGGTTGAGCTGGAAAGATTTGCTGATGGACTCTAAGGTGTTTGGTGTGAACAACTGGAATATTAGAACTGCCATTCCTGAACACTGTAATTTGTGGGCTCAACTACGTGTCTGTGTGGAAGATAAAGATACAACTCAAGGATGTTATTGCCTCAATTAGAGGGTATGTAGAAATGCACTATGACACATGTTCAAATATGAATGTAGGTGAAATTTTAAAGTCTGCCACCTTATTCTGTGCATTCTATTTTCCCTGCATACATGTATGACATTTCTTTTTAGCTATTTCCACTTTTTATAAAATGTATATTCAGAAGAGGACCAGTTATTTTAATGTGATTTTAAGTTGGTATCTTCCCTTTCCCAGTTATAGTTACATATGAAATCTAAGATGACAATAGATTGTGTTTCTTTTCAAAAATATTAATACAAATTAATTGTACAAGTGAGTCTCAAGTGATATTCACATCATGTGACACATTTGACCAAATTCATCCTATCTGTATTTATTTCTTTTTAACTCCTTTCTCTTCCTCCCCTTTTAAGTTTTTTTTAGTGGTTTTCATTATGCTATTTTTATATCTATACATAATGCACTTTGATCATATTCACCCTTTCTAACTTTAATTGCTGATTTGCTTGCCTAGAAAATTGTGCTAAGAAGTTTTGTGACATTGGTTTTGGTTGCAACAGGAGAAAAGGAAAACGATAATATCCATTACTGTAGAAACTAGGAATGGTATGACATGTACACCTGATATTTCATAAACTAGCAATGGGTAACACATACATACACACGCATACATAAGGTATTCCATGAATTCTCTTTTAGAATGAATGCGTTCCCCAAGACCTTTAGGTTTTAGGTTTTAGCAAGTAGGCAAGGGAAATCATGTTCCCTTCGGCTTTGGTGTGCCCACTTGCCCCTGATATCACACCAGGGAGACCATAGGCTCAAAGGCCACATTGTAATATCTAAAAGTCTTGATAAGGGGTGTGACACTAAGCTCAAGTGCTCCAGGAGATAACTCTTCTATCTTAATGAGTACCGCTTTTGCCAAGTCATAGTCTATTTTCTCTCTAGCATTCATCACTGCCAAACATACTGTCATTAACATTCATTTATTGTATATACTAGTTCTCTTCACCAGAATGTGAACCATAGGACAAGGAATATGCTCTCTTATTCAGCACAATTTTCTCAGTTCCTAAAACAGTGACTGACTAATAAGTGAGAATGTTAAAAGGGGTGACATTGTTCAAGATGCATTGCATTCATAGACTGCTTTGTTGAATGGCAACTGCTCTGTACAACTAGTTACATATAATAATATAATAACAAAAAGGAAGTATGTGTAAATGTTGAATCAGTAATAAATTATAGCATAGAATTTTAAAGTAAATAATTAAGGTGGTAGCACCTTTTTAAGGGAGAAAGCTCCTGATAAAATAAAAATCACTATAATTATATCATTTAGTGAACATTATTAATAATTACAGCAATAATAGTAATAGTAAATATTTCTTAGAGACCTACAAAATGGTTAACAGGTATATGAAAAGAATCCTCAACATTATGAATCACTACAGAAGTCCAAATTAAGAACACAAATGAAATAATAACTTATATCTGTTGGAAAGGCTATAATTAGAAGATAAAAGGGCTAGTAGGATAGTGAGATGTGGAGAAAAGGCACACTGTACACTGTTGATGTTGTAAATTTGTATAGCTATTATGGAGAACAGTATGACATGCCCTTCTACTAGATATGTATCCAATGGAAATGAGATCTCTGCACTTGTACTTCATTACAGCTGTATTCACAATAGCCAAGTTATGGAATCATCTTATATCAATGGATGGAAGTGTCCTTGAGCAGAAGAATGGACACAAAAATGTGTAGTGAATATACATGTGACATATAGATGTATAGGATAAATATGTAGCGCAATTATATTTATAGTTAAAATGGAAAGAAATCTTGTTGTACGAGTCATTATCAATGAACTTGGAGAACAGTACATTAAATGAAATAAAAAGGGAACAGGAAAACAAAAATACTGCATGATCTCATTTTATGTGTAATCTAAACAAACTGAGCTCATAGAAACAGAGAGTAGAATAGCAATTATGAGGTGGGTAGGAGGGACATAAAAGTGGTCACTAAAGAGGCCTTGGTCCAAAGATACTAAATTTTAGGTGGAAGGAATAAGTTAAAGAGATCTATTTTATTACATGGTAACTATGATTAATGACAATGTATTATATTGAAAGTTGCTACAAGAATAGATTTTATATTGATCAATATGCATTGTTCTAAATTGACATGTTGAGTGGTAACGCTTTTGTACAATTACTTAAAGATAAAAAATGTAATAGTCTCAATTCAGAAAATAATTGTGTGAGAAAATGCCTGAGTTCATGAGCTCTAGCCATTAACATGTATTTCAAACATAAACATATATAAATTTAAATTAATAAATACAATTTATTAAAAAAAAGGAAAGGTTAAATTTGTGGAAACAGAGTAGAGTGATGATTGCCAAGGGCGAGGAGAGGGTCGAGAGGAGGAAGTCGAGAGGAGCTGGTCAAAGGATATAAAGTTTTAGGTAAATGGGAGGAATGAATCCTATAACATGAACATAGAATAAGAAGGAATTCCAAATTAGCATGGTGACTACAGTTAATAATAATGATTTAATCTAGTATATGTATGAGTCAAGCGGAAAAGGTCAGATAATGTGATGTCAGGAAAATGAACCCTTAGATGTGTATTCTAATGTTTTTTTTTCTTTCATGCATGTGTTTCTAACACATTTATAAGATTATCTCTTTGTTGCTTTGTATGTCCCTCCTCCACAGTATAACCCCTGCTTTCACTATATTTGATGTCAGTATAACTTGTGGAGGAGATGGTGAAAAACCAGTTGTTTAAGGATACAGGTGGACCTGTTGCAACAATGAGAAGTACAAGTTGTCATGTCCAAAACGAGCTTTACAACGTTGGTGCGGGGGCGGGGGGGGGGGGGGGGAGGGGGGGAGAAGGAGAAGGATTGGGATTAGGGGGGGAGGGGGGAGGCTGGGAAGGGATGTGAAGGATAAACAAAGGAGGAGGCTGCAATGCTTGGTAAGAAATGTACGCATTATCCTGCCCATGTAACTGTAACTCCTCTGTACAGTATGTTCACAAATAAAATTAAATTAAATTAAAAAAAAATAATGATTTATACTTGGGAATTTCTTAGATCTTAAATATTCTTACTAGCATATAAAAATAACCATATAAGCTGGTGTGTTAAGTAATTTGACTATCATAGTCATTTCACAATGTATATGTACATTGCCACAAATAATAATAATAATAATAATGATACTTGAGCACTTGTGAGTACTTAAGTTACATGCTAATTATCTGCTGTTCATTTTCTCATGTGTTAAGTACAACTATTCAGGTTCAGGTTGACTTGCTGAGAATAGAAAACTAATGAACAATGCTTCCCATAGATAGGAAGAAACTAACCCTTGTCTATTTAGGAAACTTGGTCTTTTATCTACTAAACTGAGTCATTTACTTAAAGGGCCTTTCAAGATCATTGGAATTAGGACAAAGGCCAAACTTCTGGGAGGGTTAGCTGCCTTTTGCTATTGTTAGAAACCCCAAAGTTGTTGGGACTTGGAAAGAGCATTTGGTAAGTTCTGTATTTTGTTTATTCTGCCAATTTCCATTAAGAGAATCAGTCAGGTACACTCTCATAACTGCAGGCCTGTAACCCCCCCCTATTTCAGAGGCTGAGTTGAGAGGGTCTCAAGTTTGAGACCAGTCTGGGCTACCTAGCAAGACCTTGTCTCAAAAAATCAAGGTGGGTACTGGCAATCCTGGCTATTTAGGAGACTGAAATCTGAAAGTCATGGTTCCAAACCATCACAATCAGGTAAGTCCAGGAGACTCTTAAATTAATCATGAAAAAGCTAGAATTGGAGTCATGATGTAGCCTGAGCAAAAAATCGAAATGATAGCTCAAGGCCCTGAGTTCAAGCTCCAGACCTAGAGCAACAAAATCACTTAATCAATAAACAAGCAACAACAACAACCTCCCCACAAAATGACTAGAAAGGATGGGGGAGGAAGTAAGGAAAGAGAGTAAAGAACCAGACCTTTTCCCCAGTAGGTTGCCAAAGTAATTGTTAAGGATCCAAATTGAGTATCAGAATTCAGGAAAGGAGAACTTAGGAACTTCATTGCACTGGGCCAAATCTATATGCCAATTGTTTTTTACATAGTTTTCTTTAGATGAACTCACTTATATTACTTAAATTCATTTATTTAGACAGAATTTGTATATCTCCACATTGGAAGAAGTGCATCATTTGTCTTAAGTAGAAAGTGATAATGTATATAGTGAAATTGAAGTAATGTTATTTCATCTTTTATAATTACAGAATGAAATGAATAATGAGTTATATATCTAATTAGTTTTCTAGAAATATGTACTAGAAAATAGGTTTCCCTGTGAGCAGAGAGGTACTATTTATTTATAACTAGTTATCAATAAGGTGATCTTTACTTCCTTGTCATTAGTTTAAGGAAGTTATGAAAAGATGATTTATTTCCAGTTTTAATATTAGTACCAAGAATCCCAGTATTATGTGCAAATAAGTAAATACTTTGCATATATGGAACATATATAAATGTTTTTTCTTGTATATGGTATACATAGAAAAACAGTAATTTTATTTTCAATATTTTAATACATAATTTTTGAAAGCCAGATTATAATTTAAGTATTTAGTAGTAGTTAGTGGTCCTTCATTCATTGGAACCTGAAAGTGAATATTGCCTAAGTCACGGATATCCATTTGGTATGACAAGAATGCCTCAACCTTCTCAGCAGAAAAAGGAAATTTAAGAAATTTGAGCAATCACAAGCTTAATGTGGTGCTGCATGCCTAAACCTCTAGCTATTTGGTAGGCAGAGAAAGGAGGGGTATGAATTCAAAGACATTCCAGGCAAAATTGAGATCTTAGCCTTAGGAAAACAAAAGTGCTGGAGTATCGCTCAAGTGGTAGAGCACCTGACTACCAAGAACAAGGTCCTGTGTTAATTCCCAGAACTACAAAATGAAATCAAAGGGGCTTCTACTTTTTTATTGGTTCTCTCTTCTCAAGCTCTTCAGCTCTGCCCTTATAGGAAAGTATGGAGCAGAACAAGGTCTAAGCTCTGCTATCTGCAAGTATCAGCATCTACTCGTGTTAGTATTGCTGCCTCCCAGTGTAGAATGTGATTTCACCAGCACAAATCCTTCTGGTTAAACACTCCAGAGTCTAAAACAACCCCAGAGTCCAGGTCTCCTTTGGAGGAGACCCCCTACATAGATGTCCATAATGCCTTGAGGCATTTTTAGTTTTTTCCATTGGGAAATGTTGCCTTAAATGCCTTTCCTGTGTAACCATTCCCTGTGTGGCCTCAGCTTGACAAGACATTGATTTGAGCAAGTGTAATAAACTAAGTGAGTTGGTTTATTCTTGCCCAACTGTATCCCAGAGCTATCATCCTGCCACTAGAAAGTTCTGCTTCTTAAAAGTACTGACCTTGGCATTATTTCTATGTCAAGGCATGATTTAGGAAAAAAATTTCCATGCTTCTGCCACACAATTAGAATTTGCAAGGTAGAGGCATTATTATTATTATCACAGGCAGATGGTGAAATGTTACTCCATCCTTCTGTGCCTTCTTTAACTTCCCTGCACAACATCATTTCAGAGGTTTCTTTACAAATTGCAGTTTATTTGGAAAAGATTTAAAGCCCTGAGGGTTGGCATGAAGTTCTTGGTTATGAGCACATCTACTTTGTCTGTCAGCAGGAAAAAGGGCACTCTGATTAATACTGACTTTGCTCTGCAAGCCAAGGGGAGGGCAGATGAAGAGTCCTTGTTTCTTCAGTGCTGTTTTATTAGAGTAAGAAGAGCTTGGATCTGAGCCTCATTCCCATGCACATCATAGAAGAAGTTTAAATGGACAATTTGAATTTATGGCATCACCTGAGCCATGCCTTCAGCCTGGCTTTTTGTTATTTTGGAGATGCAGTCTCTTGGACTTTTCTTAAGGTTGTCTTTGAGTCAACCTGGTCCTCTAATCTCAGCCTCTTGATTAACTACGATTACAGGCATGAGCTGCTAGAGCCTGGCAAATTTTTTGTTTGTTTTGTGTTGTTGTTTTGTTTGTTTGTTTGTTTATAGCAAATATTTGAGGGGAAAGTGGTTGAATGAAGAAGGATTTTTTTAAGGCTGGTTTTCTTTGTAATGCACTGGCAAATACCAGTAGAGACTAAGGGTTTTTTGTTTTTGTTTTTGTTTTGTTTTTTGGTGGACAAATTTTTGGGTAGATGCAAGCCTCAGGGAGCCCTGCTTTCTTTGGGTTACCTGTACATGAAGTCCTGCTTGCAGAGGTACCAGAAACAATGAAAGGTATTAAAAAAAAACCATGTACACACTGTGTTCTGTCTGTTTGTGAGACAGGCTTAGAATTGCTGCAAAGTAGTGAGTAATCAAGCACAGTATTTTGTTTAGGGAACTACCAGAGGGATTTCCTAGAAGCTCCTCAGAGGAGCCAGATTGAACAAGGGTTCCTTGTATCAAAGAGGTTTTGTGGCCAGATTATTTACAGATACTTCTCCTGCCTGCTTTCTGATTCAGTATAGGTATTATTTTACAAGGCCTGCCTCAGGATCCTGATAGGAGGTGGGTAGAGTAGTGGGAGAATTCTTCCAGGTTTTCAGATAGTGTTTTTCATATGTAGTCAGAAAAGGTTGAAGCCATCTACTACCATCTGGATGCATGAACCTGTGCAAAAACCATCCTCACAGAAGCTAATTGTTAGTAATTGTGCACTGTGTGTTGGATACTAGGCTGAATACCTTAAATGCATTGTCTGTTAGGCAGATATTATAAATTTACAGATGAGATTTAAAAAGAGATTTTTCTAATGTAACATAAAGTATAGACTTGGTTGTTAGTCTAACCTGTAATAAGACTAGTAACTGTTCACTTACTATGACTCTCACTGGTGCAGTCCTATTTGTAATAGGTAGTGGACATCTATAATGATTTGGTCAAGGGTGAATGTCCTATCTCCTGACAGCCTTGTATGTAGGTGGTATTATGTGCACATATAAATGAGAATCTTCAGGCCCAGAGTATGTACTCATGGGTTTATTTGTGGCAGAAGCCCATCAATCTAATTCTAAATCTACTGCTGTGATCTCCTTTAGTGTTCTGGCTTTGAATGTACCTCTTCTTCCAAATCTGTTGCAAGTTCTGCAGTGTAACACACTGCTTCTCTCTTCTGTCTCCTTTCTCTCTCCTCCATACATATAAATATTAACACTTATAACGTGAGTGCTATTTGCCACATAAAATGTCAAGCCCCTTCCATACATTATATCAGTAAGTCCTCAAAATGTCACATCATTCTATTTTTCATTTTATAGGGGAGGGAAAACCTAGATGTTTTGGCAGGTAAATAATTTGCTTAGAGTCACATGCCTGATAAAGGTGGGGCTGGAATTTGTCTCAGCTCTGTGTGATTTTAGGGCCTGGACTTTATGAGAAATATTTTCACTGTATTCCACAGTTGTTTGGGGCTCCAAATTAATCATCTTCTGTGTGTTTCTTTGTTTGGGATTTGTTCAGCTAGTAAGCTGGAAGGAAATTTTAATGGAATTATAGGTTGTATATTTCATTATTATTTATCATTATTCTTCTTATACCATTGCTTTTTATTGTTAATCCTCTCTCACCAAGGCATTATCTACAAAAAATATCTAAACAAAATCTTGCTTTTAGTTTTAATTTCTAACCATAAATATCATCTTACAGAACATAAAAATATGAAATGTATTTTCTTATGAGAACAACTATTTCTCTAAGTCATCTTCAGATAACTTTTTCAACGGATGCTTTGTGTTTTTTTTTTAAATAGCACAAATCACTGCTAAATAACTTGACCATAAAAGCAATGAATTTTCTGGAAATTATAATATGAAAGTTTTCAACAAAATAATTTCTTCTCAGCACGGAACATATGTTTAAAAAGCGGGACATGTATACTTTAAAACTCTGGGGACAGCTTATTTTTCTCGAAGTAATTTTCAGCAACAGCTTTAAAAATTAATACCATGTATTAAAAGAATAATTACCAAAGAGGCTGACAGAGAAGAGAGTGCAATCTTAAGTGAGCTTATTGTAGTAGAGTCTTGAGATATAATGGTTATAGTTATAATAGTTCGTATTTGATCTGCTTGACATCTGTGCCTTTCTTTGAGCTAAAACATGGTGGGTCAATTTTTCCGTGGGGATAGCCTTTCCTATTGCATGTAGCATTATTTGGGCTGCTAGTCACACATTTTTTTCCTCCCCTGACCAAGAAGTGGTTATGTGACCAGGGCAAGTCTCTGTGTCTCTTTCTTTTTTGTCTTTGTTTCTCCTGGGGTTCTGAATCTCATATATGTTAACCCAAGGACAGAAAATGGTTGGAAATAATTTATGCTGATGATGGTAGCCCAAAGGACCCCCTTGATTTCTGGGTTCCAGGATCCTATTGCTTCTAAACTTGTGTCAGTTCAGTTTCTTTGTTTGATTCTATGTACTAAGCCATTTATTTTCTATTTAGATTGTTTTGCAGAATATTTTGTGTTGTTGTTCAAGAGACTTAATGGATACATTTATTGATGACAGTAATTCTATTGGAAGGGTAATAGTAATATTTATTGGTTAGTTATTCTTGTAGTAGATATTTATATACTGATATATGTTCCAGTTTTAGAAAGGTACATTTTTGCCTAAGAGTATACAAGTGGCAGAAGCAGGATTGAACTTAAGTGTGATTTGAGACTTCAGACTCCTGGCCACCATATTGAAATCTGGGGAGGAGAAGCCCAAAGCATGCATTCCTAGTTGATCTGTTCTTTGACTTAATAAGTTGTTTTTGTCTTTCAAGAGTGGGGCCATTGCTCTTTTCTGTGTTTTATGATGTAAAACACATTGCAAAATGTAAGTGCTCTCCCCCTACTCTTCATGTGGCAAATTAGAATAATTATTGTTAAGTAAGGGATGAAGGAGATATCTTTATTAATCACAAACTTAAAGGGAGTCTTTTCTTTCTTAAACTGTGGAAGATAATACTATCTTGACAGATTGTGAGTGACAGAAAGAGAATTCCATAGTATGCAAATGTAGACATTGCAAAGCAAAAGTGCTCTTCCACTGAGCTAAATCCCCAACCCTAATTGAAATCTTTTTCTTGGAAGCTTCTGCTTTTGGTTGATCAGGAATGATTTGGAGTTGAATAGAATAGGGCTTAATTGTTTTTTACTTACAATGACTCTGAATTGTTTGTCATCTTAGTTTCCATCTTTATTCTTTCCTTGCTCTAGAACCCTGTGTCTTCTCTAACTCACTTCAACTTCTTAAACCAGTCCTTTTATATTGTTGTAATTATGTGGATTTAAAACATTTAATTTTTTATTATGGTAAAATATATGCAGCAAAAATGACCATTTTAACTATTTTTGATCTTACAACTCTAAGGCATTGTATATATTCATATTGTTGAAAAACCATCACCATCATTTCTACAAGACCTTTTTTTATCTTCTCCAACTGAATCTCTGTACCCATTCACTCATAACTGCCCAGTATCCCTTTCCTGAAGTACCTGATAACCACCATTTTACTTTTTACCTCTATAAATTTGACAACTCTAATAACCTCATATAAGTAGACTATAAAATATGGTTTGGCTTATTTCACTTTGCATAATGTCTTCAAGGTTTATTTTAAGGCTGAATAATATTCTGTTGTACACATGTACCACAGTTTGTATATCTGCTCATTTGTTGATTGACACTTCAGTTGCCTGACTGCTTTTGAATATGAACTCTCATCAGAATTATTTCACAGTAATGCTAAGAGCAACATAACAGTAGTTCACAAATGGCTTTCTTATTCAAGGTAGCTAAATTTTCTAAATTGTAAAATAAACAGTGGACAGTAGATAGAACCAGAGATGGGTTAGAATTGTGAAGAAGCAATGAATAATTCCAGCTGGTAGGATCATATAGGTCTCAGGGAAATAACAGCACCAGGAGTGAGAAAAAGAGCGGACTTTTTCATATTTCTGGTAGAGGAGGGGTCAAAGAACAGAGAATGAAAGTGCACATCAGGCTCCACAAGTGCTTTGTGTACTGGTTTTTGGCCAACTATAGAACATTGTCAATTTAATTGGAGAGAGAAAATAGATTAGCAAAACACTCTGGATGTGTCTGTGAGGGCAGAGTGGTAAGGAAGATCCACTCTGGATATGGGAAGCATCATTCCAGGGCCTGGGGACCAAGATGGAAGAAAAGGAGAAAATCAGCTAGCACAGGCATTCTCTCTTTGCCTCGTGGCTTCATGATATGAATCACTCTTTTCTGCCCCACCTTCGCCATGATGGATGGAAACCACTGAAACCAGATGCAAAACAAGCATTTCATTCTTCAAATTGTTTTCCTCAGGTCATTTCATCACATTTAGATGACAATGCTTAACACAAGGGTGAAACTGACCTTTCATTTCTTTAAAATAATGGCAATAATAAATGATAGCTTTGTTACTTTTAAAAATACGTTGACTAATTTGGGTAAACTGCAGCATAAAACCTGTTGAGGGAGGATGCCATTGTGTTTTGTAGTTCTTTCCCACCATTTTGGTTTGCTAACAAGTTGTGGTGAAGCAGTAGCGAGAAATTTTGAAATAAGGGATTTTATTATAATTTTGAAAAGCTGTAAAATACATTTTTTCTTGGCATTGGTGAATATTTTATGCTTCCTTGTAAGGTTTCTTCAATGGTTCCTATGGAGCACAATTTC
Source organism: Dipodomys spectabilis (assembly GCF_019054845.1). Classification (NCBI taxonomy): domain Eukaryota; kingdom Metazoa; phylum Chordata; class Mammalia; order Rodentia; family Heteromyidae; genus Dipodomys; species Dipodomys spectabilis. The sequence continues at coordinate 23,018,166 of NW_024870731.1, read as the reverse complement.
CCATGTATTTTTTTCTTAAATTTTGATGACTTGTACTACAATATGCTTTCAAGTGTCCCTCTTCACTTTAAACATCACACAAAAGCTTTCTGTCATCAGAGGAAGCACGGGAATCAGCTTCTGATTTGCAAAATTGGCTCTACAAGGTAGCATGTTGTTATTCTATTTAGAAGACTTGAAAGCAGATTCAATGATTCAATTACATTTAATTTGTAATTAACTCCCTCCCATGCAGCTAATGGTGCATAACTTGGTTGCTACTGTTCTGGATGGCAGAGTAGAACAAAATGGCTCCTTTTAGAGCCTGTCTTGAATAGCGTACCTAGGATCATAGAGGTTCTTCTTGGAATGACTTTCCTGCTTGAATATAAAACTCTTTTGGAAGCGATTCCCTGACACCACAGAGGTAGACTCCCAGCACCTGAATCTGTAATGTTTGGACATGCCACTTGGGATAGATGAGAGATGACTGGACTAGGGGCAGTAAAGCATTTGACCTGGTTATGCCAAGCAGATTCTCCTAAGAATGTACAGTTTTCAGTTGAACGTGAAAGGTATCATTATATCAATGGTATTGTAGTCACTTAAATGACAGTACTCTAGGACTGGCATCTCTATGTTTTTGCCTCCTACTTTTCTGGAGCTATGTTCTTCAAAAAGCTTGTTTCTTCTGATCGTCTTCCATTTTGCAAGGTACTTTAAGCTCCTTTTATTGGAGGACTGCTAGGGTTGACTCCTTAGGGTTGTTCTATATTTCTTGCTACCCAACTTACCTAGTATGGGACTCAAATTAGTGAAGTGTCTACCACATTTGTTAATGCAAGTGATAAAAACTGTATCCACTTGGCAGAAATTAATTATAATATTTAATTTTGTGTGTGTACATATGTCTGTGTGTATCTGATTGAATGATTTAGTGTTTTACCAGATGCTATAGAGCCTTATTATTTTCATCATCATTATCATCATGAGCAACATTGTCATTATAATAGCTCTTGTTTATGGAGAACTTTCTATGACTCAGCCACTGTATTAAGCACTTTGCATACAAAATAACATTTATTCCATGATTACAGCAATACTATCAAACAGATACTATCATTATTTCCATTTATAATTTAGGAAGCTGATACTAAGGACCTTGCTTACTTGATGTCTTACTTCTAGAAAGTGATGCAGCAATGAATAAAGTCCAGGTTTGTCACATTCCAGAGCAAGATCATATTCTTAAACTCGGTATTTTAGCATTTAAAAGTGGTTCTGCTCTCAAAGATTTTATGTTCTTGCTCTTTTCTTTAGGATAGGGATGGGGACAGAACTATAATTACCCTATTGCTGCATTAATTTTATTATTCTTGTTTATGTGGTTTACATATTAGGGATCAAACAGGTGGGCCCAAGATTAGATAAATTGTCTTAAGATGGACCCTTTGAGGAGGTCACATTAAAACTGAGGCAGAATGACTAAAAACAAGTCAGTCATGCAAAGATCAGTGACCAGGTATTCCTGGAATAGGGAGAAACAGGTGCAAAAGCACCAGTTTGAGAACAAACATAAAGAACATGTGGAAAAGCAGAAAGTCGAGATGTGTCATAGTAGAAGGAGAACACTGGAACTAGATCATTTAGTGTCTTACAGGGCATAATTCAGAATATGGGCTCTCCTATAAGCATGAAGGATTGGCTACTAAATAAATTCAAAGAAAAGAAAAAGTATGATGTAGCTTGCTTCTTTTAAAGATAGAGTAACAAACAATCCTCCAACAGAACAACTAGAAAACCAAGACAAATAAAGGGAAAATTTGGCTTGGAGAGATCAAAGTGACCAGGACTTGAATGTACTATATACATTATCCGTATAGAATCTAAAAACTATGTAAAACTAATCATGTTATTGGAGATTGGGGTAATAGTTACCTTTTGGATGAACCAGGAAAAAAATAATAGGGAGGAGATATGAAGTACAGTTTGGGATACTGGTAACATTGCATTTCTTGATTTGAATTATGATTATTCTGTGATATTTACTCTGTGAAAATTATGACTGATTCACTTTTCTGTATGTCACATTTCAGTAAGTGTTTTTATTTCATTATTTTTGTTTATTATTTGAGATTGGCTTACAGCAGTGCAGAAATGAGAGGAGTGTTTAAGAGGCTCTCAAGTTATCCATGATGTGGAAAAGAAGAAGTAGACAGATGAGGGATGTTTAGGAGAGAGTCTGTGTATGATTTGGTGACTGACTTAATGTGGAAGTGTTATAGTATTTGAATATCAAAAAAAATATTTGAAGCTGTATCTCTGTTACCTTAGAATGTGATGTTATTTAGAAATGCAGTTCTTATAGTTGTTGTACTACCCTTAATTAAACATGACTTTCAAGAAAAGGAGAAAAGACAGAGAGATCAAGATTCATGCAAAGAGAATGTCACATAATAACATTTGAAGATTGGAATATAGAATTAGAAGAAACTTCAAGGATTGACCACAACCACTAGAAAGGAGGGAAAGGCACAAAAATACTTTACTAGAAGAAGCCTTAGAGGAAGGAACATCTGGAAGAATGATGCTCCAAATTGACTAAATTGATTTTTATGTGGACCATCAAATTGGACTCCCCCTCCCCTCCTTTCAAGAGCTAGTCTTGAATTCAGTTCTCTTGCATTCTCCCTTAGCTGTCTTGCTCAGAGCTGGTGCTGTACACTTGAGTCACATCTCTATATTGGCAGTTTTGCTGTTTAATTGGAGGTGGAATTTCTTGGGCTTTTCTGCCTACATGGCTTTGAACCATAGTCCTCAGATCTCAGCCTCTTGAGTGGCTAGGATTATAGGCATGAGCCACTGGTACTCAGCAAGGATTGAACATTTTGAAAGAACATTTTGTTCCTCATCCTGCTCACTGTATTTGAATCTGGTGTCCTGCATCTTGTATATATATATTTCTTCTAATTTGGGGAGGGAAGGGAAATAACAAAATGCTGAAACAAGGATACAGGTTGACCCATTGTAACAATGAGACACACAAGACACTATGGTGAAAATGAACTTTTCAACTTGCGGGGGAGGGAGGGAGAAGGGAGAGAAGGGGAGGAGCGGGGAGGGAATAGTTGGGGAGGTGGGGGGGAAGGGATGGTAGGGGAAAAACAAAGGAAGGGGTAACAATGTTCAATAAGAAATGTACTCATTACCTTACTCATGTAACTGTAACCCCTCTGCACAGTCTCTTTACAATTATATATATGTATATATATGAATTCTCCCAATTCTCTTTGGCTAGCAAGGAATACATCTTCTTTAGTCATTTCAGAGAAGGGCTCACATCTTGCCTTAGAATTGTTTGGAAGAATGGTGGCTGGAGGGGGAGGTCGGAGTGAATAGTTAACATGTCCCTTCTTGTTTTTTCCAACTTGTAGGGCACAGTTGGAAGTGAATCCCTGGAGACACAGTCTCTCTATTTTATTATGCTTTGGGAAATCTGTGCAAGGAAACAGGGTTACTGAAAATTAGCTGCATTTCCCTTTCTGTTTCTCAATTCTAAGCACTAGGAGATTTGCTAGGGCCTGTATTCTTTAATCTTTTCTGGGCAGTGGGAGATGGATCTTTGTCAAAAACTTCTCTCCAGGCTATCTTGAAATAAAAAATCAGGCTTATGAGCAGGGAGGAAGCAATGTTCTACTAAGTTTGGGTGTCTGTTTCTTTCTTCTTAATTTTTTTTCCTGATGGCCTTTTGACAAGGCTGGCCTTCTCTGAGTTCTCTGCAGAGTTCATTCAGTGGCATGCATAAGTGAATTGGAACAAACTTTCTCATTGTTTTTCTTCCTCCTGTGACATCTAGGAATGTTTCCCCATTGGTGGGAAATTCATCACTAATCCATCACTTTCATAGCTGTCTGGGCTCAGTGTTGGCACGAGAAGAAAAATAATCAAGTCTAATCAAGCACCTTACACATTCAGTATGATTAGAGGGGAAAATGAATGGATTTTTTAAACTCCTATTGATACTAAATTCTACTTGCAGTTAGTCTTGGACATAAATTTCAGAAAATTACATGTAAATGTACTCATTAGTACACTATGTTATTGAACATCTATTTTGTCTCTGGGTAATTTTTCTTTTCTTAGCACAAAAGCTGTTTCTACTTATTAAAAATAGTAATTGATTTTTGGTTTTTTATTTTTTCACTTTAATTTCATCTTGGCATTTTGGCTCCTGCATTCCAATAATATTTTCCTAAGGCTTATAAAACAATCACAGTATGCTCTAATAACTCTGAGGGCAAAAGAGAGGAAGGGCAGATGTGGTGTTAGTGTTACTGGAGAAGCTGTGTTAACTGGACTGGCCCCAGAAAGCAAGCCTCAAAATGTCAAACAGAATGGCTTCATGCTAAAGATTTGATTATACTGTTGGTTCCATTTTAACATCATAGATCTTATTTTATAATTAAATGTTTTAATAAAGCCCCAATTAAACAGTGCTAGAGCCAAAATATGCTTTTATTAAGAGACTCTAAAACTTTCAAATCAGCCATATAGATTAGTTTTAATCTGAGTGCTTTGTGCATTCTTTTAAAGACTTATTTAATTTCTACTCATGTTTTTTTACACAAAAATGAAATATTTTGAGTTTTATGATAAATTTTATTGACAATTTTATTTATTTCAAATAATTTCTCTAGATAGTTGTGTATAAAACATTCTACCCTCACAAACTTTTTAAGAGAAACTATAATTAAAATCTTCTGTAAATTTACATTTGATTTATATATATGGTATTTCTATACATAAATATATGTATAAACACACACACACATATATATATGTTATTATGTGTCCTGAAGAGCAAGTGATTAAACTTCTTTTTGTCATTTTGTGAGCCAACATTTTGTGTTCAAAGCTCAGTTAAAGACAAATTGAGAATAGTGTAATTTTGGAATATGTAAGTGAGTGTATTTTTAAGAGCACGTGTAGTAAGTCATCTTTCACACTGTTAAAAAATTAGTCATTGGAGACTTAGAAACTATATATTGTAACAAAAAGAAAAGAGAAGGAGGAGATTTTGAACAAAATATAAATAAATAAATAAAAACCAAGAGAAAAAAGGCTCTTGTGATCCAGGGTGCCCTCAGGCAGAATTCTTCACTGAATGTATTTCTCCTGCTAGTCTAGGTATGTCCCACAACATGACAGGTAACCACACAGATATCAAAATATCTTAAATGTACTGGCAAAACACCATAGTGTTCTCAATGTGAGGTTGATTGTGTGGTTTGGATTTACAGCCTTGGCAAACAGAACAGGCCACTTCCACTATTATTTATTTAGTGAGGTTCCCTTCAGCCCCTGAGGCAGTAATGTTGGTTGAGATCAAGGTGACAGAGCCTCACCAAGAGCTACCACTGAAATCTCAACATATCCCTTTTTAGCTTTTGTGACTGCAAGCGGTTTTATAAATCCCTGTGTGTCTTAGTTTCCTCATATGTCACAAGGAGAAAATTATGGTAGCTGATAGAATTTGGGAAGGATTTAATGTACTGATCATGTTAAAAACAACACAGCCATACATGGGAAAAAAAAAAGTACATGAGACTTTTATCTCCAGTTAACCAGCAAAGAAAACTGCAGGTAGAGCTGTGGCTCAAGTGGTAGAGTGCTAGCTTTGAGTAACAAAGCTCAGGGGCAGCAGCCAGGCCCTAGGATCAGCACAAACAAACAAACAAAAATAAATAAAAGTACAATCTAATTGCTTTTGTTTCCTAACTTGCTCTGCTGTGTCTATATTGACTTCCACATTTGGGAGAAAAGACATAAAAGACAATGTTCTAAAATTATGTGTATATTTGAAGATTTTATTTTAAAAATAAAGATTTAAAGCATACTCATTTAAAAGCTGTCAGCAGATTGGGAAACATTTTTTTTTTAGCTGTAGCTATACTACACTGCACTGTTAATAAAGTGTTTTGGTATGAGTGAATTATGTATGCTGCTGAGATTATATGAAAAGCGGTTGATGGCATTTTCAGTTTTTATGAACATTATTAGTGGCTTAAAGTCAGGTCTTTGTGGATCTGCAGCTCAGTTCCAAGTATTATTTAGTAAAAATATAGAAGAAAATATTGTGCATGATACTATCTGCACAATGACTTGTGTTTAAAAGTGGAAGCCATTCTGATTTCCATATTGGGGAAAAGGGCTGGACATGGAAAGGATCAGGGATTGATTACCTCATACAAACAACACCTGTCAGATTTCTGAGTGATGTTTTGCCCTCATTCTAAATAGAAGTCATAGCGAGAATGGGTACTTCCCTTGTTTTGTAGTAAAGAAAAAAGAAACTCTATTATTTCAATAGGAAATGTACCCTGGGTATGAGAGACTAATATCCTGTCTATTGTTTATCCCACTGAGATTTTCTACCTCTTTAGTTAGAGTGATGGGTGAATAAAAATTAATTAGAAGCTGGAATCTGATTTTAAGATGGGATGTCAGACGCATACATCAAGTTGTTAGGTTAGCTGTAAAGCATAACCTGGGATTATATATTTAGAAGTTATAATAAATCTGTCTGTCATGAAAATCAGATTACCCAGTGTTGCATGCTAATGGCTATAGTCTCATGGAATTCTGATCTCAACAAACTACCCGGAGGCTCTGCTATTTTCTGACTTGCCTGTCTTGCCAACCGGTGGTTTCCTCTTTCCACTTAGCAAAGTGCATACTTTTAATAAATGCTTCTGGGCTTTCATAAAGAGTTGTTTTCCCTTGGTCTGTAACAATGGTCTCTGATGGCCCTCTTTGACTGTTTTCTCTTCATCAATCACTCAGCCGAATATAACTATTTCTAAGACTTTTACTTGGTTTTTGCTACAGGCCAGGCTTTTTACAAGATGCTAAGAACCCAGCAAAGACAGTACCTGCTCTGGTAGAGGGTCATAACAACAGAGAAAGATTAAGAAACCTCATAACACATTGCAAGATGGTTGGGGTGTTATATAGAAAGGTCCCAGATGGATGGACATCTAGGAAGGCTTTCCAGAGACCAAGCTAGATAGGATCTTGCTAGGTGGTTTTGGAACTCTCAATCCTCCAGCCGCAGCTCCCTGGAGTGCTGGGATTATGTTTATGAATCATCACACCCAGCAGGCCTGTATCTTTGGAGTTGAGATTTCTGGGCTGAGTGCCGGGTACCAGCCTGAAGAAGGAGATGAGTAGGACACTCAGTGTTCTGAGTAATAGGATCAGCCTGGAAAGATTAGGAAGTGAAAGAGTTACCTCCATTGTAGAGTTGTGATGGGGACAGATGGTAAGCAATGTGACTGGAGAGTTTGGCATACTACCTAAAATAGTTAGAATTCTTCCAAGGGCATTGGGAAGCTGATGGAGGATTTAAGCCAGGGAGACATCTTCTCACTGTTGCCAAAAGCTGTCATGTTACTGTATTTTATCTTAACCTATCTGACTACTTTTCATCTTGCTTGCTCACCTTTCCTGCATGCTAGGTGTACATGAACTGTATTATTCAAATGTTCTGTGGGCTTCTATTCTTTTACATCTGTGTTTACCCTAACTCATTGACTCCAGCTCATTTCTCACTTGTCCATACTTCATAAGTATTTTTCCCAATTTAATGCTGCTTCTCTGGGAGACTATCTTTCATCTACTATAGGAAGAAATAATTTTGCCTTAAGTTTGTACATCCATTACTGTGGTTGTCTTCATTTATTCTTCCATTCAGCAAGTATTTGTTAGTTCCAGACTGTGTTCCTGGGTATATAACAGCAATCAACAAATCAAAGTACCTACTTCATGGAGTTTATATAAACCATACACAGATTTAGCCTCCATTTGTCCTACGTGCAAATGTGGTTAGATACTTACACATTTGTTTTTGCTTTTTTATTTACCTGTCAGAGGCATGAAGATCAAGAGTATGTTTCTTCTGTTTGCTAAATGTATTGGTTATGAATGAGCGAATGAAATAAGAATCTAGAGGCATGGTGAATATTTGTAGAGACAATGGTCTGATTTTTTAGTCTTTGGTGTAGGGAAGAAAATAATGCTTTGGAACTCACATTTTTCTTAGTTCAAATCACGCCTTTAACAGTTGCTACCTTCATAGCCTTGGATAACTTGAATTTCTCTGAGTCTAGTTTATTGTTTGGCCTCATGGAGCCATGGAGATTAGAAACAACATATATAAGATGCCTCTTGCTGTAGTAGGGATATATTAGTCTTTAAGTGATCCATCTTTTATATATTGTACTATTTTCAACAGATTTCAGGCATAAAAACAAGGCAAAGATTTTGTAGGTTATGTGTCCTTAGAAACATAAAAATTGACACACTGAGGAATGCGTGCTTATCTACCACCCATCATCTTTATTCTGATATGCCTTGAGAGTATTTTTTTTTTTTTTTGGCTTATGGAAAGGTTTGGTACAGACCAATTCATCATTAAGCCTTTTTGAAAGCCTATTTTATCTTAGTACCACCTCCTGCGGCTGATGAATTTTGAAAGCTTATTCAATGTATGGAAAAGTGCTTTAAAAATTAGTCTCTATTTTTGTATTAGTTCTGACATGCCTCCATTGTAACTGATATGGGTTGACATAGCTGTTGTTCTAGTATAGAAAGTATAGACAGTACTCCAATCTCAGGATGTTTCACTTGTGGCTGTATAATTTTATAACTTTCCTCCTCTATAAAATAAAAGCATCAGTTCTTTGGTCAAAGGGCACTTATGATCGTGTAAATCAAGATGAATCTGAAGTGCTCAGCATGATCCCTATCACATGGTATGCACTCAAGAAATGAGACATTATCAACCGTTATGTCATTGTTACATTTATAATCATTATTTTCATCAGACTGTTTGCCTATCTCCTAACATTCAAAACTTGAGAATAGGAAAACAATGCTTTTAAATTTGTATATCCCTAGAGATGTTTGATACAGTGAACAAATGCTCATCTAATCAATAAGCAAAAGATACAAAGTATTATTTACATTTGTTAAGATGTACATACAGTGTTTTTACATAGTAGGATATTAACAAATGCTTGTTCCTTAGCCAAGTCTTTGCTTAACTTAAATTCCCCTATTTATATCTAAAACCTTATTCTTCTTTTTAAAATTGTAATATTTGGTTAAAAAAGAGACTGTTCTTTTACTGCCTCTGGTTCTCTGAAGAGGATCATGTTTTTTACACTTGTTTCTTTTCAGTGATCTTTCTAACTTTGCATCATTCCACATTTGTTTGCTCCTAATGCTTACAATTCTTCAGATTACTAGAAACTACATCCAAGTGACATTCCTTAGAGTGTGACTACCATAAATAATTTCTCAGTATGTGAATGCATGTGTATGTGTGTATTTATTCCTCTTATTTAAAACAAATATCCCTAATAGCACTGCCCACCTCTCACCCCAGAAAAAAGGGACCGTAAAACTGTCTTTGTAGGAGAAGAGAGATTGTAAAACCAATGGATAGTCAGGCTGCATATAGGCTGATGCAGTACTTCCCCAGTGACTTCAGTGCCTGAAGATGCTTCCTGCTGTCCTTTATCCCTAGAAGTGGCTTAGATGGGGTTAAGACACTTTTGGGGTCCTGCTCTTTCTTTCCTTGCCCTTCATACCCTGCTTTGCTATTTGTTGACTTTAACTTGCAAGTGTAATGCTTGCTTTTCCTCTTGTTTTGGCAACTTTTGTTTAAAATTGAACCTAGTTTGGCTTTTCCACATGTCTGCTATTCATACCTTCTACAACACTTACAGCTTGATCAAGCTTTTGCAAAGGGATACATATTTAAATACCCTTGAAGGTCTACCAAGAGGGTTCAGTTTTGAGCAAAGAGGACTGGGTGACAAATTCTTCACTATAAATAAGTATAATCTCTCCCTTTTTCAAATTAGAAAACAAACTAACAACTTGACTACTAAACCATGTCCCCAGCCAACTAATAGGAAAACTAAAAATGAATTCTTTAGCCCATGTATGAGTAATATCTACCAACATAAAATATATCTTTGGTCTTTCCTTAAGAAAAATAAGGGCTGAAGTATGGCTCAAGTGGCAGAGGACTTGCCGAGCAAGTACAAAGCCCTGAGTCCAAACACTAGGACCATGGCAGGAAAAATGGAAAAATAAATGACATAACAATTAAGATAAGAAATGTACTCATTACCTTGCTCATATAATTGTAACCCCTCTGTATTTCCACAATAAAAAAAAGAAGGTGAGATGTAGTGATTATTTATTCTTAAGATAGGAAGAATGAAGAAGCAGTGTGACCGAGGTGCCTAGAACTCTAACTAAAACAACCTCAACTAAGCCCAGCAAATCATTATCAAATGGGCGGTAGCACCGGCAGAATCAGAGTCCTGTGAAATATCTCAATTTACAACTGTTGAAATGAATGCAAATACTTACGCACTAAGTCAACACTTGTCACCAATTTCAGTCTCTTGCCATAATACAGAGAATACCCGATTAGTGTTCTTAGGCATTTCCTCATACTGTTCAAATTCTGACCTAAAACAAGACTACAGTGATGTCTTATTTCCTCAAATCACTTGACTACCCTTCTGAAAAGAAAAGTCTGTGGTAGTCTCTTCTGATTTTTTTTTAAACAAATGTCTGAAGGATTCTATAAGATTTATGCATTAGTTTTTTTACTTAGTACTGGAGGCTTAAGGGGTTTTGTGTGTTCTTTCTCTTGTTTTCCATTTGGCATGCACTACTTCTGCTTGAAAAAAAAATTAAAGTGACAAGCAGCGAGAAAAAGTTACTGGAGCCTGAAAGTTGGTTAATATCAATTACATTCTTGTGTCTAATAACCCATGCCTGGGAAACACAACTTGTTTGTTATAAATACTCCATGCAAATCAAGAACAAACAACTTCTTTATTTTAGTCAGTATTTACAGCATCACTTTAACTACTTTGACCCTATTCAAGGAGGTAATGAAGAGCTGGGTGCCAGTGATGTTGATAAACGGCGGCAATTTCTGCATTGTGTCCTTAGAGTTGCCTGCTTCAGCCTCCATTATTTAAATTGCTAGTCATTACAGCCATGCCATTAACTGGAAGTGCAGCTAGATGACACATAGGAACAGGGCCAGCAGGACACTCTTAGGCCTTCTCATTGAGTGCCACATTCTGAGATAGGAGCAATAAGCATCAAAAGAAAACACAGAAAGCAACTTCCTAAGGCTTGAATAGTTATGAATATTTTTTTTTTACCGCTTATAGGGTCATTTTGAATTTCCACTTGAATATATTATATATTCATATAGATATATACATCTGTATATATACATATATGCTTATATATGTATATCATATGTATAAAATATCATATATCTTTATGTATCTATATTTTTATATAAAGATAATAGATACATAGATTATCCATGATATTCCAGACTTTAAAAGTTTAGTATTTTATTTTACTAAAGGAGAAAATATCAAGGCATATTACAGGCAGGTTTATTCTTCCTCTCCAGAATCAGATGCAAAATGGTATAAGAATAGGAAGTTGGGACATGAGACCTGAATGAAATAATTGTCTAGTCACTTGACTCATTCATGTCACTTTTAGGAAAGTGCATATTTTATTATGTAGAGCCTCCATAGGTCAAGGAACCTGTCCATCTTTATTCCTTGATTAAGACTCACAGTTAATGTCGCCGACTCATATTCAATTAGTAAATGCTTCTGATCTAACAATATATACTCCAACCATCCTGAATCTCTTATAAAAAGGATGGCCCCTGGCTAGGTGTTCAAGACCTACAGGGTGGGAGGAATAAGAGGAAGTCTTTGTTATTCAAGGTTTGTTAACATCTAAAATGTTTTTTTTTAAGATCTAGAATTCCCTTTTTTTCTTTTTTACTGTGAGAATACCGTACAGAGGAGTTACAAAAAATTACATGGGCAAGATAACGAGTACATTTCTTATCAAGCATTGCTGCCTCCTCTTTGTTTCCCCTTCCCATCCCTTTCCCATACTCCCCTCATCTCTCCCCCACCCGGTCCTCCCCCCCCCCCCCCCCACCAAAGTTATAAAGCTCATTTTTTGACATAAAAACGTGTACATCTCATTGTTGCAATGAGTCCACTCTGTAACAGCACACATCTTTCCTTGGAAAATTATTCATTATTTACGAAGCCTTTATATGCAGAGAAATTGGCCCTGTGTACATGTATTGGGAAGATAGGACATTTCTATTTTACCTTTCTCTTTCTTGCTACTTCCCCTGCAAACTGCATATACAAACAAGTGTATTTTGTATACATATGTGGAGAGAGAAGAAAATACTTTTGTTTGTTGAACTCTGCTATCTGCTCTGGGCTTGGTTGTTAATTTGCCTTCTATACAACTTTGGACACTTTTTGATGGAAGTCATAGAAATCTGATTTAACTAACTTAAAGTAAAACGTTAAATATAGACTTTTTAAAAATCAAGCAGAAATCCAGCATTAGCCAGAACCTAGGTTTTCCCATGGCTTATTTTTAATACCTTTTGCTACCTTCTTTCAGATATTACTTTTGTTTGCAGGCTGTCCTCTTTTGATTCCAGGTGGACTACTGTGCTGTCAGACATGGCCTGATAGCAGTGCCTGAGGCCAGAAATAAGAAGAAACACTTACTCTTCCATTTGTTCTTTGTTTTCTTAAGTGCAAACCAAACTTTCTCCCAAATTCCTCTTCTCTATTGGCTGGAAGAACTTTCAGCCATACCTTTAAACAATCCTTTGCAAGGGAAGTAAAGTGCCCATGTTCATCTTCATCTAGTCGAGCTCCAAGTCTAGGTCAAATAGGGCCCTACTTCTTGCGCTTGAGTTCTTAGGCAGTTAATACCTGAACAAAACCACAAAATGAATTCAGGCCCAATTTGAAAGAAATGGGAGAGAAAAATAGCTATAGGAACTCAGCATTTTCTGTTTATTTCTGACCACTACTCCATTCCAGAGTTATGGAAAATACCTAGAGGCTGATATCTGAGGATCGTGGTTCAAAGATAGCCCCAGCAGGAATGTCTGTGAGACTCTTATCTCCAATTAATCACTAGAAAACTGGAAGTGGTGCTGTGGCTACAAGGGGTAGAGTACTATCCTTGAGCAAAAAGAGCTCAGGGACAGTGCCTGAGCCCTAAATTCAAGCCCCATGACCTAGGCCTCCCCCCCCCCCCCCCCCCCCCGGCCGAAAAAAAAAGAATTCAAGCTCTAAGACTTTGGATCTTTGAAGAGACAAAAGAAAAGAGAAGCGTCCAATACCATCAAAGTGATTTGTAATACTCCTGGGAGAACAGAAAAAGGTTTGTTGAGCCCACAAATGGGTAGTAATATATTTTTGAATTATAAAAATAACATACAAGTCGGGTGCTGGTGGCTCACCCCTGTAATCCTATCTATTCAGAAGGCTGAGATCTGAGGATTGTGGTTTGAAGCCAGCCCAGGCAAGCTTTGAGACTGTTATCTCCAATTAAATCACAGAAAAAGCCAGTGATGTTGTGGTTCAAGTGGTAAAGTGCTAGCCTTGTGCTAGCACACAGGCCCTGAGTTCAAGCCTCAGGACTGGTAAAAACAAAAAGCATGCAGTCAGGTTCTGGTGGCCCTTGGCTGTGACACTAGCATATTTAGCATACTTAGGAGGCTGATATCTCAGGATTGGGGTTCAAAGCTAGCCTGGGCAGCAAAGTCTTTTTATAAAACTCTTATCTCCAGTGACCTCTTCCATCCATCCTCCCCGCCCCCCCCCCAATAAAAGAGCCCAAAGTGGAGCTGTGGTTCAAGTTGTAGAATATTAGACTTGAACAAAAAAAGGTAGGGACAATGCATAAGCCCTAAGTTCAAGTCCTAAGACTGGCACATAACACACAAAAACTCAATACTGTGGCAATTTAGAAAGTATAGAAGAATTTAAGGAAGAAGACAGATATCATCACAATTATCTTCTGCAATCATAACTGCTATGAACATTTTGCAGTATTTCATCTTTCTCTTTCTGTAGACATACTCTACTTAAGCATTCAAAATCACTTATTGATCAATATCTCTGTAGAATAATATGATAATATATAAATATATGTAGATATGTATAATACACTGCAAATCTACATCTTGCTTTCCACTTAACTTACATCATGCATATTTTTCTGCATTTTCTTATAAACTATAATTCTTGGGAATATCATTTCTAATGATTGCATAGACATCCATTTATATGTAGCAAAATGCATTAGCTAAGCCCTATGTTTGTTTCTCTCCTTTTTCTTTATGGGAAATGACACTATAAATGAGTATCCATATAGGATATCTCTTTGGACATACTTTTATTATTTCCTAGGGGTACAGTATCCAAAAGAATGGGTTAGAGATTAAACTATTTGAAGCTGTGAACATTTGACGCATATTGCCAGTTTGCAGCCCAGTTATGTCAGATAGTGTATTTTCTTGACAACAATGTGAGAGTGTTTTTAGCTTTTCCTTGATAGCACTTTCCTGTTTTTCCTTTTCTTTTTCATTAGGAGAGTTTTAGAAGTTCTATATCAAAGCATTGTATTGTACAGATAAATTATTGCTCTGACCCATTTGCATTTTCTTGTGGGGATTGCTGAGGGTTCATTATGCTTCTTATATTAATTGCATAAGGCCAAAATGGAACCCCATCTATCATAAGATGTTGAAAAAAAATCATAACAACTTGTATGGAGTGATATTTGACTTTGTATCTTTATGGAAAATGAAATAAAACCTCCATAAGTGCTAGTGCATTGTTAAAATGTTTACATAAATTATTTGATTCATAAATAAATAATTTTAACTTTTATGATAATGGAAAGGAGGAAAGGTGGCATGAGACTTTTTGAATATACCTATAATTCATTCTCTTGTAGTCAAGATAAACAGCACCACGAATTAAATAATAGAACATTAGTTGACAGGTTGCATCATCTTAGGACTGGGTATTTGTTAGAGATGCAAGTCTTTTTGTCAAAAGGCTTATGACAAAGTAGTTGGTATTATCTACCATGTATGGCTGAAGAGGATACTGGGAAGGGACACTTGAGAATTGAGGTACAGTATTATGTCCATGTCAGAGATAAGGCAGGATGCTCTATGCACAGTTCTTTTTTCTATCCTCCTGCACAGAGCTGGAGTGGTTGTATTGGATAATAATAGCTTACAAAGATGGGGATAATAAGGATGCAAACTGTGTTCAGTCATTAAATAAGAATGGAAGGGATATAGTTATTGAAATCATATAAACAATAAGAACAACCTTGTTTGCCATTACAAGATGGCTGGCTTTATGAAGTCTTGTCATCTTGCATTCTTTTGGTCATTTATTCTTTTTTTATTAAAATGCTATTAAGCAAAAAAAAAGAGAGATGGAGATAAGTTAGAGATATGTTAATTTCCAAGCAAAACTATTCCACTTAGCTAAAGTGTTTTCAGTGAATTTTACTAGTCCACAAAATGTGTTTTCAATGACCTATAGAAAACTACAGCAAAGCACAATAGGTTGAATATCTGTGTCTTCTCTAAACTTTGCTTTCTGCTCTGAGTTCCATTCTCTGGTTTTCACCCAATTATTTCATGTGTCAACAAACTAAAGCCTGCCTTTTTAATGCCAAAATTCATTCATTTGTACACACATCAAGTATTTATTGGCTAAGTTCTATGTGTTTGGGACAATGCCCATGGAAATGCTTGCCTGATCCTCTTGTGTGACTGGAGCAGCATGGAGAAAGGTTTACCTGAAGCTTGACTCTCCCAGAATCTACATTTTGAAGAGTATTTTTTTTATACCTCTTCATGTACCAGAAAAATTCCTGTAAATCTATTGCATATAAGCTTACTTCTAAATTTTGGGCATACAGAAAAAACTGTTTAAAGTCATGCAATGATGATTAAAAGGGATAATATTGTTGAGTGTGAAGTTGGTTAGGACTTTGATCCTGCAGGCCATCTTTTATGTATGTATTTATATATGTATGTACATATATATGTATGTATGTATATATTTTTGGTATAGAGGATTAAACTTGGCAAGTACTCTGCCACTTGAGCCCAAACTCCAGTTTTGTTGCAAATTTAGCCTGAGCTTGCCTCAAGTTTGTCATTCTGCTTCTGCCACCCCAGTAGCTGGTTTACAGGTGTGTACCACCATGCCTAACCCATCTCTTCCTTTCTAATGCTTGAAATCACTCCTTCAGTTTGGTTGAGTAGGAATCAAAATGTGATACCAGGTTTTCTCATGTGTTTAGTAATTGCATACTAAGAGACTTAGTTAAACAGAGGTTACTCACAATAATAATATTCCTTAACTGTTGGTTACACCTTAGAGCCACTTAGAGAGTGTGAAGGAAAACGTATAATGTTAATGCCATGCCCCAGACCATGTGCATCTGAATATCTGGGTGATATGACTTAGGCTTCCGTGCTTTTTAAAAGATCTGATTGGATTCCAATATGCAGCCAAAAATGAGAAGAACAAGCCTCGAAGGCAAAATGAAGTTTTTGAGAAACTGCATTCTTCTTGGAGATTCATACCATTCTCTGGCATTGAGAAGGTCCTGAGGAGACTTGCCATTCAAAGGACAAGAGGAGAGGAGAGGAGAGGGGAGAAGGAGAGAGGGGAGGGGAGAGGAAGAGAGGAGGGGGAGGGGGGAAGTAAGAGAAGGGGAGAGGAGAGGATCTGCTGAGTTTTAGTTGAATGTTATTTTTGCTTGTGATCTCTCTGGGTTTTCAGTCAAGGGTTTCACTGAATACATCCTGAGAAATGTCAAGATTATACAAGAGCTGATTATCTAGTCTGGGAATGCTTTCAGTTCTTCGTTTCTTTGTTCTTTGCTCCTCTTTTCAATGCTTTTTTCATTATTTTTGAGCAGGTCTGGGAACCAATGAAGACATAAAACCGCAGGCAGCCTGTCTACAAACATTTGTACACACTCAGATGATGTAAAATAAGGCAGCACAACACAGGAGTCTGGTAGTTTTCCTATTTTCTTTAATGTTAGTTCTCAAAGTGTGGTTCCTTACCTAACAGAACCAGAAGGAACAGAGGTAGGAGGCAGAATTATTCTGTCCTTTCCCAAACATGTCTGTAATCAAATCCCAAGAACCTGTGAACATATTATTATACCTGGGACAGAAGAACTTTATATATATATATATATATATGTATATATATATATATATATATATATGATTAAGATTATGTTACATGAATTGGGGGAGTAGCCTAGATTATATCCCTAGGAGTATAATCTTTCTCAATAGTTTATATTGACAATATGATGTTTAGAGAATGCTTGTTTTTGTTTGCCTAAGGCCTTTGTCCTGAGTGGGACTACATAAAGTGGGCACTCCATTTCTATGTGACTGACTCCAAAATGAATTGTGGACACTAAGGTTTCAGTGAGCTGCTCAGGTTTGCAGTTCTTCATCCATGTTGTCATTGATAGTTTCTGGGTGAATTTAGAACTGAGTGACTCCACTGATAAAGGATAGCTGTAAGTTGTGCTGGTTCCTTCTATAATTTTCTTTAGATACATTTTCCCTTTGCTAATTTTAATCTGAATTCTTTTACTGTGTCATATCCTATCCAGGAGTATCCAACATTCCTGGGTGTGCTGAATCACTAAATGCAAGTTTTATCCTATAGCCATGGGACACACAGCTGTAAGGAGAAGCTTGACGAGCAAGGAGGTTGCTGATCATATTTATGTACCAAGTACACCATGTCACACTGGCTACATCTGATTTCAGAATGGCTATAGATGGAGCTGCCATGAACTGTCAGTGTTCTGAGATGTCCTATGCCCAGTTTTCTGGTTCAGAGTTTTGTCGTTACTGCTAACTGGCATGCAGATATAATGGCTCATTAGCCTCTTTTGGCTATGTTAAGGAAAGTCATCCTGTATGAATGGACAAGTGGTAAGTTAGAAAGCATGTAGCTCCATAATGAGTTTGTAGAACTGCCATATGAGCGCTGAACTCCTGACCTCCAAACTTGTTAAATGAGAGAATAAAAGTTGTGTGTTTAAACTACTGTTAATTTGCCCAGGGAACGGGGTGTAACAGGGTGGTTTATTTCAACTAATGCAATAAGCAATGGCTACACAGAGATGTTGTTTTATCATCAGGTTGAAGTTAAATTGTCCCTGACCTTTTCCCTTTCAATGATTAAGGGCTGGCTTGCAGGCAGGACCAGCACATTATTTTGGTGGTAGACGAAGAGTCAAGCAACTTGGATTTTGTGTTTAATCTCAGAAGCTGTGTATTTTAAGTTCTCTTGGCTTAGACTTCTTCATCTTAGAGTCTCTCTTGATATTTTTTATGTCCCATGGTTGTGTGAACTTCAAGTATTCAAGAGTTCTTTGCAAAAACAAAGAACTCTGATCATTATGAAAAATAAATGCAGGAATGCCACTAGATTTGCATTTTGAGACTTACTAATAAAACAACAAACACATCATAGCCTATGTGTGTGTTACAATATCCCATGGAGTCTGAGGCTTTATTAAAGTTGATCAAGTCACTCACTGTGCAGACTTTTACAAAACTCTTTTTACTTGGCAGTGATTCTTCAGGCTGATAGGAACCTTCACATGTCCTGTACTCTTTTCTTTTGCCTGGATGGTACCCAATCAGTCTATATAATGAGACAGGCCAAAGGACAAGGAATTATGCCCTAGGATAGTCTTTGCTCTGTTGTTTGGCGCTGCATGCAGAAACCACAATTTATGATGTGATCAGGAATGATATAAGTTGGCAGCATAATGAGGTTGGGATTGTTGGATAGCCCAGATGTTCATTGTGACCTTTGCTGGATGGAAAGTGTCAAACTTGGGCACATGCATATCAGTTTGGATAAAGACACCCCCCTTTTGGGGAGTCAAGGGGTCATGAATTTTGTCTCTAGGCAGCATATATGCGGTTGCCTGGCAACTGTGAGAACAGTTTAGTCCTTATTGTATGATCCTGTAAAGGATTTCATCCATCTTAAAAAAGCTAACAGCATAATTTAAATTTTCGGAGCAGAGTGTGGGTGTTCTCAAGTGGCAGAGCTTTATCTCACATCTAGTTAACAGACTCTAACTGCATAAACTCAGTGCTGCTGAAGCTTCCTTGCATTGGGGATGCTGTAAACAAAAACCAGAACTCGGCAGAAAGGCTGAGAGATCTTTCTTAGGAATATCTTCAGTACCAAATAGGAGAGGACCCAAATAATAGTCACCTAAAACACAAAAAGAGTTCTTGTTTGTACAGAAGAAATCTTGGAATGGAATTTCAAGGGTTAATATTCCAAGGGTTAATTCAGGGTTATTATAGCTGCACAAGGAGGACCCAAGCCCTTTTCATGCTTCTATCCTACCACTGCTAGTATATTCATTTCTCATCCCCAGGCTTCTTACCTCACACTCACAAAGTAGCTGCCAGAGTTTCCAACACTGTAGTGTCTCAGAGTAGCAATTAACACATAATAAAATGGGCCAATAAAGGCCTTCTTGTGGTGTCCCTCCTTTCCTTCTCTCCTTGTAAGAAAAGTAAATCATTCCTTAGATATATTCTTATTTGTCTTTCATTACAACTGGGTCACATGCCTTCCTCTACCCCTTGCTCCCAGACTAATCAAGGGCCAAGGAAAATTCATATACCTTCAACAAGTCAGGCCAATAATGTTCCAGCAACTTGAAATTGGGAGAGGAACTGCCTTCCCGGGATGGGTTGTTACCATCTTCCAGGAGCCTGAGAAAGGTCAGGTGTGTTAGAAAGGATGAGGGCCTTACAGCTGCTATGAAAACATCTCTCAGTACTCCTGGAATTCCTTCAACATTAATGCTGGTGTGTGTAGGGTAGAGGTGGCTGACTTGCCCTCAAAAAAAATTTCAAAACATTAAATTATATTTGGAAATAGCAATATTTTACTTTAAAAATGAAAGTTTTCACTTCTTAAAAAGTCCAGGGATCTGGCAGCATCTTGTCTGTGCACACACATGGGAGGATTTTTTTCCTTACAAAAATCCTTTTCAGGTTGGCCCCAGCACACGCTTTACCATTCCAAGTCATAACCTTGGCCTTATTTGTTCATGTATGTTGTATGTTACCTTCCTGTCTCCCCCTACCCCAGACATTTATGTGCATGAGCCTTGGTCTCGATGCTTTTAAGTTATGCAGACAGTATGAAATCAGAGACTAATCAAACTGCTTTATTAGACTCTATTATAGCAATTACCATGGTTCCTAATGATTTTTCTCCTATTGTCTGATTCTTTTGCTCCTCAGGTGTGTGTTTATGTTTTGCCTATGGAAAGAAGTATAGTAGTGATCACCATTATGACCCTTGACATAATATGAAAGTGCTTTAGCCTACTTACTGCAGCCTTGTATTCTTTTTTTTTTTTTTTGTCCATTGTGGGGCTTGAACTCTGGGCTTGGGCGCTGTCCCTGCACTCTTCAGCTCAAGGCTAGTGCTCTGCTTGAGCCACAGTGCCACTTCCGGTTTTCTAGAGGTTTATTGGAGATGAGTCTCACGGACTTTCCTGCCTGGGCTGGCTTTGAACCGCGATTCTCAGACCTCAGCCTCCTGAGTAGCTAGGATTACAGGCATGAGCCACCAGCACCTGGCAGCCTTGTATTCTTGTATAACTAGTTATTGGAAAGTACTTTACATGATTGACCTTAGAATTAGCAATGGTTGGTTCACCCAGTAATCTTGATGAAAAAGATAGTGATGGTATCTCTATGAATGTTTCATTTCTATTAGTGTTTCAAAATGTTATTCTGGAATGCAAAAACAGCATGAGTAGAGCTGATGGATAGCAACTGTATCTATAGAAGGTCCTTTGAGTAGCGGTGCTGGAGGGGCAGTAAGTACCTGGAAAAAAAAATATATATATATATATATTTACTCCTTTCAGGATAGAATCAGTTCCATCTAATTCATGCCTCCAGGGAACCTACACAGCTCCCAGAAACTCAGTTCTGCACTCCAGATTTGCTCATTTCTATTCAGAGAGGCCCACACTCCGCATTTGTATTGTCAAATCTGTTGATATTTTAGTTTGTGCCTGGGGACAGGAGAGACAATTCTTGACATCTCTAGTGACCTTGGAGAGTCATAATTTCTTTACCAAAAACTGTTTTTCATTCTTTTCTAATTTTTGGTCTAAGTTCCATGAGATGTAGTCATCTGTAACTCAATCTGTAACTCAATCTTTAGGTCTCCATATAAATGAGTTCGATTAGAATAATTGTCTGGGACAGGTACACGCATATTTTGAATTAGGCAGATAGCTGCATTATTTTATTTCTAACACTTATCAAGCACAGCCTAGTAATTTCGGGATCCCAAAGAGAGCCTCAGGGAATTTATTATAATCCTATATTTTCTTTTTCTTTTCTTTTCTTGTAAGGGTGATATATAGAGGCAGTACAGTTACATAAGTAAGGTAATGAGTACATTTCTTGTCAAACATTGTTACCCTTTCCCTCCCCCTATATTTTCAAATTAAATTTAAAATCATTTGGTTGTGGGAAATAACCACTGTGGGTAAACAATGTGTGAGGTATAGGCACTCATAATAAACTTTGAAACCATCAGTTTGGAACCATCAACCATTGATTTGAAAAGTTTGATCTAGAAGTTCTTTTAAATGCCTAATATTATACTCAATATGTATTTGGTTAAGTACATAAAGAAGTTGTTAAATAGGGATACAGGTGGACCCATTGTAACAATGAGATGTACAAGCCGAAAACGAACTTTACAACTTTCGTGCAGGGGTGAGGGGGTGGGGGTGGGGGAGGGAGGAGAGGATTGGGGGGGGCGGGGGGAGGATGGGAAGGGATGGGAAGGGGAAACAAAGGAGGAGGCTACAATGCTTGATAAGAAATGTACTCATTATCTTGCTCATGTAATTGTAACTCCTCTGTACAGTATTTTCACAATAAAAAAAAGTTCTTGCAGCATTGTTAATAGTGAGTAAATAATATAAATTAACTATGTATTAAGGGGGACTAGTTCAATGCATGATTATGTATCTATATATTGATATTGTTTTGCTGCTCTTAAAAAGCAATGGATATATTTGATATGAGAAGATATCAAACATGTGTTAAAACAGTATGCTTTATATTAACATTAAAATGTATATGCACATGCCAAAAATAATATATCAAATTTTAATCTTAATTTTCTTGGGAAATGTCTTTGTAAGGATATGAAAATAAGAAATGTGGGATGGCCAAAACTTAATTTTAGTTATATACTTGTAGTCATACTTTATAATAATATCTATCTATTGGGTATTATTTTATTCTCTAGTTCAGAATGGAAACCTTTGGAGTTACAATGTTCCTTCCAAGGAAGAATATCATGTGGAGAAGAACATAGGTTCTAGAGTTCTGCCAGGCCATCGTGGCTAGGTCATTGGCCAGGTGTTTGTTAGAGTCAGGTCCTAGGACATTCCTAGCCTTTTGTTGTTTTATCTGTAAAAGACAACAATAATGATCCTTCTCCCTTAACATCATTATAAAGATGAAAGGAACTGCTTCTAGGAATGGTAGAGCAAGGCTGTAATCCTAGAGTTTAAGGAGTTTTGGCCACATAGCAAGATCCTATCTTGAAAACAAAATAAAACAAAGCACAACTGCTACAGGTACCCTATCTTCAGAACATTAACTATTATTTTTATTATTGGTGCACATTTATAGCAAACATATAGAAATAACTGAAATGAATTCAAAACTTATCCTAGGCTTACAGAAACTAGGAAATTAGGGCATACAGTATAATTCCTTTGATAGGAAATAGCATATGTATTTTTAAAATTGAAGCTGAGGAAGGAGAGAAGTGACTGAAATGATAAGGCTGGGAAACATAAAGGCCCTTACCTGTAACAGAGGCTCAAAGCCAGTGGCCTTCAACTGAACATACATCATGACAGGCACATAAAACAAACTGGCTGAAACTAGCAGATCCACAGCATCAAAAGAAGGGGGGAAAGGGGAAATGTTGAATATCCTCCTAAATGTTTCATAAACTTCAATTATCTCACTCCTCTTCCCAGCTAGTCTACTAATTCTTCACCTTATCTCTTCTCCCCGGACAACAAGACCTGTATTTGATCCAGATTTTATCTCTTTATGGGACAGCTGATGTGACAATAATGTATAGTGCACTGAAGAGCTGAGCTCTCTGCAGAATAATGAAATAGTCACCTGTAAATGGGAAGACATGCTCAAGGATAAATACTATCCAAAGAAGAGCCTGTGCATGAATTGACAGGGGTGGGTCAAAAACCAAGCATCTGGCATGCTTAGGGAAGCTGAAGAACTTCCAGTCTTAATTGAAGGAAGGAACCTAGAGCAGTGGAATCATTGTCTGTTGTATTATTTAGATGAAAAGCCAGGCAGGTTGTAAGAACAGTGACTGACTGACATTGATAGTCTTCCATCTGGAGTTTAATCTGTTCTCATGCATCTGTGACAGTGGTGTGTCTTTCAAAGCAGGGTTATGTAATTCAGAAGGCATCAAGCAAGAAGTCATAGTTCCTGTTATTAGTCACACATCTGGGGCCACAGGGCAATTCTAGGGCCTTGCCTTTGCTTCAGTTGGAGAGAATATGATGGCCTGTGATGTGGTTCCTAATAAGGAGTTCACACAGATGACAGGACTAAACTGTAGTAGCAAGGTGCTGCTTCAACTTTAGTCAGCTCTCCTACAACTGGTTTTCTTTTCCGAGTCACAGGTGCATCTCTTCATTGCCTATCTTCATTGTGACTTGTTATTGTGCTAGGCACAGCCTGTCCAGTTATAGTAAAGGACAGAGCTGCCCAGAGATTCCCGGCCCTCAGATCCCTGGTGGCAGGTACCTTAAGGATCATCATCAGTTGTCTCATGTGAAGCAGCTCTGGGAGATTCCTTGAAACATTTAAGGTTTCTGCTTCTGTCAACCTCAGAGAGAATATGTGGCTGTTTACAAATAAAAATATTACTTCAATAGGCTAATTCAAACAAAGTATAAACTACGACACTGTCTTTTATGAAAACCAGGCAAACTAACTGAGTTCCTTTAGTTTGGAGTATTTAGTTCATTTCGCTGCTTTCTGACAAAGAGGATAGAAAAAAAACTACATAATCAGAAATGGCTTTTATTACTTGAAAAAAGCAAGGTGTCCTCTGCTTTTGGGATTAAATTCAAGTGTGAATTAATTTAGTGAGTTGTGGTCAATTGGACATTGTATAAAAATTTATAACTTGGGGAAATGCTCCGTAGAGGAATTAAACACCCTAATTTTCTAGGAGTAGATCAGTGAATCTAAAGGAATAAACAGTTACACAGCCAACGATTCTCAGGGTTCTCTTTACTGGCCTAAGAGGAAAGACATAGGCTACAAGGGTCATGTTGTATAGTGATTAAGAAAGTAGATTCTGGATTCACACTGCCTGATGTAGAAGCCTGGCTGCATCACGTATAAGCTGATGGTGCAGAGTAAGTCATTCCTCTTCTCTGAACTTTAATTGTTATCTGTGAAAGAGGGAATAGAATGGCACCAACTTGTAAAGTGACTGGTTTATGCTCTCTTTGTAGATTCACTTTTGTTCTCCTTGGGAACTCTGGAAGGAGGAGTAAGTGAGAATGATACTTTAAGAATAATCTGAAGCAAATTTTATACATGATTAATATGGTAAATACAAAGGCATTGTTCCAGGACTTTATAGTTGGGTAAAGTGGTCTGTTGGATAATCCATGGAGATTTGAAGTAATCAAACATAGACTTGTAGTATCATACAAAATATGTTTCTCACTTATGGGATGAGAACTCCCCACCTGCCAAGCAGGATCCTAAGAGATTTAGTAGGATTATCTCCCTGAATCCTTTTAACATCCTTATGGCATAGGTATTATTTTACATTTATTGTTGTCTGTGATATTAAAGAACTCACTCAGATCTCAGAACTCAGCTCAATTGGAAATGATTCTTTGATTCCCAGCAGCTGGATTCTAGATATCCTCTCCCTGCTTCCTTAGTTATGTTTACAGGTTTCTTTGACGAAAGAGCCTTCCCCACCAACCGCCTGAGCTTTACACAGGCTCTCATACACTTTTCTTGCTATAGCCAGTGTTGTGAGAGAATCCTTTTCATGCAGGTGAAGCATGGTTAGAAGGATTTATTTTGCATTTTTCATGATGCTCAGCTCTTCATCTGGCTTTGTGTTTAATCTGTTGCCAGAGAAACTTTCATTACAGCTTTTTCTGACCCCCATGTACTTTTCTGTGCTTGATACTCCCAAAACCTGAATGCTCTAAAGTAGAGATATTTATATGCTATATCAATTTGAGGTTTTGTGTTCCTATGTGTATAGAGGAGAAAAGTTACAATTATTAGGTATATCCAAGAAGTGACTTTTTTCCTACTTAGTTGGTGTAGAAAATAAGACTGTGTCCACCATTACTTAACTTTATTAACATATGGATATCACTTAAAGGGAAAAATCACTATAACTCCTAATACTGACTTAGGGTTTTTTTTTTTCATTTTTAAATCAACATGCTCTAGTTGTACAATGGGTCTCCTTGTGAGATTTCTGTTAATATTTGCCATGTACTATTGCCCTATTGTACTATTGCCCTTTCTTCTTTCTTCTTTTTTCATACATATGCATAAAGTTTTTCACTTTTTGCCCTCCCCTTCCCACTGTTACTCATCCCTAGAAGGTCCCTAATTTACATACCTGTCATTCATGTTTAAGGACTAGATTTCACATATGAGAGAATATATTAGATATTTGTATTTCTCAGTCTCACTTATTTTGCTTAACCTGATTTCTAGTCTTATTCATTTCCTGCAAATGACATAATTTTATTCTCTTTTTGTGACAGAGTTACTCTATTGGGTATATACCCTATATTTACCATTCATTCATCAGATGGTGGGTATCTAGCCTGATTGTGTATTTTCACTGTGAGGAATAGTGCTACCATAAACATTTATAAGCTTCTATCTTGATTGTATGTTGACTTATATTCCCTCAGATAGATGCACAGCAATGATAGAGCAAGGCCACTTAGAATTCTCTGTTTTAGTTTTTGAAGAAACCTTCCATTGTAACTGTACTATGGCAGGTAAAGGCTTCTTCTCCCTATATTGCCACCAGCATTTATTGTTTGTTTCCTTGATGATGGCATTCTGACGGGATGAGATGAAATCTTAATGTCATTTTGATTAGAGTTAAATTTATTATTACTAAATTATTATTACTAAACTATGTAAAAACATAGGTTTTTAAGTCTTAGACAAACATGATATGTGAACATATTTATAATAAGATATAATGAAAACAAACCAAATTTAAATAAGCAGCATTAGTTTAACACGATAGATTATGTTGTTTTGCTTAAACAGAATTGTCTGTGGAAATATCAGTCTGAAATATCTGTTACGTGAGAGGTTCCATATCAGTTTCCATACCTACATTAGACTGGGTTATGTGATGATGCAATTTTCTTAACACTACCAGCCACTACCACTGGAACAAGCTATTTATACCTCACCCTTATGCTGAAGATTAGGGTACAAACATCATACTCAGATTCTAAGTCTGTTTCTTTTATCTTTGGTTTGTGACAAAATAATACTGATACCATCATGACTATCAATGCAAATACAAACCCATATACAGCTGCCACTGCCCATATTTTAGGTGCTGTGTAGTGGTTCCAGAATGTTCCAAAAATATTTTAAACCAACATTATCTAAATAACAAATTGAAAATCCAGTCGAGAAAATTCAGGTACCCATGAACATGTGCAAAGGCTCTATGATAAAGAAGTAGGTCAATGCTTGCTGCTCTTTGAACATGATTGCATTTCCTTTGCTTGAAATGTTTTTCTCTTGGAGTATTACATGACCCACTCTCTATCTTCATTAAGGTCATTGTTTTGTGCCATTTACATGAAAACACCTCCTCTGACCATCTTGAATTAGATGACAGTATCCACAGGTTGGCTCCTTTCTCTACTGCCCTGTTTTCCTTCTGAGTTCCCATCACCTTCATTTCTTGTTTGCTTTATTTCTGCCTTTGCTGTTAGAATATAAGTTCTGTTGACAGTGAACTTAAATTTACTCACTACTGAATCCCACAGTAGCTGCTAAGGATCTGTTGAACTAAGGAATGAATGTCCTTCCCTCAAACTGTGTTTCCTTTTTACTATATCCGCAGTCCCAATCTCCACATGAGAGAGATTTGTTGAAAGAGACTCATTTTAAACCTCACCCCATCTAAGCTTATATCTCCTCTGCCCCCCATTGCAACACTTAAAAGTCTGTTTTGGGACACTTCTGTTTCTCCTGGGTAGTCTTGATACCTTTTCCTCATTTGTATAAAGAAAAGTAGACCCTGTTTTTTTTTTTTTTCTAAGCATAGCATCTGTGTCCAATTAACACCAAGAATTTCCCCAGTATCCATTAGGAATGCAGAAATGTAGTCATAAATGGGAATCATTGTGAAACACCAGAATACTTGGATTTAAATATCATTTGGTTTTGTTCCACAGTATCTTGCCCAGTGACTAGCACACAGTACAAATTGTATAAGTGTCAATGGATACATATCAGATGATGTAAAATATATTAAGGTTTGGGAATTGGTTTCTCTATGATCAACCTGATGCTAATTCTATAGCAGAAGAAATTCATTTCAGTTCAGTTGAGATGTACTTATTTCCATTGTGTGGAATGGTGGCTACAATGAGGAACATACTGCTATTGAATTCAGCATCTGGCAGAGAGGACTGATGGAGGGTGAGACAGCCACGGAGATGGTATTTGTTCATTCACCCATTTGTTCTTCAGTTATGGTATAATAATACATGCTTGTTAATCTTAGGGGAAGAGAGAGACACAAATAATACTAATGACAATTGCGGTTAGTGCAACCCAGAAAAGTAATGCAGGCATATGAAAATGAACATGTACTGTGCCCGTTTCTGAGGCAAGGAAGCTTCTCACTGAGGCAAGACATTGAACCCCCAAAATGAGGGAACCTTAACTCAGGGCAGCAGCAGACAAATAGCATTGTGCAAGAGGATCTGAAGTGTAACATGGTAATAATAGAGGAACCCTGAATTGCCCTAGGAGTATGGGCTTGAGAGAATTATTTCAGCTGTTTGTCTGAAAAGGTATATGGACAGGAAAATTTTTGACTGGCACTTGAGGGATGATAGGCCACTGATAGGAACACAGAAGAGATACTTGGCAATCCACGCCAAAGTACCAGCCTCCTCGTATACATAGAGCTGGCTTATCTGGCTGGAGAATATAACAGGAAAGGAATTGCTGAATTGCTGAGTTTATCAAGAACCGTTCCAGCAAGGTTATCATAGTGATGAAAGACAGAAATATCTGTGGGCCATAAGTCACAAATTCTAAACATTACCTGGTTGAAAATCAAAGCTTGTTATGTTTAAAAGGTTAATAGTGTATAAAGAATCAGCTAAGATAATTCTTAGCTGATACTACCATTAACATTTCCATCAATTAAAGATCTTTATCATTAGCAATGTATGTCAGCCTTTTAAAACAACTTATCACATGGAATCACAGATACTTTTTTTCAGGAAAAAATGAGATAATTTGTTAGAAAAATATTACAAATTATATTGAGTTGACATCGCTCAATTACAGCTACATTACTGAATTACACCTGTTCTTCCCAGAGCTAAGGGAATTTATTAGCACAGGCCCCATTAGAGCTAATGTGAAATACACTTCTAAAGCTCTTTGAATCTGTTAGAAGGACTTTTCCTGTTGATACTGTACTAAAAGGCTTGACAAGATGAGTCACAAGGACTTTATTGCTTACAGGGTTTTGGGTGACCATCCTACTATTGTTTATTCTCATAGGCTATGCTGGCCTGAAAAGTCTGTTCTGACATGCTTTTCCAACCTTTCAAAGAATAGTTGTGCTCCTCAGCCAGAGGGACACAGAGTTGCTGCTCCTTTCCCAGCTCTTGCTTACCTGCAGTTTGGTTTTCATTACCAGCCATTATACTCACTGCCCACAACCACCTCTGCTTATTGATTTGGGACCTGTGCCAGTTTCTAATTGTTTCCTCCAAATTGAGTTTGCTCTGGATTGCTGACTCTTGTCTAGTAATTTCTCTCCTCTATATTATACCTTTCCTTGCTCTCCCTCATTAATTTCCTGAGTAGCTAGAAAAGCCATGGATTTGACCCATCTAACTCCTACTAAGGCCACATGAGGTACAATGACATAAAATCCTCCTTCAAAAGTATGGACTTCTTCACCCATCTTTCTTTCTTCCCAGAATGTATTCTTTCTGTCTGAATGTGTTGTGGGTGTCATTTTTATTATTTAACTGATAACTTCTCAAGAGGCTTAGCAGTTTGAAGTATTCTGTGTGTCACCTCCTATTGGAGATCTCTTAAATACTTATTTTTCAGTTTCCCAACAGCTACTCACCTTTCAGGATGGATTTTAAAGACTCTTTCCCAGATGAGTGTAGGAAGATGAGCACCTGGTACTTTTGGTGCTCTTTGTTTTCCTTCACCATTATTTTGTGTTCCTTTGGTGATGGAATGGAGTTCATAGTTTTACATTTTCTTTTAACATTTATCAAAATACCACAGCACTTGTATTATGAAACAGAAAGAAATTCAAAAGTGTTCTGTGTTGTCATTTAATTTAGAACCAATATTTGGTACCTGGTATTCTCTATAATAAGAAAAGATAATATTCACTTAATTAAAAATAATATAACAGATTCTAAAAGAATAATCAGTTTCTTTTTTTGTACTTTTTTATTGTAAAAATACTGTACAGAGGGGTTATCCTTATATAAGCAAGGTAATGAGTACATTTCCTAGCAAGCCTTGTTGCCTCCTCCTTTGTTTTCCCCCTACCATCCCTTCCCTCCCACTTCCATACCTACCCTTTCCCCCGCCACCCCACCGAAGTTGTAAAGTTCATTTCAACATAGTGTTTTGTACAT
Organism: Dipodomys spectabilis; assembly: GCF_019054845.1. Lineage (NCBI taxonomy): Eukaryota > Metazoa > Chordata > Mammalia > Rodentia > Heteromyidae > Dipodomys > Dipodomys spectabilis. The sequence continues at coordinate 22,988,139 of NW_024870731.1, read as the reverse complement.
CTCATTGTTACAATGGATTAATCTACATCCTTATTTAAGCATTTTATTTTTTTCTCTTCCCCTCCCTGAATTAAAGAAGTGTGTATACAAGACGCAGGGCACCAACATCAAATACAATGAAAACAGGAATTATACCATGGGTGAGGAACATACAAAGCAACAAAAAAATCACATGGTACATGATAAATGTTAGAAACAATAGCAAGCAAGAAAAAAAGATATTTGTGTTCATTTTGCTTAACATCATCTTATATGCTCATATGTACATAGCTTTTGGCCTTTTCTGCTTGTCCTACACATGTACTAGTTATTGCAAATAAGGGAAACCATGGGACCTGTGTTTCTTTGGGCCTGGCTTACTTCACTTAATATAATTTTTTCTAAGTCTTTCCATTTCCTAACAAATGGGGCAATGTCATTTTTTCTGATGGAGGCATAGAATTCCATTATAGATGTATGTATATATATATATATATATATATATATATATATGTATATGTATATATATCTCACATTTTCTTGATCCTTTCATCTACTGAGGGGCTAATCAGTTTCTTCTTAATAGATGAGAAGCCTCAGAACATTATTATAACTAGTGTTCATTCTGTGCAATTTAATGTTAATATTATTCACAAGGTTGTTCTGGTGCCGGCACCATTGTGTGACAAGGCACAGACATAGAACTTTTCTTATTTACAATGCAACAGAGTAATTTTGTCTGTTGAATCTAATAACAGCAAATTTGTACTTTGAATGCTTTTATTTTTTATCAGATTTTCTAGTGACTAATTTCATCACATTTCACAGATATCTATCTGTGGCAGATTGCGAGGCAAGAGATGCCCTGATCTTTCTTATAGATCATTTGTTCAACACTGATGTGTTTAAGTTGAAAAGATAAGCCCAAACAATGGTCTTTCGTAGCTGTGAGTATGAGACCTGGTGTCAGTTACCAAGTTCAACCTTTTTTCTCCTGGAAATGTGAGAGAGGTGGCATTTACTTTGCAGGATTGCTGCTAGGAGTTACTGAGATGTTAAATAGATTTAGCTAGCCGAAGGACCACTGTGTCAGGACTCAGCCAATTTTGGCAACCCTGGAAAGAATTTAAGTGTGGTGTTTGGTATGTAATTGAATCTAATAACTGATTTTTGCCATGATTAATTATTAGTAGCTTGTATATTCTTTACCTTTTTAGGGGTACCTAGAAAGAAAACACAATGATATCTTCATTTAGGCAGATATAAAGCTCTTGCATGATGCGGATTTGAAGCAAATCTTTATATTAGGCTCCAATAGAAACCTTTCTTTGAAGGTTATATCCTTCCCAGTTTTCCCAAGCTTGTGCCTTCTGATGGTGTATGGAAATTACTAGACCATGTTTATGGAGAGCATCTTCATAGAGCAGATGTGCTTTCTCACTTATCATTAGATGCAGTGTAACTTTTGCCCTGCCTCATGAATTTTGACTCTACTTTGGAAAAAGGATCACACATAACTCTTGATAAATGTTCTCAGATTAGCTTCCAGAACTTTGTACAGAAGGGTTTTAAACTGCACCCACCTCTTTGCATGTATTATATTTCTTTTTTGGCTTAAAATTTGCATATTTATTATTCATGAACAAACATCCATCAAAAACATTTGGGGTCCTGTCATTTGCCAAACATGTAGCGTCTAGAAAAATGAGTGTATTTTAGCCAATGAAACATGAAAGCCAAAAGTAACCTAAGGAGATAAGAGTACCGTAGCTGTGGAGTCAAAGCAAGAAGATGCCATGTAGGCATTAGAAACTCAGCATCTTCACCAACCCTTCTGTTACCATCATAATTTCTCCTCTGGATCACTTTTTCATAGATTTTTATAAGTATACTTTTCACATTTTAATCTCTGAATTTGGAATATAGAGAAACTGATGGCCATGTATTACCACTCTAATTAGGAAACAGTTAAGTAGCAGTCATAACAAAACTGTTGTGGCCTGCATATACATAAACCTTGAAAGTTTTAGGGTCCAAATACCCATGTTCTTGGTGACTCAGAGGATGGCCATGCATAGGCTACAGTGATATATGCCCAGTTTCTTACCAGTGGATTAGAAGATCAAGCCAATCAATGTCTGACTCTAAGCATGTGCTTACAAAAAATTATTTTTGAAAAGTTTCGGATATACAGAAAAGTAGTGGAACTAATAGAACAATGTTCACCCACATCTGCAAATCAAGAGACCAAGAGGAACCAGGCACCATTGGCTCATGCCTATAAGCTACTCAGGAGGCTAAGATTTGAGGATTCAAACAAAGCCAGCCTGTGCAGGAAAAGTGAGTGAGACTCTTATCTCCAGTTAACTACCAGAAAATCAGACATGGTGGCTATGGCTCAAAATGCTGGAGTACTAGCCTTGTGCAAGAAGACAAAAAGGGTGGAGGAACAGCGGGTCTGGGCCCTGAGTTCAACCCCCATGAATGACAGAGAGAGACAGAGACAGAGACAGAGACAGAGAGACACACAGAGAGAAACAGAGAGAGAAAGACAGAGACAGAGAGACACACAGAGAGAAACAGAGAGAGAGAAAGGGAGAGGGAGAGAGAGTGAGTGAGTGAGTCAAAGAGAGAATCAGAGAGACCAAGAGGAATGATGATTTACAGAGACTTGATTGATATCCATCTCTTGGCAGGCATGGATTCTGTGTAGTTCAATCAGTGTTAATATGAAAGTATCGAAGCTTACTTTAGTGAGTTCTAAATGGAGTTGTGCTCTCAGGTGTTTAGGAGAAAGCCCTTGGGAGGAGAGGAAGAGGCGCTGGAGAAGCCCCATTTCTGCATTATTCTGCTGATGTGTTTACATGCTCCTTTCCTGCTGGGTTACCAAACTGATCTCACAAGAAAAAGTTTGCAAGAATAAAGTATAAGCAACTCTTGCTCTGTTTTACCATTGGGTTTTGGGGATAATGACCAAATGGGAATGGGATGCCCATGGGACAATCATTCTGGCAGTATAAAGTAATACTTCATGTATAAATAAATAGCTGATAGTAGCAAGGAATACTACATATAACTCCATTACCCCTGGCAATTGGACCACATGATGTCTCCTTAATTCTCTGTAAACTTTCTAATCTACTTACAGACAAATAATTAGAAAACTTTGTTTTGCTTCAACTCAAACATACCTAGATATTAACATTAGAATTTTTAAAAATTGCATTAACAGTTTTCTCATTGATATACAATTTAACAAAGGAGATAGTATAGTCTACCTTATAAAAAGAAAGTGTCTTTGACTGTAAGGCTTAATAAAACTATTAATAATTCTGAATGGACAAATAAATTGGTGGCCTATTAACTTAGCTGTTTTCCCTAACTTGCTCTTTGTGCAAATGAGGGTTTGCACTGACTCTCCTGGTCCTAGTGGGTACTCTGGTTCCACATTTCAAAAGCAAGAAAGGCTCAGGATTATCTGGGTCTTGAAGAAATGATTTACTTAGATTATAGGCTGTAGCTATGTTTTATTCTGGTAAAACCATTGTATCTCTGAACTTGGCAAGATGAGGTATGTTTTATTATAATTCAACAAATGCTTTCAATTACACATAATAATCTAACTTTTGAGTTTTATTCTTTTTTTTTTTTTTTTTTTGGCCGTTCATGGGGCTTGAACTCTGGGCCTGGGCGCTGTCCCTCAGCTCTTCAGTTCAAGGCTAGCACCCTACCATGTGAGCAATAGCACCACTTCCGGCTTTTTCTGCTTATATGGTGCTGAGGAATTGAACCCAGGTCCTCATGCATGTGAGGCAAGCACTCTACCACTGAGCCAACTTCCCAGACCCGAGTTTTATTCTTTTGAGAAGATTTTATTCCAGAGCAGAAAGCCTCCTTTCCTTTAACATTATTACTCCTTCTAGAACTGAATATAAAATAGTGTCATTGAAAAGGATTTAGACACTTGAAGAGATTCTTCTTCACAGTTTACAAATGGTATTTTCTAATTAAAAAACCCAAATAATTATTTACTAATATTTATTACCCCCAGGAACTTATATCATTATAATGGTCCTTCTTTGCTACAAAGTCATGTTGTTTGACCTGTGTAGAAGAGCACACTTCCAGAGGAATCTTTTAAGTCTGTAGTAATTCTCTAAGGATGTAGTGATCCACCATTTAATACCTCTACAACAGATTTTTAGAGAGTAGAGCAATACAAAAAACAAAATGCATTGACAAGTTTTGGTAAGAATTAAGTTTAAGATTTTTATACTTACGTTGATCTCCTAATACATTCAGAGAAGGTCCGTACATTAAATTACATCTATGCTTGACATCTCTTAATCTGGAAATATACTGCTTCATTCCTGCTGTAAACTTGTTACAAAAACAAGGCCTGTTGTTTTATAGGAGTTTATGCTTTCTAGTTTCTTGTTGTGTTGTTTGTTTATCCATCCATCTTATTTCTTACAATGGGAGTTTTCTTTAGGTTTGATTTATATAAGTACTCTTGGCAGGAGTGATTCAGTAAAGTATGTTTTGTATTACTTTCATCAGGAGGCACCCTCTTTTTGGAAATCTCATTAGTGACGTGAAGATTGATTAGTAGGTGTGACAGATTTCAACTTGACTGTTCCATCTTGAAGTTCATTCTGTTTTCAAGTTCTGTAGTCATTGTTCATGAAATGGTTTCTTTTAGTGGTGATTGCAACTGCAATTGATTAAGTGATTGCCAAAATTATAATTCCTAATTGTTATTCCTTTTCTATTTACTACCTAGACTTATTTGCTCTAAAGAACTTTTCTTCATCTAATAATGCTATTTAGCATTCATGTTTTCTATTCCTTAATTTATATTTATCTTAACAGTGTCGTTTAGCTTATCATACAAGTTGAATATATTTAATAGACTTGGAATAAATATGTAATTCTTAGAATAGAAAAATACTCATGTACCATCTCATATCATCTAGTATTCTCCAAGTAATATATGCTATTTTTTTCTGTTTTACAGATACAGAATGTGAGGCATAGTGAGACCACACACTCAGTAATCTGACAGCAGAGCTGAGCGTAGTTACTCCAAACTTATGGCAATTTTCTAGATTGCCAAAGTTCTGGCAGACTGATCTTGGAGCTGGAACCACAACAGTTATTTATAATAGCAAACTAGTGAGAAAGCACAGAACTCTCCAGTAATTTGTGTTCTCTCTACCATTATGGCCACTGTGATCTATTGTGCTTACAGGTTTAAATCAATAATCAGAGTGTATTAGAGTCTAGGGTGACCTAATAAACTTCTCAAGCCTCTCCAATAGAGCTTGCAGATGAAATAACTTAAAACTTTCTCTTGTCTTTATTTTTCATCATCTAAAACTCATCATTAAAATCCAATAGGAACCATTGTTGTTGGCATGAGAAGAAATGCTTCACCTCCTGGGGGGTGACTCCCAAGGGTAAGTGAGAAAAGTAGAAGAGTCAGAGTCAGAAAAGTCAGATACTCTGACTTCAGGGAGAATAATATAAAATTTACTGTATATATACATTTGTTGATCTGGTTGTTGTGTTGTTTTTTTTTATCTCTCTGAAGATCTATCTTCTCATATGACTCCTGTTCTTTAGTCTTTAAAACAGTATCTGAGTCTTTTTTGTCTTCTAAAGACCTCATGAGGTTTGCTAGCTCTAGACGATTCCTAGTTCTAAGAGGAAGCCATTAAATGGAAACTGTAATATTCATATGTACGGGCTATTTATATCATGTATTCTTGTCTGCTTTCAGCAGATGACATTGTTCTAACCTATTGTAGGTCTTCAGTATGTATTTGTAAAATGAATGAGTGAATGAGGGAGAGAATGAATGAAGTAATATCACAGCAACACCATGTCTGGACCCCCACCATTAAAACTGGTAATCATTTGGTTGCTAAAATCTTCTTGCACAACCAGTAGTTCATAAATGTTTTGCCCAGATTCATAAAAATGATGCTCCTTTACTCACTCACCTTCCAGGAGCATCTGAGCCACTCTTTTTAAATGACCCAGCATGCCTTGATTTATCGTTCATTTGATTTAACTTACTGAAGGTGACCTTACTGCGTTTTTCTGCCAGAACTCATGCAGGATCACAGTTGGTGGTGGTCCCTAGGGAATAAATTGCAGGCAGTAGCTCTCAGTCATTTTTGGAATACTTGTTTCCTATAACTTTCTTGTGGCTATCTAACTGCACACAGGCCTTGAGGCTGTTGATGGCATTTTGTTGACAGGTTGCATTGACCTGTAGTTCATGGAACTGTTGTTGAATTACCTATAGGATAAGAACATTCTTACTTGTGGGTAAAAGGTGTCATTATTTCTGGGAACTCTGAACAACGAACTTGAAACGCATAAACCTGTACTCTGATTTCTAAAGCTTTAGCATTTAATTGGGATGATAAATAGAGTAGGTGAAACCACTTTTCATAATGTTGGTTTAAAAAAATTGAAAGTAACAGATTTCTGATCTTCAAGAAATATATGAAAGTTAGTAATAAAGTAGTCCACAAACATTGAGGTTGAGACACGGATGCAATTCCCCCTTTTAGGCAAGTGAGCAGTTCTAATTTTCATTCTTCAGGATTTGCAAAGAGTGTTTATAACAACTTTCCAGAATCTGTCAGATACTGGGTAGAAACCTGTATGACCTGTGACTTGGCATATTAATGGAGGCTATGAAAAGGTATCTGAATTTTACAGGGATAAATTTTAATGAGTTTGGTTTGTGTATCATTAACCAGTGTCTGGTAGTTACCAAAGCTCGTAAACAAAGTTTTTTTGCCGGTGGAGTTCTGTATCATCTTACCACACAGATACATGACCTCAAGTTAAAACAAACATGCAGCATAGAGATTTTGTGTATAGTTTGTGTTGAATTAGAGTAACTTTTGAGATCATGTTGAAGCATGTCACTTCTCTGCTCAAAACACTCCAGGAAGTGTGGGGAGAGATGGGAGAGAATGATATAAGGAGTGACATTGATCAAGATGCATCAAAATCATAACTTCTGCAATTGAGACCCCTTTGCACAATTAGTTAATAAAAATAAATTATATATATTTATATATATTTTGGAAAAAACCCACTCCAATGACTTGCAATTTTAATCCAAGTCCCTTAAATGATACAGAGACCCTTTTCACTAACTATAATTTTCCGCTCACTGTTTTCTTACCTTTTTATTCAGTCGTAACTTCTCATTCTTCAAACATGCCTATCCTCAGTCCTTTGCACAGAAGTTCCTCTTTGTAAGACTTTTTCCCTGGCTCATAACTACCTTTTGTTTAATATAACTTTATTTTCTTTATTTTCCTTTCCTTTCTTTTCTTTTTCTTCTTTTTTTCCCCCTCCTCTTCTTTTCTTTTCTTTGGCCTGTTCTGTGGCTTGACTTTGGGGCATGGGCACTGTAAATGAGGTTTTTATTGCCCGAGGTTAGCACTCTGCTACTTGAGCCACAGCTCCATTTCCAGCCTTTTTTGGTGGTTAATTGTAGAAAAGTATCTCATGGACTTTCCTGCCTTGGCTGTCCGTCAACCAAGATCCTCAGATCTCTGTCTTCTGAGTAGCAGGATTGCAGGTGTGACCCACCAAAGTTCACCTTCAATTTAACTTTCTCAAAAGGGCTATCAGACCCACTTTATTTAAAATCACTGTGTGTGTGTATGTGTCTCTCTCCCCATCTTCCTGATCCCTGTAAGACTATACTATTTTGTATATGTGTGTGCATGTGTGCATGTGCATGTATGTGTATGTTTGAGCATGTATGTGTGCCAATCCTGGGGCTTGATTTCTGGGCTTGAGCATTGTTCCTGAGCTTTTGTGCTCAAGGCTAGCTAGCACTTCACCACTTGAGCCTCAGCTCCACTTGTGGCTCTTTTGGAATTAATTGGAATTAAGAGTCTCATGGGTTTTCCTTCCCAGGATATCTTCAACCCTTGATCCTCAGATCTCAGCCTTCTGAGGAGCTAGGTTAACAGTCATGAGTCATAGATGCCAGCATTTCCTCTTTTTTTTGCACTTAGTGTTGAATGTAGCTACCAATCCTGTACATTGTTTATCTGCTTTTCTACCACTAGAAAGTGAAACCAGTGTTTTAGGCTGCAGGTCCAGTTCCAGGTGTCTAGGTATCAGGTCTAACCACTTGTTTCAACAGGCCACCTAAAGAGATTTGCCATTGTTAAAGGCAGAGAAAGGAGGTTTATAACAGACCACGGGATTGGGTAGGGAAAAGGCAAAGTAAGCACTTAAGCCCATCTTTGAAGTACAGTCATGAGCCTTTGATTTAAATATAAAAAGGTTTTTTTCCTAAATAGTCCTAGTTACAGGTATAATCTTGTTGATCATTATCTTAGTCTTGGTTTTTGGAGTGGTTATGCAGAAGTTATTATTATTGCCATTACTTAACAAGAACAATCTGGTCAGGATAAACAAGTAATTGTTGCCTGCTGCATGATCTGTTGTAGAGAGTATGCTCTTTGTTTGAGTACAGTTTTCTCCATCCCTCTGTATAAAGATGTTATTGGTCAATCCTGTCTTTCCTGGATTCCAAGATGGCTACAACATGAAATATGTCATAGCAAAGATAGAGACAGAAATGGCAATAGTCATGCCTTTAGTTAATTTGTAGTCATAAAGGGGTTAGTGCTTTTCAGTACCATCAGGGGAAATACCTGTTTGTTATATAAGAAATTGTTGGCGGTGATGGAAATGCATATGTGGATACTAGCCACGTGTACTAAGTGAGCACGTAAAACGTGCGTAATGCAAGCAAGTCCCTTAATTTTAAGTTAATTTAAATAATAATAGTCTTCACCTACCACATTGGACCCTACAAATTTTAAGTGTTTTTTAAAAATTGAATTAATGAATGGACCTTGAAGAGCATTGCTCCTTCTACTTAAAGGAATTTTGTTTAAAATGTAGATTCTATTAGAGGTACTGTATATTCTAGGGTATTCACAGTGAGACATCCTTGTATTATTAACATACGATTATCAAAAATGAAAAATTCTGTTTAGGAAATTTAAAGTGTGTCTAAGGTCTGGTTATAACAAGCTCTCAGGTGATATCTCTATATTTTAAATAGCAAGGTCTACATAACTAATTTTGTCTTGTTTTTTGTTTATGTGTTACTAAGACAGACTAGGTGATTCTTTATTTCCTGGACAAGAGAGGTTATTAAAAATCACCCACTAGATGCAAATAATAGCCTGTAAGTCCAAAAGACCACAAAAGAAAAAAGTTATTCCCTTATGCATGATATAAATGTGTTTCTCTTTGTACCTTTTTATTTCTAGTTTGGCTGAATTCACTTTTATTTGACTTGATATTGTTGTTAAATTCTGATTTGTAGCTGCCTAATATGCCTACTTGATTTGCAGTCTATTTTTCAGGTCACTGAAGATGTGCATCAGTTACCACTTGCAAAGAATTTTCGAGTAGTGCTCAGGTCTGTATCCTTCTGTTACCAGGTATAGCTGAGCTAAATCAAACTCCCACAGTAAAAAATCTCATCAGTCTTTTCCATTGTTATAATCACATTGTTCATCTACAGAATAAACATCACCCAGTTATTCCCTCAGGGAAGAGTTTAAATCTTGTTCATAAGCCTTACATTGCTGCAAATCCATGGTCGTTCTTCTTAATTATCGTATGCTCTTTTCTAGGTAGAATTTTTTTTTTCAGAGCAGTAAATCTTGGTACAGATCAATTTTAGGTGTTGTTAGTGTTTAACAACAATTAAGGTACTGATGAATATGTGTAATATCACCTGATTTATCATTTTCGTATTGGTTTTTCACAAATATATCAGAGGCAAAATTTACAGTACCTGTCAAGAGAAAAAGGACAAAATCATCCTAAGACTCTATTTCATTTTGTCTCAGAATAGGATCAGGAATGGGTACATATTTGAATCCATTTGTCAGAGGCTTCTTCTAGTCTGCCTATCCTATCCGCTGTCCTTCTGCCTGAGCTGGGCCTCCAGGGAAGTTTTAGTGCCTCTGCACTGCTAACTGGCCCCAGCATGTTCTTCCTGTTGGTTGTTTATTTTCTTCCCTCTGTCTTGGATTTTAGTCTACCCCATCCCTCTGCCTGCCTCCACTTCTCAGAGTTTGGCTTTTCAATACTCCAGAGTAACAGTAACAACAATCACAGCAGTAGGTAACATTTGTTGAAGAGCTTTGATGAACCAAACACTGTGCTAAATAAAAGTTTTACATATGTTCTGTCATTTGATCCTCACTACAATGAAAGCTGTCAGCCAAGATGTACTCTTTCCATTAAAAAAATTAATTTTGCAGATAAGAAAACAGTGGTATCATAGAAAAGCCAATTTAACCTGCCCAAACTCATAGTTAGAGATTTGGAGGAGGCTGGGTTTGAGTCCGGGACATCTGATTCTAGCATTGTTCTTCTTGTCTATTGTACTTGCCAGATTATCCTTTCTCTCAAGGATATTCCTTTACTCTTGTTTGCTTAGACTTAAATATTGGTGCCATTAGCCAAAACGTAGAGTCTAGGTTCATAGGGCTTCTCACTCATCATTTCACAGAACTTTGTACCTACTAGTAACAGTTTTCTAATATTACTGGCTTATGTGTTTGTCCTCTCTACTCAGCTATCTTTGATGAGCCATATCATATTTGTATGTATATCCTCAGGGATTTTCTGAACGATAGAAAGCTATTGTGACTTATCCTCATTTGTACTTTTATATAGTAAATTTAGGAACTTAAATCTATTTGTGTACTTGATGGTAGTATTGTATACTTGTTTGTAGTATGTTTATTTATTGGACAAGGGGCTTGAACTCAAGGACTGGGTGCTGTCTCGGAGCCTCTTTGTGCTCAAGGCTAGCACTTTAATCACTTGAGCCACAGCACCACTTCTAGTTTTTGAGTGGTTATTTGGAGATAAGAGTCTCATGGGGACTTTTCTGTCCAGGCTGGCCTTGAACAGCGAACCTCAGATCTCAGCCTCCTGAGTAGCTAGAATTACAAGCATGAGCCACTGGCACCTGGCTGTAGTATAATTAAATATAATTATCTACTTGAGTAGACTCCATCAAAACTAAGCCTTCACAACCCAACTTTAGTGCTTTGAAGATGAGTCGAAGGTTCTCACATCCTCTGGCTTCCTTGTTGTAGTTTAAAACAAGAGCTATATATTAGTAGTGGGCTGGTAAGTGTTTAACAACTGTCACTCTAGGAAAATATATGTGTTAGTTTGCCTGTGTGCATTCATTGTAAATTTGACTGGTATCATGGTTGTGTGGCATACAATTGACAGATAATAGTAGTTACTCTTTATTGTAAGTTCCATATAATCTATAGATTCTCAAATACTTTCATCAAACTCCTATGTAAATAACTACTTGATGTTTTGCAATTTATTAAAAAGTGTCATTCTTTCATAAATGTTATATACTTACTAGTTTTAACTACTGGAAGAATAAATCCTCAAATATATTTTCAGTTGTTACTATTCAAAGTGTTTCAGCTAAGACATGGCATACTTTATTCTACTTCTTTCCCATGACTCTCAAGTCAACAAAACATTATCAAATCTTGATTTGTACGATTTGTGGATTTGGCTGATTTCAAGTGATCAACTGAGTTTATTGAAAATAGAATTGGGAAGAGATGCATATGGCATTATGTTATATAGGATTTCCAGTCTACAGATACAATAGGTATTAGTAATCTTAAATAGTATAGATAATAATAACATGTTTACTTTGCATATGTGTTACTTTTAAATAATAATTTACAATCATAACTTATATGATTATATAACTTAATTTTTAATAATGTCCATGCTTACCATCTTACTTGCAAGATTCCTTAGTAATTGGAAGTAAACCTATAGGAGACTGAACTGGCACACAAGTGGCTAAGTCTAATTCAGAAGTGGTGAGTCTCATACTTGTTATCTGCCTTTTGCTTTCAGTTTATAAGGTAAATTACTTTTTTTTTTTTTAAAGCTTAGTATAAGCTATAAGATATTTCATCAGTCTAAAGATTTCCAAGGTTATCTGAGATTGGTGACAAGAGGCAACTGAGTTTAATGGGTTCTGTATTTGATAACCTGTACTGAGAGCTTTTGATGCTCTCTTCTGCCTCTTTTTGACTTGTTTTTGAGCTAACTACAGCTCTTAGCTTCACAGGCTAGAAGGGGAAACTGGCTCTAGTAGAGTGGGAGGCACATTGGTTAGTGGTAGAAGAGTGGATACTCAATCCTGAAAAACACTCATGGCTTGGCTCAGAGGAATGTTCAGGAGAGGGAAGAGCAGTGACAACCAGAAGACACAGCAGGCTCTTTATTACTAATATAATATTAAGATCTTTTCTTCCTAATTCTTCTTTCTGCAGCAGATGTGATGGTGCAACAGTATTCCTTTCTTGCCCCTCAGTAGAAAATTATTCCAAGAGAAAGACAAGCAAGAGCAAGAGAAAATGAGGTAAAAAGGGCAAGGATTGTAGTTCAGTAGTAGAGCACTTGCCTAGCATGCACAGAGACTGAGTTTGATTCCCAGCCCCACAGCAAGAAGGCAAAAAAGAAAGAAAGAAGGAAGAAAAGGAAGAAGGAAAGAAAAGAAAGGAAAGGAAAATAAAAGAAAAGAAGGAAGGGAAGAAGAAGGAAAGAAGGAAGGCAAGAAGGGAAAAAGGGTGGAGGGAGGTAATGACCATTGATCCTGTTACTCAGGAATGATCAAAGTTTTAGGAATTTGAGGTATGTGCTAAGAACTTTTTTACAGAACACATAAAGTATAAATAATATATTAGAAAGTAAATATCAACACACTTTTATTTAAGAATTATTTCTATCCCATGTGAGTTTCTGAGTTTAGAAAAAGTAATCCTTTAGCTATATGGCAAATAGAACTTAGGGCATGCAACTACAGGAGCAGAAATGACATAAAAATCACAAAATAATTTCCTGTTTATATAAGTTATTCTCCCTGTAAGATACCAATAGCTATATTAACAAGCACTGCATGATTGATTTGAGCTTAACACATTTTTTTTTCTTCTGTCACTAAGAGGTGGCAAGAAGTTAGATGATTCATGAACTCAATATCAACTTATTGGATAATTTCATATTTGATTGAACATTGAGAACATATGGGAATATGAAAATACATTCCTATGTTTCCTAATCTGATCTGTAAATAAGAATTCTGCCAATGCCTTGTTGATGAGGAACAAAGATAAGATTTTTTTTTAAAATGTCAGACATGCTTATCCATTCCAATGGTGACAGCAGACTAAGCTTCCTACCTTGGTTCCAGCTACATTTTCATATATCTAACACTTTGGAGATATTGCCCATGAAGAACAAAATCATCCAGGGTGACATTTTGGTCACTGACATAAGTAAGGGTACTTCTGGGGCCTTTAATCTACTGCAGCAACAATTACATTTGACCACAGTTGGTGAAACGTTTCCCCTTTTATATTCGGCTTATGAAATCATTTAATAGCTCTGTCCTGCAGGCCATAATATATAAGTCCTGTGTGGTTTAGGCTAATAAATCCTTATTCCTGCCTTGATCTTCAGATATCTATCAGGTCATTATACCCTGAAAGAAATATTTTCAGATATTTGTACCTAAGAATGTGTTTCTGTTTTCCTACTTAAGCTGGCCAAGTTATATAGAGATAGAAACAGATGATGTTAAGCTAAGTGAACCCCAAGATAAGGACACAAATGGTTTTTTCTTTCTTGCTATTGTTTCTAACATATTTATAAGGTGATTTTCTTTGTTTCTTTTTATGTCCCTCCCCCACAGTGTAACCCCTGTTTTCACTGTATTTGATGTTGGTATAATTTGGGGAGGGGAAGGGAAAAAACAAATTGTTTAAATAGGGATACAGGTGGACCCATTGCAACAATGAGATGTACAAGATGCTATGTCAAAAACCGGACTTTACAATTTTGGTGGTGGGGAGGTCGGGGGTTGTACTCATTAGCTTGCTCATGTAATTGTAATCCCTCTGTATATATTTTCACAATAAAAAACTTATTTAAAAAAAAAAGAAACAGAATGTCTGAAGCTGGGTGCCAGTGGGCCATGCCTGTAATCCTAGCCACTCAGGATGATGGTTGGAAGCCAGCCTGGGCAGGAAAGTCTGGAGACTCTTATCTCCAAATAACCACCAGAAAACAACAGTGGCCCTGTGGCTCAAAATGCTAGAGTGCTAGCCTTGAATGAAAAAGCTCATGGGCTGTGCCCAGGCCCTCAATTCAAACCCCATGACTGGCCAAAAACAAAAACAAAAAGCCCAGAATGTCTAAATAAGAACTTGAAGAGTAGAGCGAAAGAAGGGATATTATATGCTGATTACTAGAATATATAAACAAACTAGAAGGTATTTGTAACATTCTAATCTTTAGAGTTTTTATAAACATGTCTTGACAATTGTGGCATTTGGTAAGGTTAAGGCACAAAGAAGAAAAGCTAGCTTTTGTACCTTAGTTAAGTTGCTCTGTAAAGATGTGTCCTAAGAAACTCTAGTATTTCTCAACACGATCAATGTGTATTTTACTTTATTTCATTTTATATGTTAATAGTAATGATTGAATTTCATTTTGAAGATAAAAACGTAAATTTGTCTCTTCAAATATCTTAATACATTAATTTAAATTTCAGTTGTTACTATATATATCCAACTGGCATTGTTGGAATAGTTCATCTTTATACTGGTGAAAATCAGCTTCTTGATGATGCTTTCTTTATCCATAATTTATTCCACAAATATAAGCATAAGCCTATAATTACATATATTGTTTTTCTTGAAAAGAAAAAGAAAATCTAAATAGAAGCTCTTCTTCTAAGAATTAAAACCCAGCCTTAGTAGAGAATTTAGAGCTTAAGAGAATTGTTAGTTTAGTCTCTTTGAAGACCTAATCCTATCTATTTTCTAGTGTCTGATGAGAGAAAGTACAGTTGTCTCTCAGGGTCCATGGGGAATTGGTTCTAGGACCTCTGCAGATACCCAAATCCACAGAGGCTTAAGTATCTTATGTAAATTAGTGTGTTAGCATGTAACCTATGTACATATTTCAGTATATTTTATCTCTAGATTATTTCTAATACCAAATAATGTAAATGGGGTGCAAACAGTTTTTATAGTGAACTGTTAAGAGAATAATGACAAAGAAAAGTTCTGTATGAAATGCAATTTTTTTCTGACTCATATTTTGTCACATATTTATTTGGTTGAATCTCTGGAGGCCTCACTCTGCAGGTTACCTCTTTCTTAATAAATTAGATGATATTTGAAGGGAAACACTTGAATTTTCTTTTTTTAATTTTAACTTTTATTTTTATTGTGAAAATACTGTACAGAGGGGTTACAATTACATGGGCAAGATAATGAGTAGATTTCTTATCAAGCATCCTAGCCTCCTCCTTTGTTTCCCCTTCCCAGCCCTTCCCATCCTCTCCCCATCTCCCCCCCCCCCACCAAAGTTGTAAAGTTCATTTTTCCACATAACAACTTGTACATCTCATTCCTGCAATAGATCCACCTGTGTCCCTATTTAAACGATTAGTTTTTTCCCTTCCCCTCCACAAATTATACCAACCTCAAATACAGTGAGAGCAGGGGTTGTACCATAGGGGAGGGACATACAAAGCAACAAAAAATAATCTTATAAATGTGCTAGAAACAATCACCTGAAAGAAAAAAAAACCATTTGAATACATATCTTAGGGTTCATTTCCCTAATATCAACTTATCTGACCTTTTCTGCTTGTCTCAGACACATATACTAGTTATTACAAATAAGGGAAACCATGGGACATAAGTAACACTTGAATTTTCTATAAAATATATTTATAATTAAAATGAAAAAGTTGGTTCTTAGCCAGGCCTGGTGACACATACCAATCCCCTTTCTAATAAATAAATAAGCTGGCTTTGAACTGTGATCCTCAGATCTCAGTCTCCTGAGTAGTTAGGACTACAGATATGAGCCACTTTCATGAGCTATTGACATCTGGCTGGCAGAGTATTTTTAAGACTCACTGTATGTAAATCATTTTTCAAAGATGCTCATAGGTGACCAGTGTATCATACTTGTCATGTAATAGACTCTTCTATTTGTATAAAAATTTCAGTTTTTACACAACATTACATAATATTTATTTTCCAAATTGTATTGGCTTCATAATACTGTGCACAGTGAAAACTATATGAATAAATGAAGATGTTATTATATTATTATTATTATTATTATCATTATTTTAGTTTCTGGAGACTAGGTTGTCTGACTTGAATAGAACAAGAAATGACAGCTTTACTCAAGAGTTCTTGACAGAAACACAAGACAGGTTCGTGGAAGGTGGCTTCTAGGAGTGCTTAAAGCTACCGAGGAAAGAACCTTCTTTTGTATTAAAGCACCTAGCTATCAAGGGAGCTTAGTGTGTTAGATAGCATCACACTATACAGCATGAGTTTGAAAGAACATATAAATTATTAAAATTTTAGAATCTCAGATTGTGCTTAAAACAGTAGTTTATAGTCATACAGTCATAGTATATAGTCATCTATTAAAACTCCTAGTCAATATGCTTACTATTGATTTATCCTCAAAATGTATTATTTCTTATTCTTTGTCACCGCCCCCTCAATCCTACTTCTTGCATGTCCCTACTAGCCACAAAGTAGAATGCTATTATCTTATATGTGGAGCTTGCCAAATAGTAGGTTCAACTAAGAATGTTCCTTATAATTACTATCAACTGTTTAATCTCTAAAACATTTTATAATATATGGTGGAAGATAAATGATACATGTATATCATGATAAAGATGTATCATAGCTGATAAATCAGACATTACAGATTTAAAAATAAGCATACTGTAAGGTCTGCCTCAGCCATGTAGGCCCTGGCGCAGGTACTGGGTGGAGACTTATGCTAGATGTGGGCCAAGACCTACATGGCCCAGGGAAGACCTTACACATACATGCCTTGTTTTTGTTAAATTTGTACAACTCTATATGGGTATCTTTTCATAATTCAATATATGTATACAATGTTCTAATCAAATCAGGATAAGTATAGCATACCTTGAAGCATTAATTGATGTTATATGTTGGGAATATATTATATTGAAATATATTGAAATATATTATAGTTCGTCTTGCTCAATAACTACCCTACTGTACTAAAGGGACTCTTTTCCCCTGTGTTTTGGTTCTAAACACAGTGCTATTATGTTTTTGTTCTGTCTTTCTGTCTTTCATCTTCTGTTCTTGCCTTGTCTTAGTGACCATTTTTCCATTTGTCCTTAGACAAATGACTGAGACCATGTGGTATTTGTCTTTGTGGTATTTGACTTAATGTATTGACTATCTTTATTGTTGCAGATGACAGGGTTTCATTCCTTTTACTGCTGGAAAAATCCATTGATCCAGTGGAGGGACTCTGGCTGATTCCATATTTTGGCTATTGCTTTTAATGTGATTTAGCATGTAACAAAAGTGCAAGTATCTTTTTGGTATAATGACCTCATTTCCTACTTTGGATATATGCTCAGTAGTGCACATGCTGAATCACGTGATAATTCTATTTTCACGTTTTTGGGGGTGTTTTCAACACTGGTTTTTTTTTGTAAGTACTGTCACTAATACCCACAGTATATGAGTTCCATTTTCTCTGAATCCCCATAGTACTTGTTTATTACCTTTTTGATTACAGCCATTCTGAGTGAGATATTATCTCATTGGGGTTTTGATATGCATTTTTCTGATTAGTGAACTTGAGCTTTTTTTTTTGTTCCCATGCATTTGTTTGGTATGCGTATGTCTTCTTTAAAAAGTGTCCATTTACTCATTCAGTCCATCTTTAAATTGGATTGTTTGCTTTCTTAGAGTTCAGCCTTGAGCTCCTTTGTATATTCTGGATGCCAAATCCTTATCAGATGTGTCGTTGGAAATATTTTCTCCCATTGTGTAGGTTATGTCTTAATCCTGTGTCTTAGTTTGTTTTTTAGTATACATCTCTTGTAAGGAATATTCCTTCTGAAGACCAGGCAGCCTAATGTTACTATTACGTAAAAACAGGAAAATTAAACTTCCCTTTAGAAATTGTCATTTAATTTAATTGTTCATGCTTTATTTATTCCATTATTGTGAGGATGACTGCTAGTCTGTCTAATTTAGAATCTCAGTGCAGTTCTGTCTGGTTTATTATCTTTAAGGTTTATCAGCTCTGTCACCAAGATGAACCCGGTGTGTTTTACTGATGATAGACATGTTGACAGGGAGAGAAGATCTGGGAACAGTGGGAATAGTTTGCAGGAGAAGTTTAAATGAGAAAGTACCTTTATCCCATGCATGAGAGAAATGCAAAACAAGAACCACATATAGGCAATGATTAAATTAGGAAAACTATGATTTTTATATTAGTATAAGTTAGTTTTTTGACTTGCTAGCAAAGAGAAGACTATTGGAAAGATTCTATTTTTACCTAATCTCAGGAGCCTTAAAAATCTTAGCTTTGATCTTGCTTTGCTAGAATAGTGTATCATGTTGATGGACTAGTTAGCTTGTTCCTTATTGGTTCCTGGCTGCCCAGTAATCTCTTAGGCATATTAGGAAAGGGTTTTTTTGGGGGGTCCGGTCGTGGGGCCCGAACTCTGGGCCTGGGCGCTGTCCCTCAGCTCTTCAGCTCAAGGCTAGCGCTCTACCACTTGAGCCACAGCACCACTTCTGGCCTTTTTTCTTTTTGCTTATGTGGTGCTGGGGAAATCGAACCCAGGGCCTCATGCATGCAAGGCAAGCGCTCTACCACTGAGCCACCTTTCCAGCCCAGGAAAAGTTTGTTTTATACTCAAATTTAAGTTCAGGTTATACCTAGGAAAACCAGAACTGAATAACTGTTTGGAGGAATTAAAACTTGAGCCTTTATTCTTCTTTAAGAAAAATGAAATGGTAATATACCAGGTGCTTAAAATTCAAACAGGTATTAGTTCAAAAGGGTCTAGTATTTTTCTTCTTCTTTTTTTCTAAATTGGAAAAAATACACTCTTTAGAGACATTTCCTTAATTACGCAACCCAAGGCTGTATTGATTATGGCATCTTCCACAGTCAGACTGCTGTTTTTTAAGTCCTGGTACCATCTGTTAGTACATGGGTGAGACTCAGGGAAAATTTCTTATTTGACATTCAGTTCTATTGTTTGTATAGTATAGATAAGAAACATATTTATTTAAAAAGACCACCCTGAAGATTAAATTAAATAATGCATACATACTGTTTGATACTTTCTAAGTGTCCCATATATAATTGCTGTTATTTTTATCTCTGCTATCAGTTTGTCTTAGAACTCAAAAAGTAATATGGAATTCTAGCATAGCTGCTCTTATTGACTTCTGTCACCTCTTCTTTTTCCTTCTTGGATAAAGGTCTAATTCTGAATTTTTTTGGCTTCCATGTTTCCTAATATTTTGTGGCAATTATATTTTTAGCCACATCTGAGTGAAGCAGGCCTTCCCTTTTCATATCAGCTGATCATTTCTGTTATTCTGAGCAGTGCTATTCAATGTCTGTATAGAAGAGAATGCCCCTTTATTTTGTCAAATTATTTGCAATGTTATTTTAACAAATCATGCATATCTCCACTTTTATAGTTCCTAGACATTTATGGAGTATATTAGACACCAAAGTGAAAGAACTGAATGCATTTGAGAATCTGTCTTCAGAGTTCATTATGAGCTGAGCTAAGTTTCTGGTCATGGGAATGCAAGTTGTGTAGATAAATGCACATGCTTCATATAAATTGAAAAGAAAAAAAAAAACTCTCTTGGGAAATAAGGCTTTTTTGGCTCAAAACTTATTCTTCATATTTCTTGAATGTGTCCAGAAGTTCCCTTAAGAATCTCCATAACTGTTATCAGCTCATATTCTAATTAAACTTGTCCTTAGAGCACTAGTATTCAAACTAATTAAAGTACTCACACATACATAGTTGTCAACTCATGTTATTTTCCGTTTTTCTCACCACTTCTGCTGTAGTAGAGTGATTTGTGATATTTTGCTCTTATATGTATACATACAGATCAGTTTTTATGGAATATACTAGGTGTCTCCACTGTACAGTTGTGATTTCTGTCTGTTCCCATCCATGTATGGGTATTTGGAAGAGCTCATGTTTCTATATTGCCTATGTGTCATAGGAATTTGCCTTTACTTTGGCAAACAAACATACATTATTCACACATAGAACATTCCTCTGGGGAGTCATGTCTGTACTTTGTGGTCCCTGTGAAAACCCAGGTGCTTGTGTCCTTAGGAATTGAGCTATACAGCTGAGCATTCTTGCATATAAATAAGATTCCTTCTGGAAAGAAAGATCCAGTAGAAGCCAGGTCTGGCTTCCCTATACCTGGATAGCTGTAGGCTGTTATCCATAAATGACCCATTATCAGTAACTTTTAAGAAGCCAAGCAACACAAATTTATTTTTGCCATAGTAGCTGCTAAGAGATAGGTTCCCAAATCCGCTCTATGTATTTTAAATGTTTATGCTGAGCTCATCATTTCTTTGTCCTCCTTGGTTTCTTTGTTCTACTCCCTTATTTTACTGTTTTGCACTAATTGGTATTTACTATTGTTGTTTCCTGTCTTCCACCTTAGGGAGAAACTCTTTATTACTTTAAAAAATCCGTGTTCCATTAATCACCTGGTTTCCATGAATCACTTATCGCCTATGCTTCTTCTCCCTCTGGCTTTATTCTACCTACCTCCCCCCTTCCTTAAATTATAGTTAATGTGTTGAGAGACTCTGCTTAGGAAATCAAGTGGCTCATGAGTTTTGGAGACTTTCTTAAATGTATTTACAACTTTTATGAGAGCATATCCTCTTTGGACTGCTTCCTTCTGCTTTGGAAGAGTCCTGTACACATGACACAGATGTTCACAGACGCCTGTGAGAATAGACAAGTGAAGGAGAAATCTCAACATAATTATGTCTTTGAATACTAGAGCAAATAGTCATCAACATTTATTAGACTGAAAAAAATTTAAAGGAAAGAAAAAGAGTCCCTTTAGAAATCTATATCATTCTTCTGTACTTTGCTGTGTACCAGTCCTCAGAAAGTTATATAGCTTTTTTGTTTTGTTTTATTTTTCCCCTCTCATTTTCCTTGACCCTCAAATAAATATGCTAACATTTTTTCAGTTGTTACTATACTAAATTCAAACATACAGTCCTGAAATTACTACGTTCCTTGAAATAAGAAGAGGAACAAATAGGGATGGCAGAGAAAGGGAAGGAGAGAGAGGGAGAGAGAGAGAGGGAGAGAGAGAGAGACAGAGAGACAGAGACAGAGAGACAGAGACAGAGAGACAGAGACAGAGAGAGACACACAGAGAGAGAGAGAGGGAGAGAGGGAGGGAGGGAGGGAGGGAGGGAGGGAGGGAGGGAGGGAGATACTGAATCACATCCATCCTTCATGTCCTTTTCATCTTATTTCTTAATCAGGAGTACAGCCATTGCTTTGTGCCTGACTGAATGCACAAAATTACTAATCTGAACTTAAGTTCAGAGTGCTGGTTTGCTTTAAAGCAAACAAACAGAAAGTCATAGTGACATTCCTGAAGGCATGCCTCCAAGTTCTTAATATAATTACTTCTTGGTTCCTGAAATGTAATTAATTGGATAAAAAGAGATCAAGCGGAATCCAAAAGAATATAGAAGACTTTCTAAATGGGAGTGACTCTTCTTCCAAGCCATGACAAGAAGTCAGAAGATGCAGGGACAGACATTTCTTTCAGCTTATCATTACATTTAGAAAACCTCTTGAAGGGATGAACTTCTGAAAGTTACATAGAGGAAAACTTAATTGGATGGATAAAGTCACATTTTCCCCTCTAGAGTCTGCAGGAAGTTTTCTTAATTTATTTCCCATTTAGACTTTACCCGGATTTGTTGTTTTAACTGACATCAAGGCCAGGTTATTGAAAAAAAACTTCAAATTTTTGATCAAGCATTTAGTCTGACATGCTTTGTCTATTGTCATTGCTAGATTAAATTTCTTTCTGACAGCTGACCACTAGGTCAGTCCCCATTTTATCTGAGAGCTCATTTGATTCAGAAAAAGCAGTTTATCTAGCCACCTTATCTTTTTAGGTCCTCTTTACACATATCCTTTAATATTCTTCAAGATAAGAGAAAAGAGAATCTTTAAATTTTTCTCATATATGTGCTTTTATTTTTTTTTTAAAAGCTGAGAGGATCATGAAATCACGAAACCACAGAGCTTCCGATTAATGTGGCTCTTGAACTTCACAGCAGCTACAGAGATGTTCCTCCTTCTATCTCCTATTTCACCTCCCAGACACCTATCTCTTCCTCTTCAAGGTAGCTGAAGAATCATGGAATCTCACTGACAGAAGGCACTTTAAAAATGGTACATTGTAGGCTGTTGACATTGCTCAGTGATAGAATGCTTGTCTATTGTAAACAAGGCCCTCACTAAGCACTGGTGTCTCACACCTGTAATCCTAGCTACTCAGGAGGGTGAGATCTGAGAATCAAAGTTTGAAGCCATCCCCGACAGGAAAGTCTGTGAGCCTCTTATCTCTAGTAAACTACTTGGAAAAAATCAGAAGTGGCACACTGTAGCTCAAGTGATAGAGTGCTAGCCTTGAGCACAAAGAGGTTCTGAGGCAGCACCCAGGCCCGAAGTTCAAGCCCTAGGACTGGCAAAATAAATGAATGAATGCATAAATAAATTAGATTAAAATAAAATAAATAGACAAGGCCCTGGTTTCAATCCTCACCCCTGGGGGTAAGTGCACATTTTCATCTGATTTCTTATTCTAATAATCAGGAATTTAACCATTGCTTTGTGTCTAACTGAATGTATAAAATTACTAATCTGAACCAAATTGTGTTTCTTGCCTTTTGTTTCCTTCTAAGGAAACATCACAAATTCCTACAGCGGAAGTTCTTAATATTGGTATGGGGGCAGGCCTGAGTGAGAATCTGGATATTCATACTGGTTTTGACCAAAATGCAACTCTAATTGACCTGGCTCTTCTACATAGCCTCTTTGTCTCTTCTGCCCCTCCTCAAATAACTGGTTTAGGTCAACCCTCTCATTTTACAGGTGAGAAGACTGAGGTTCGTATAGAGGTTAAGGGGCTGGTAGAGATGATCACAGCTTAAGAAACACCCTCCCACCCTTATTTTTATTAGGAATTTATCTCAGAAATAAAACCATGAGAGAAATCAGGCTAGCACTGCTGTTGAGATAAGACTTATACTAAATAATAGGTGTCTTTGTTCTCAAGTGGAAAAGTAATTCATGTTTTTATCCTGTTGTGAATTAGTAATGCAGTTGAGCCATGTTTGGAGAAAACTTGCTGTTTTAAATTACCCACCTCCCTTTCTGATATCCGTATAGCATTTTATCCTCTCTTCTTTTTTTTCTTTCTTCCTTCTTTCCTGGCTTCTTTTTGTGCTATGCTGAACTTGGTAACGTATTTGTGAAGACACTTCAAAAAGGGATTATGCCTGAAAATCTGCTACAGCATCAAAGAACACATTTGTATTTTAGACTTAAAAAGTGAAAAGTCTGTAAATAGAATGTAAGATGAATTTTTATAATCCTAGAACCATATTTCAAAAGCACTAGAGGAGATCATTATTTGAAAAACACCCTATAATGAGTCTTATGGTATAACAAATAATTAGTATCGTGTTTGTTTGGGAAATGAATCATATTCATAAGTCAATGATTTAGAGATCTCAGCTTTTCAGAAACTCAGTTTCCAAGGGGGAAAACAGAGCAAAGAATAAATTAAGACTGGTACCAGGATCACATACCTTTTACTTTGAAAGGCAGACAAAACAAAGCAGAAAGCTCCATTTTTTATTTTTGCTCCCTAAACTTTGAAGAATTTCAAGTGAAAACCTTTAAAGCTCAATTTTTTCATGACATTTAAAGAATTGTAAGGTATATAATTTAAATCCATTTTAAATTTTAATGGCTAAATAATATTTAAAGTACATATTTTTTGAACACAATACTATAGAGATTCAACTATCACCATTGTCTACTTAAAAATATAAAAAGAAGCTAGGCGCCGGTGGCTCACGCCCGTAATCCTAGCTACTCAGGAGGCTGAGATCTGAGGATCCTGGTTCAAAGTCAGCCCCGGCAGGAAAGTCTATGAGACTCTTATCTCCAATAAACCACTAGAAAACTGGAAGTGGCGCTGTGGCGCAAGTGGTAGAGCACTCGCTTTGAGCTGAAGAGCGCAGGGACAGCGCCCAGGCCCAGAGTTCAAGCCCCATGACCGACAAAAAACCAAACCAAAACATATATATATATATATATATATATATACATATATATATATATATATGTATGTATTATAGATAGATAGATAGATAACCTGGGCATAATAGTGCATACCTTTAAACCCAGTACCTAGGTGGTAGAGGCAGAGGATCATGCTTTTGAGATAACCTGAGCTACTTAGTGAGACCTTATCTCAAAAATACAAAAACAAAAATAACCCTCAATATGTATATATACACTGTCACACACATGTGTGAGTTTAGAGAAAAAAGTAATGACGTGTGTGTGTGTAGATTTTATATTATTCTATTTTTCGTTTAACTCCTATTTTACTTACTTGTCTCACAGGGCTTTTATCAATATAATATGCTTAAAAGATTTTATTGTTTGTCATAAAGACTCAGAATATTAAACATTTTTAAATCGCCAACTATATATATGCTTGTGTTTCAAAAGTAATCAGGATTGAATTTTGCTTACTGTGATCAAAACCATATATTTAATATTCAATAATATTTAATACAAATAATACTTAATAATCTTATTAAATATTTAATAACTATTGTTAAACATAATTATAAAATATACATTTATACATACATTTACTGGGTGCAGCAATTCAAGCCTATAATCCTAGATACTTGGGAGATAGAGTTCAGGGAATCAGACCAGGCAATAAAAGCTTGTGAGATTCCTTCCATCTCAAGCAATGGCTGCATGTGGTTGTATAGCCTGCCAATCTAAGCTACAGGGAAGGTAGGAATAGACGTTTTATAGCCCAGTTAACCCCAGCATAAAATGAGAACCTGTCTCAAAAATAACCAGTCCAAAAAGAATCTGGTGACATGGCTAAAGTGGCCTGGCAAGTACGAAGCTTTGAGTTCAAACTCTGTGAAAAAAAAGCAATATTTGTTATAGCTTTATAGATTAAGGAGATGGACAGAAAGGTTTCTGAAAAATTGTTTTATCAATAAATATTATTTAATTCAGAAACAAGACAGGATTTTGTGCAATTTCAACCTTTTTTTCTAGATACAAGCATCTTCCTCACATAATAAACAAATGAGATTGGAGAGATTGTCATGTCATTGAACTTTTAGAAACTCCTTTACCAGGCTTATGCCAAAAGTCACATAGTGATTTCTCATCAAATTATTATTTGTGATTCATCTTCTGACAACTCAATTAATTCTTCAATTTTGTTGAAAGGAAAAACTGACCTGAAAGAGATATTGCTATGCTCATTCACTGAAGGCATGCACTCAAAGCTTACCAAAGTTTTATAAATTCTTAGTGGTTATACCTGTTACTCTTTCTCTTAGAAGCACTATGTTGAGCGTGGTAGAGTCAGAGTTAGGAAAGCATACATATACACTGCTTATATGATTTTTTTAAGCAAGATCCTTTTCCTTTATCATATACTTGAAATATAGTCCATCAAAACCTTGCCACTGGGTTTAGCTCATTGGGCTTATTAAAAATATATACCATATAATCTCTTTTGAAAACTTTGTTAAATCAATCAGCTAATCAGGTAGGAAAGTTGCTAAGGCTTTTAGATTGAATTTTTGTATTCAAATAAATTTCCTTTTGGCCCTTCCATCCTGTCATTTAGCTTCTGAGTTTTCAGTCTAAAATAGGTTGCTAGATATGGTGAGAAGGACTAAGATAAGTTTGCCGCTGGGAGAAATAAGGTAACATCTCAGTTGGCGTTTCTTATTGATTCCCTTTTTGCTTTGCTCTCATGGGACTTTTTCTCAGGAGCAATGTATTCTTTGACAATGGCTTACAGATGAAAAGGCAAGCTCTTTAAACAGATTGTCATCCTCATGACTCATCCACTGCAGGTGCATTCTCTGATCAATTTTAGGAAGGAAGTTGAGGACCTGGAAATTGATTCTCTTAAAAATATCTGGTTCTGTGAATTCTGGTTGGAAGATTGCTATGAAGTCTACAAAAGTGGAAAAATGAAAGACTTCACAGTCAGGATAAAGCCTGTGAGTCATGATTAGTTTTAATTTTCTTCCTATGTTCTGAAGATTTTAATTGATATTCATAATGGTGGTTCAGCTTCACCATGAAATCCCAAGGACTAGTTTCTCCCTAAAATAGCATTTTAGGTCAACTGCCTTGCAAGAGTATGCCAAGAATACTGGAGTCATGGCTTGAGTGGTATAGTGCCAACTATAAACAAAAAGGCCAAGTGAAACTGTGAGGCCCTAGGTTCAAGCCCTAATAGTAGGTGTGTAGGTGTGTGTGTGTGTGTGTGTCTGTGTGTGTGTGTGTGTGTTGGGGAAGGGTGTAGGGTAGGAGGGCAGTAAGCCAAGAATAAAGGTACACTCTTTGATTCTGAAGGTGGTAAATTCTTAAAAATCTATCTTTTGCGGCTAGTTTCTCTGATGAGATATTTATATCTTGTCATAAATAGAGACTTCTTGAGAATCAATTTTGTGGAATTCTATAATTACAGTTATAAACAATTTGGAAAATCCTCTAAGCTAGTACAAGAAACTTCCTGTAATTTGACTCTAAGCACTGATAAATAAGGCAGTGCATGGGATTTCCTGGTTGTTCAATAGCCTAATAACTTCAAGGTTTCTATCTAGTGGAGAGAAAAGAAACATTACAGGTTAATTTAAAGAAAGCAATAATTCTTCACATTAGAATCTGAATTAAACTTATTGTATTGTTAGTGTGTCACTATGTATGTATCACTGTGTATCACTATAACTTGTTATGTGCATTGTTAATGTATCACTATGCCAATAATTCATCATACTACTGTTACTTCTACAAATACTAATAATCCAATGGAATTGTGTAGTCTATTTTTTCCACCTGCTATTTTCTGTAAAGTAGAACTGTCAACTCTTTACATTATTTATTTCTCCTTACACAATTCTGCTATACTGGGAAATATTTAAAATGATCTCAGGACCAATTAGCTTACTTTGTGTGCAAATAAACTGATAATATTAGGAATATCAGGAAAGATTCAGAGCTTTGCCAGTATTAATAGAATTGTGGAAATCGGTGGTTCTAAGACAAAAATTGTGCAGGCTATTGCACTCTATCTTCCTTGGTAATTAAAATAAAATCCCCCTTGGTTACTATGAAGAGATGGTACAGGTTCACCCAGATGTCATGTGGCTCTATATGATACATAACCCCAGTGGATATTAGTATCTTTACTGGAAAAGTAGAGATGATAATAGTACTTATTTCATAGCATTGTTGTGTTGAAGAAATAATTGAGTGCATGTAAAATGTCTTGTGAGAGTTGATGTTATTAGTCATTGTGATTATTACTAGACCCAAGATAATAGCATGAGTAAAAAAAAATTTGACTAATAAATCAATATTGCCTCACTTGAAATAAATAACTTTAATTTGTTGTAAGCTTAAGATCACTTTAAATCCAACAAATGTGAGCTGGATTTCATTTTCTACTTATTGTCTTAAGTATAGGAATGCTTTATTACCAAATATATTAATAGGGTAGATATTTATGGTATGTTTTTGAGTGACTTGGTATGGTTATTCGTGGGGCCTTGGGACTTGATATTAATTACTGTCTTTTTTTCTAGCATCAAGTTGCCATTTAGATATATGAAGCTTCCTGTTATATAAAAGACTTGTTAATATGAAATTCCTGCATCAAAGCTTATGAAGATAGGTCTATCACCCTTTCATAGATTCCTCTCCAAAACAGACAAAAGATCTTTAAGATCTTTTCATTGTTTCTATTTTGTTTAAGGGCCAATGGGTCCTAAGGCTTGAACTCAGGCCTGGGTACTGTCCTCAAGATTTTGTTTACAGGTTAGTGTTCTACCCCTTGAACCACAGCTCCACCTCTGGCTTTTTTGGTAATTTTTTAAATTGGAGATAATAGTCTCATCGACTTTTCTGCCTGGGCTAGCTTTGAACTTTGATCATCAGATCTCAAACTCCTGAGTAGCTACCAGTGTGAGCCACCAGTGCCCAGATTTTCATTGTTTCTTGAAAGGTACCCCCACTGATGATGAAGAGGCCACTTAGATGTTACATTTTCCATGTCTGTCAAGTTATGCTAATTCTTTATCCTAATTTTGGTCATTTGCTAATCCAAAGTTCTATCAGATGGGTTAGTTACCTTTTTAAATATATTGAAAAGGAAATTCATTATTAATATCAGATAGATGAAATATTTAAAACATATACTCCATTCTGAAATGATAAAAGCAATCTACTTCTTTGGGAGCAAGAAGACAAGGGAGTCACTATTATTTGTATATAGTGTCTAGATACTATTATGTTGATTTGATCTATATACCAGGCACATGATTCTGTATCAATTGATTTAAAAAAACAATTGTATTGACTTTTGCCAAGGCAAAAGTTTAATTACCATTTGGCCAATTGGTCAAGTTTGCAGTCTATTATTTTTTTAAGAATAGATTTTACATACTGTAATGGAGAAAAGCACCTTAGCATTTCAGAGAAGAAAGCACAAAAATAAGGGCTGAGGGTGTAGTTCAGTAGTTCAGCACTTTCTTTTTTGCTTTCAATACCATTTTTAAAAAATTTCATTTTATTGTTAAGGTGATGTACAGAGGGGTTACAGTTACATATGTAAGGTAGTGAGTACATTTCGTGTCCAACTTGTTACCCCCCTCCCTCATTTTTCTCCCCCTTTCCTCCCCCTTTCCTCCCGAAGTTGTACAGTTCATTTCCAACACATTGTCTTGTGACTATTGCTGTTGCATTGGTTCACCCTTTGTCCTTTGTCTCACCATTTTGTTGTTCCCCTTCCCTACCCTTCCCGAATTCACAAAAACATATATACAATACCCAGGGTACCAAAATCAAATACAGTGACAACAGGGGATAAACCATAGGGGAAAAAAAAACACAAAAGAAAGAGGAAATCACATAGTACATTTAAAACAACAACAACAAAGAAAAACCTCTTGTTTCCATGTCTAGGAGTTCATTTCACTTAGTATCATCTTAGGCACCTGAATAGAAGAAGAAAAGGGGGGAAAAATCACAAAGAAAATTAAAGATAAATCTAGAAACCAACAAAAAAGAGGTGAATAGCACATGCCCTTGGTTTTCTCAGCCCTGTGGTTGTGTGGTCCTTTTCTTTCCAGGTCAATGTGAGCCATTGTGTAGAAAGTGACATGTGAGACCGTGTCCAGAGCCTCAATTTGGGTAATAGTTTGTATTTTGTCATTTTTTTTTTCTTATTCATTTTTTATTTTTTTAATTGTGAAAATACTGTACAGAGGAGTTACAATGACATGGGCAAGATAATGAGTACATTTCTTTTTTTTTTTAATTTAATTTTATTTTATTTGTGAACATACTGTACAGAGGGGTTACAATTACATGGCAGGATAATGCGTACATTTCTTACCAAGCATTGCAGCCTCCTCCATTGGTTTACCCTTCACATCCCTTCCCAGCCTCCCCCCTCCCCCCCAATATATTTTGTCTTATTGTCTCCCTCCTCCTTCTTCAGAGGAACCAATCAAATATATTAAATACATTAGTGAATAAAATTTCTGAGGAAAGAAAACACAATTATTGGGTAGTATTTGTTGGGAATTTCAGAGTAATAAGACAGAGTTTTAGAAATAAGACTGAGTGAAATATAGGGTAGCAGTATCCAATTGTAGAATTAATTTGCTAAGGAGGCTAACCTGCAAGTTTGCTGCAAAAAGTAGTTTAAATTAGTTTGACTCTTTTTAATAATAATTATTTAGCATGTGGCAAGTGCCCACAGCATGTTGGTATCTTCCCATAGTATTTGCATGCTCTGTGGAAGGAACTGAGCTTAGTATTGGGTTTAATTAATCTCTCAAGTTAATTGCCAATGTGGGCCACATTTCTTAGGTGAATAAAGCTAGAGTGTGAGAAAAGATAATGTCCCTCCCTCATTAAGCTGTCTGTGTTAGATTTACAGAGCGACAGTGAGGCTCTTTTCAGGCTTTGTTGTGATAGCTTTCATTACTGACAGCAC
Source organism: Dipodomys spectabilis (assembly GCF_019054845.1). NCBI lineage: Eukaryota > Metazoa > Chordata > Mammalia > Rodentia > Heteromyidae > Dipodomys > Dipodomys spectabilis. Next base: position 22,957,798 of record NW_024870731.1, on the reverse strand, counting down.
AGAGTAAACGGAGATCTGTCCTTTCATTATTAGACTCCACTCCATAGCGATGGCTACCTCTATCAGGATGGCTTCAAAGAGCTGTTTGTAGTGTGGCGCTCAGCTTGTCATATTTTCTTTTCCACTAGCCTCAGATTTCTTTTGTTCTCCCAATGCAGGGAGAATTGCAGTGCAGGGCCTTGCCTGCCACCTGCCAAGAAGGGGCATCCCTTGCCAACTGTAGCCTTCTCTGGAGTAGGTTATCAGTGAATGACTTCCACAAATGATGTGACTTGGGAGGTGTTAGGAGCTTCTCTTCACATAGTTGCATAACTACCATCTGATTTCCCTCTCCCTCACCCCAACTTGTTCTTATATAGTATTGTGGACAAGGCCTTTTAAAAATGTCCGATCCCCTGCAAAAAAAAACCAGAAAGACAATTTGTGTGCCTCTCATGTCTTCAGTATTTGCTTCTAGAAGGTCTTAGGTTAGATTCCCTAGAAGTAGGAATCAATATGCTAGTAATTCTTAAAGGAGAATGTCCTGGAAGAAACCAGAAAGGTAATAAGGGAATGAAGGGAATGAAGGAAGTTTCAGATGAAATTAACCTGGTCACACGAAACATAAGCCATGGCCACAGAAAGAGTGTAATCTTAAGACGAAGGAACAGACTTTTTATATCTACCCTCCACACCAGTCAGTCTTTAGCTTTGGGCTCTGGGTACCAGGCAAGTATGATGGCACATGTCCCAGAAATTTCTGGGGGCAGTCATTTGGATACAGCCATCATCAATAATACCTGTAGGGATCAATAGGATACTCAACTGATATAAGAGATCTCCCCTGGGATTTGTGGGTATCAATAGTTTCTGAAGTGTAGGGAATGCAATCTTTAGTAATACAGAGTATCGTTCTCCTTAGAAAATTCAGTGATGGGGTCAGAATTTATTGCTAAGTATTGATAGTTAATTTTGTGCCGTTCTTCAGTCTTTAATAAGAGACAAAGAGCTGATAGAAAGATGAAAATCACATAGTGCATTTTTTTAGCTTTATGGAAGTTAACATTGTAGTTCTCAAATAGATCTTCACACTAAGGAAAAAAAATATGACACTCCTTAACTGCCCCCCCCCTCCCCGCACCTGATTAATCTGTCCCTCCTCCATTGATTTTTCACTAATCTATTGCTAATGCCTGCCAAGGTAATTAAACAAGTCAGATGAAAAACAAAACAAAACAAAACAAAAAATGATTACACTTTCTTGCCAAAGAAGAAGCGAGGTATGCACAGTGTCTGGGTTATGAAAAATATAGTCTCTTGTTATATCAAATGACAGGGCCTTACTTCGTGATGTAAACACATTACTGTAAATGTCAGTGCACAGAGAATTGTGTAGACAGACTGCAAGGATCATTATTAAACAGGCAGCTCAGCAATAAAATATACAATAAGATTTCATTGGCTAAGTTATAATTTACATTTGTTATCATTTTAGATGAACCATTCAGACAGATTATTTAAAATAAGATGAAAGAGGCAATATTGAATATTAAAATATTAAGTAAATTAATGTAAACTACCTGCAAAGGATGTATTATGAAGTTCATCTTTCCTAACCTCCTTTTCCTTGCTATCAAATATATTACTAGTTCACCAGTCAAATTATGAAAATTCTTTACTGTGCAGCTTTCTCAATTTAGTCATGTACATACATTTCTAATACTAGGTATTTTCTAAATGATGTGGTAAAGCTACTTTATCTATGAGTCAAGTAAGAGGGTCATTGCAGGATTTTTTTCTTCATTTTTTGTTTTCTTTTACCTCAATGGCAAACAGAGTTTAAAGGATTTTTGTGTTCAGAGACTTATCCAGGTGAGAGTTGTTATAGTGGTGGTGGTGGTAGTGGTGGTGGTGGTGGTGGTGGTGGTGGTGGTGGTGGTGGTGGTGGTGGTGGTGGTGGTGTGTGTGTGTGTGTGTGTGTGTGTAGAGAGAGAGAGAGAGAGAGAGAGAGAGAGAGAACAAAGGCTTGAGCCTTTGCTTGGCTTTTCTTCTCAAGCCTGGCACAGAGTTTGATTACATAAGGTGAATTCTTTAAGTATTTTAAAGTCTATGCTTACCGTAGGAATTTGGGATGCATTGCATTTATAAATTGCTTTGTTGAATGGCAACTCCTCTGTACAACCACTTAAAGATAATAAAAACATTTTTTAAAAAAGATACTTTATTCATGGCATATTTCATGCTTTCTTTGTGTGTGCTGGTGCTGGGGCTTGAACTGAGGGCCTGGGTACTGTCCCTGAGCTTTATCGCTCAAGGCTAGTGTTCTACCACTTGAGTCATAGCTCCATTTCTGGTTTTCTGGTGGTTAATTGCTGATAAGAGTGTCACATACTTTCCTGCCTGGGCTGGCTTTGAATCACAATCATCAGATCTCAGCCTCTTGAGTAGCTAGGATTACAGGTGTAAACCACTGGTGCCTAGCCCATATTTCTTTTCTTTTTATATATATTTTTTTATTGTGAAAATACTGTAGAGAGGGGTTACAATTACATGGGCAAGATAATGAGTACATTTCTTATCAAGCATTGTAGCCTCCTCCTTTGTTTCCCTTTCCCATCCCTTCCCATCCTCCCCCCGCACCCCCCCCCCCAAGTTCACTTTCAACATAACGACTTGTACATCTCATTGTTGCAATGGGTCCACCTGTATCCCTATTTAAACGATTTGTTTTTCCCCTTCCCTTCCACAAATTATACCAATATCAAATACAGTGAAAGCAGGGGTTATACTGTGGGGGAGGGACATACAAAGCAACAAAGAAATAATCTTATAAATGTGTTAGAAACAATCACATGAAAGAAAAAAGCATTTGAATACATATCTTAGGGTTGTTTCCCTAAGATCAACTTATCTGACCTTTTCTGCTTGACTCATACCTATACTAGATATTGCAAATAAGGGAAACCATGGGACCTATGTTTCTTTGGGCCTGGCTTACTTCACTTAATATAATTTTTTCCAAGCCTTTCCATTTCCTAACAAATGGCCTAGCCCATATTTCATACTTCGTTTTTTTTTTTGGTGGTACTATGTGTTCTACAACTTGAACCATACCTGAGCTGCTGCTGCTGCTGCTGCTGCTGCTGCTCCTCCTCCTCCCTCTCCCCCTCTTCTTCCCCTTCCTCCTCCTCCTCCCCCTCCTCCTCTCCCTCCCACTCCTCCTCCTCCTCCTCCTCCTCCTCCTCCTCCTCCTCGCTTTAGTTACTTTATGCCTAGGACTGGCTCAGATCATAATCCTTCTACCTATGCCTCCTATGTAGCTATGATCACAGATGTGATCCACCATACCAGACTTACTAATTGAAATGAGGGTCTCATTAATCTTTTTTTGTATGGGCTGGCCTCAAACCACAGTCCATTTATTTAATACCTCTGATGTAGCAGGGATTACAAGTGAAACCTATCGTGCCTGGCTTTTGTACATATTTCTTCGATTGAAGTGTCAGCTTTGTTAAATTACTGGCCTCTCAAAATCAAATAGAAAGAAAAAAATTATTTAAAAGTGTGATACAGTTCTTCAAATATAATTAATTTCTAAAATGAAATTGTCTCCCTATTAGTGTTTCTTTGACCCCTTTCTTTGTATTTGTTATACTTTTTTACAGAAAGTGAAATTTAAACATAATAGTAATGGACCATTATGTGACTAAAATACCCAGTATCTCCTCTAACATATTTATAAAATTAGTTTGATGAGATATTTTTAATTTCTTAAAGAATTTCGTTGTTCAACATTTATCAGTCTTAGATGTTGCGGTATTTGGTTTAGTTTGCTAAAATGGTAACAATAATTTTCCTAAAAACAGTGCTGGGGTTACCTTTTGAGTCTATTTTTGGTAGCTTAAACCTAAATCTTCATTTGAGAACTGGAATCCATAATATGAAATGTGAGTTCAAAACTTCAACTGTACTGTAAACACTGGCCTTTTTACAGTGAAAATTTCTTACAGACTCTTCATCAGCAAGATATGTACCAAGACTTTTATTTTCACATATGACTTGGGACAATTTTTATTTAAAAACAAACAGCTGGACACGGGTGGCTTATGTCTATAATCCTAGCTATTCAAGAGGCTGAGATGTGAGAGTCACAGTTTAAAGTTAGCCGTTGCAGAGAGGTCAGTGACCCTTATCTCCACTTAACCAGTAAAAAGCCAGAAGTGGAGCTGTGGCTCAACTGGTAGAGCAAAAAAGCTCAGAGACCTTTCCCAGGCTTTGAATTCAAGCCCAAGGACTGGGGACAAAAACAAAAACAAATAAACAAATAGATAAATAGATAAAAGATAAATAAATAAATGAATTCAATAACTTCTTTCTTCTCCCTTATCACCCTAGAGATAATTTCTGTGTTGCCTTTCCCTTCCCTGGCTCGATCTTACCCTTCACATCCTCAGATTGTAAACTATATGGATAAGTAGCATAGAAACAGACATGGCTGGTAAAAAAGAAGTGTCACTTGGTGTTACTTTATTTGAAGGAAGATTTGCTGCAAACTTGCCATGTCTAAACTGACCCCCCCCCCCCCCCCCAACAATGACAAATGGTTCACTGAACTTAGAGCTCGCTGTGTTCCAGGCCCAGAGCCAAGTACTCAAACCACATTTTTTTTCATTGCTCACAATGACTTGAAGTACCACCTTTATTTTTCCTGAATTACACAGACAAGGAAGCTGAAAATTAGGGAGTTAAGCCACTGCACCCCACAGCCCGCTCTGGAAAAGCTACTTCTTTTGGCAGTGGGACTAACAAAGAGTTATGAATGAAGTAAGAGTGTTAATTGCCTGGTGATAGCCCTTCCTTCCTTCCTTCCTTCCTTCCTCCCTCCCTCCCTCCCTCTTTTCCTCCCTCCCTCCGTCCCTTCCTTTTTTGTTGGGGCCCATCTTGTGGCTTGAACTTAGGGCTTGAACACTGTCCCTGAACTTTGTTTTGCTCAAAGGTAGCCCTCCACCACTTGAACCAAAGCTCCACTTCTGGATTTTTGCTGGTTAATTGAAGATAAGTGTCTGACAGACTTTCCTTCCCAGGCTGGCCTACTAAGTAGCTAGGATTATAAATGTGCACTACTGATCCCTGGTGATAACTTTTCTTGAAGTTGATCACTACCAAATCTTTTCTTTTGTTTCTTCATCCTGATGTGCTTCTTTCTTTTCCTTTCTTTAGCTTGAAGAATGATAACAACCCTAGAGCACTTCTGGTTTACTTATATACAACTCCAAGTTTTATAAATACTTCCTCTATTAAATCCTCATTAAATTATTCTAATTTAAGTGGGCCATCTGTGTCTTTCTGGGATTCTTTCTGATACAGAAGAAAGGTCACTAGGGAACTTTCTAGAAATGACATGCATATCAGGTATGACTAGTTGGGGTGACTTTAGTTGGGGTGACTTGAATGGATGCTGGTGGAGTTGATGAAGGACCAAACAAAATCAAATCATTCTTGCCATTACCACTAGTAGATTCTATTTTTATCTATTTTAATTCTTTCAGCATGAGTAGGATGTTCTTTGCTCTCATTCTTTCATTTGCATACTACTCATGCTTCTTTAATACTAGATTTTACATTCTTTTTGGATAGGTCTGTGCTACTATTATGTCAGCAAAGTAGTGATTTAATCACTCACTTGCCCACCCAAATGCTGAAGATGAACTGAAGTTTGACACAAGTATATTCACAGAGGATAGTTTGCTTCTTGACGTTAGTTTCTGCCACACTCCAGTGTACTGTTGATGTATTATATCTGTAAACTTTACAGAAATGGACAAGCGTGACTATATTTCTTTTCTTTAGCATCTTCTATAGGAGAAAAATTGGCTAGATGCCTGGAAGGCATGGGCAATTATAACTTTTCCGTACAATATACAAATCTGTTTTCAACTTGAAATAATTTTTCCTCCTCTAATTTTTTTTGCTTATTAAAATTTGTTTCAAAATGTTCTCAATTACTGGATATTGATGCTTCTTAGTTTGAAATTCTGATTACAGATATCTTGGTAATTGTTTTGTAACTTTTAATTAATGATAAGCCTTGGAAAAAAAATCATTACTAGAATTGTCTCAGCTTTGGTTTCAAGGGACATAAATATACTGTTGTGATATTATAATTGAATATGAGAATTAAAAAATTTTTAAATGAAGAATCTTATCACTAATATTTTAATGCATTTGAATACTGGAAAGATAAAAATGAAGTAGTGCTTGGCCAATTCAGTGTGGATGTATCTTAAAATGTTGTTTGAAAAGAATAGGAATTTAGATAAGTTTCAGATGACAATGTTTCTTAATCTGACAAAGGAATAGTAGTATGATGTTCTCCTTTAGATAGATTCTTTTTTCTTTGCAGGTTGTAAATGGCTATCAGTGTGTTGAATTTACAGACAAATGGCATGGGTCTCCTGAGAGAGGCACTGTCTGTAGACTAGCATGCATTTTTCTCTTGGGAGACTTTATATACAATAAATTATTTATATAAATACCTAAGGCTGTTCTGCCAATGCTTTAAGGATTTTTCTTTTTAATACCACTGCAAAATGCCACAAGCAATTGAAAGCAGACTGTGTTTGATGGGGGAGGACTGCAACATAACACCTTTCAGCAGCATCCTAAATGCTGCAGACAAGGAGAGAGGAATTCTAGCTAGGATGTGCTCATCAAGAAAGATTTCAAGACAGCCCAGAAACCAACATAGCATTCAGCCAGCCACTGGGGGAAGGGAGGATTCTAGCCTAGCCCCTATAGAGAAGGAGGGGACTGGGTTAGAAAGGAGGAGATCATTGAAACTATGAGCATCTGCTCATTGTCAATCTTCTTTCAAAGATAGGTGCAGATGCTGGGCAAATGACAAAGGAAAGAATATTTCAATTATGTTTTATATTCCATTCAATTAGCAAGTCTGATAAAAATTGTTTTGTTGCTTTCTGTTGTTGAGTTTTAAGAATTCTTTGCATGTTGGGTATGTAGTGGTGGGCATTGCTTAAGACTTCACTGTTGCTGAAGACAAACTGGCCTGCCCATCAATGCCCTGGTGGTGGGATTGGGAAGTTAAGACTCCCCCCTAATTCCCAACTAAGTTTCCTTTTCTCTAGTCATTTGGCTTAAAGATTGCAGATATCCCCAGACATGAAATCTAAGTACACTGGAAATTTTAAAAAACAAAATCAGGAAACTCAAGTTCTGAGTCAGTACCTAACCAGATGCTTTTTTGTTTTTATATTTCAAAGTTCTTTTATCATTTTTATCAAATAATTTCCAGCAGATGTACTTTTGTATAAAGAGGGAAGAAACAGAGAAGAATGAGTCCAACTGTCTTTTTCTAGGACCAGCCAGTAGGCTTGATGTTTATGAGGCCCTTTAGTATCAAAGGAACAGTGTTGATTCTTCTGGAGATGTTATTTGATGGGCATTGACCTTTTATGGTCTTGCTGCTATGTTCAAAGCATCTTTTGCATTGCAACGCCTTTAAAATTATTAGCTTGAAATTGACTTCCCCAGCCAATTGCCTATGGCTCATTCCTATAATCCTAGCTACCCAGGAGGCTGACATCTAAGTGTCTTGGTTTTAACCAGCTCAGGTAGGAAAGTTCATGAGACTCCTGTCTCCAATTAACCATGGAGAAAGAGCTGGAAGTGGAGCTGTGGCTCATGTGGTAGAACATAAATCTTGAGCAACAAAAAGCTTAGGGATTGTGTCCTGGCCCTGAGTTCAAGACCACCCTTTCCCTCCACAGTAACTTGCCTTAAAGGCAGAACTTGAAAGTATTTTATCTAATCTGGGACAGAAGTTTGGCACGGATTCTGTGATGCTCCCTTCCGGAGCTAAGGGCTACTGCCCTTCTTGTTCAGGGTGCTGCTCACTCTTAGCTCTCTCCTAAAGGTATACAGTTCTTTGAGAAATGGCCTACTTCCAGTGACTGATAACTGAGAGGGGAAAGTCCTCTATTTTCTCAGCCAGATAGAAATATCCCTTGCTATGATCGGAACGTTTGTCTATTGCCCTCCAAAAAGTGTATGTTGACATTTTACTCCGTAAGGTATTAGGCCATGGAATCTTTGAGAGTTGATTAGGTATGTAGGGTACCCACCATTATGAATGAAATGAGTAGCTAACTCCTTCCATTATGTGAGGACATAACAAGAAGACAGGATGTGTAAAAGCACACAAGACAGTGAAGTGAATCTATTGCTGCCTTGTTCTTAGCCATCCCACCCTCTAGAACTATGAGAAATGTTTCTTGTGCTTATAAACTATTTGGTTATGGCATTTTGTTATAGCATCCCAAGGAGGCTCATTACTCTATCTTTATTATTCCCTCTGGACCAGCCGTTGGGATTTGTCCTTCTATTCACTCCTGCTTACCTAACACTATCTCAAAAATACTAGTTAAATTATAAAAGCGAAGTAACCAGACCCAAAGAAGCATAGGCTGCATGGTTTCCCTCATTTGTCATAACTAGAATGTGCCTATAAATCTACAAGTAAACATACTAGTGGTAAAAATAAAAAAATACACTTGGATATGATCAATTATACAGGACTCTAGACATTCACACAGTGAGACCAAAGGATGATATTCTTAGAGAAGATCACAAAGGCTCAAAAGCTATCTGCATGAGATCATATAAAATGATACCTATCAAAATGAACTCCAAGGAATGGAAATGAGATTATTTTACTTTGTTGCTGTTTTTGTTTATTGTACTTTTTGTCTTATTTGTACATTTATCTGTTTGGAGAGGGTAGGGAGGAGCACAGAAATGGCAGGACAAACGGTGAACAAATGCAGTAGTGGTACTTACTAGATACTACGTTGAAAACGATACAACTTGGGGGTGGAGGGGAGGGAAAACTGGGAGAAAGAAAACATATTCTTTACCTGATTTATGTAACTATAACTTCTCTGTGCATCACCTTTACAATAACAATAAAAGGGGGGAGGAACAACTAAAAAAAAAACTTCAAGCAAAATGTGACATCTATATCCCAGATTTCAACATACCTCAAATGCACATTGTAAGTTTTCTATTATCTTTTTCTATTTGGAAATATCCATTATAAAATCATAATATTCTTCCTCCTACTTCTAGAATTAGACTTCCATTTATATTATATTTTATTTTCTTTTAAAAATACTTTGAATTAGCATATATATTAATAACACAGGGTAGCCTTGTAATAATTCCATATATGTGTTTGAAGATCTGCACCCTCCTCCTTTATGCTTCTATTTCTCCTGTTAAATTTTTTTTTTCATGGCCTTTCTAGACGATAATCACTTTTGCTTTAAAGAAAATTTCCCTTTGGAGTATAAAATTCTAGGGTAGTTTATTGTCCTGTGCTTGAAATCTATAACCTTAGAACTATGGATTAGAACCCTTTAAGATTTCTTAGGACCATCTGTTTTATGAAGAGCCATAATCAAACACAGCTGGTTCTATCGGTTATTGTTTCAGAAAGTTTACTCAAGTCTGCTATCACATCTTCTGCAGTTGTTCTTAATATTTACTTCTTGCATGCCCAACATATGGTTCCTGGCACTGTGTTCTCCATGTGGCACATAGTTTGAGTTTCTTTGCCTAATTTGGAGCTTTAGAGTCAAAACATGGCATTGGCAGTGTCATTATCTTTCAGCTCTTTTTTTCTTGGCTACCAGCTAACTCCAATGTATAAACAGTAGTTTGTACATTACTCAGTCCTATACAATTCCCACTAGGAACTGGTTATTGTTTCCTGTATCTCCTTATTTATTTCCCACAGTGCCTTTAAATTAACAGTATAGAGATCTCTACTTGAATTATTGTGAGGCATGGAAGAAATTTAAGTAAGTTCAGAATATCTTCTTTAAAAAAGTTATTGTTAAAGTGTTTTATATTTGACTTTATTCAGTAAATATACACATAAGGACACCAGGGAAACTGAATTTCTGTAAATATAATAAAAATGTTAATGCATCAGGAAAGCTTTACATTGCTGTAGTCTTTTAGAGTCCTTAAAACATTTTAGCAAATATTAATTGTACAAAACAATGGCTTTATTGTAATATTTTCATGCATATAACATACTTTGATATGGATATAACATACTTCGACATAATCAACTCTTCCCATTAACCTCTCCTCATTATTTCTGTTTTGCACTCTGTATTTTTTCTTATTCTTTATTCAATTTTCATGTGTTTCCTCAAGTCTAGAAATGAGAGAAAAATGTTAGTCTTTAAAGATTCTAGTTTATTTTTCTTAACATGATGATCTCCAGTTTCCTCCACTTTTTTCTGCAATTGAAATGGTTTCATTCTTCTTGAAGACTGAATAATAACTACATCTTATTATTGTATACATTGTATTTATGCATCACATTTCCTATCTATTCATCCTTGATGGCACCTAGGTTGATTCTATTACTTACCTATTGTACACAGGGATGCAGTAGGAGTCATTTATGATAGTTATATTCTTTTTTTATTGGTTCCTTTTAACTTTAGCAAAGGTTTATTTTGTTATAACAGGATTGAAGTAGGCACAAATAGAAAAAGAGAAACATTTCCTACTCCTCATGTAGGAAATGGAAATTAAAGACTATTTTTGTTTTTGTTTTTATGTTAAAGTAAGCTTATAGTGATTTTCCTAGTGTCTGAACTTATTTAGAACGTCAATAATAGTGTATGAAGGTTTTTTTCCTCACATTTTCACTATTATTATCTATTCTTTGTTTTCTTGATGGCAGTCATTCTGATTATAGTGAGATAAAAGCTAAATGTAGGGGGAAGGTGGCTCAGTGGTAGAGCGCTTGCCTTGCATGCATGAAGCCCTAGGTTCAATTCCTCAGCACCACATAAGCAAAAAGAAAAAAAGCCAGAAGTGGCGCTGTGGCTCAAGTGGTAGAGCTCTAACCTTGAGCTGAAGGGCTGAGGGACAGCACCCAGGCCCAGAGTTCAGGCCTCACAACTGGACCCAGAAAAAAAACTAAAAAAAACTCAGTGACAGCACCATGGCCCTGAGTTCAAGTCCCAGGACCAACATGAGAAGAAGAACTGGGGGGGGGGGGGGGCGCGGGGCAGGGAGGATGAGAAGGAGCAGCAGCAGCAGCACAATTAAAGGCCCTGTGTATGTAGTGGTCCTGGGCCTTGAACTGAGTGCCTGGACGCTGTCCCTGAGCTTAAAAAATTAAAAAAAAAAAACCAAATGTAGTTGAATTTGCATTTCCCTGCTAGTTAAGAATGTTGAAGAATTTTTCACCATTGTATTGGCCATTTGTTCTTTTGTTGAAAAGTATCCTTTTTATTTACCCATTTATTGATGAGATCATTTGTTCTTTTGATATTTAAGTTTTTTAGTTCTTTATTCTGAATGTTAATACCTTTTAAAATGAATGAATAGTAAAGATTTTCTCCATTCTATAGGGTGTCTCTTCACGCTTGTTCCCTGTGCTGTGTACAGTTTTTTAATTTCAATTAAAGAATTTGTCAGTTCTTGCTATTATTTCCTGAGTGATTAAATACTATGTAGAAATTCATTGCTTGTTTGTACCTTGACCCTTTTTAGCCTCAGCTTCTATACCTTCAAACTAGATAAAATAAAATTTATCTCTGTCATTTGCATTTCAGTTCAGTTGAGAATGATTTGTGTACCTGTTTAAATTAATTTTTAATTCATGCATTATAATTTGTATATATGTGTAGACTATGGTATGCTATATACTATATACACACACACACATATATATATAATGCTTACAAAGACACATATATGTATATGTATATGTGCAATGATTATGTCAAAGTAAAAGAAAGCTATTAACACATTTGTCATTTTTTTTTTGTATTGAGAATGTTGGAAAAAAAATCTCTATTTTTAGCTCTTTGGAATAGTGATAACTTATTACTAAATATAATCACCTGATTGTGACTAGAACATTAGAACTTAATCCTTCTATATGACTATGCTTTTGTGCTTGATAACAAATCTTTCATTCCCTTCTCTCTTTTCTCTGCTTTACTTAATCACAATTTTGCTCTTTATTTAAATGAGATCAACTTTTTTGCTTCTCAAATGAAATAAGACCATATTGTAATATTGGTTTTTCTCTGTCTGGTTATTGTATTTCATTTAATATAATGTTCTCTGAGTTCAACTAGGTTTTATAAATGGCAGGATTTTGTTCTTTTCTATGGCTAAATAATCATCGTGTGTATATATCCCCATTGTCTTTAATATCTATTCCTCTGTCAGTGGGCATCTAGGTTGATTCTGTGTCTTTGCTCTTGTTTCTAGTACAAATGTACACATGGAAGGTCATGTATGCCTGGCAAACTTACGTTTCTTTTGAATGTGCCTTGTAGTACAATAGCTGGATCACATGGTAGTTCAATTTTTAGTTCTTTGAGGGAGCTCCGTACTGTTTCCATAATGGCTGTGCTCATTTACATTTCCACCAACAGAGTATAAAAGCTTCCCTTTTTCTACAAATCCTTGCCAGCATTTGTTATTTTTATGGTCTATAGGCTATGATTTTTAGTTATCTACATACTTATTCTGAAAATATAAGTATAGGGATATAAATTCCTTTGCCTAGTAGTTTTTAGTTTTGAATGTCTTTTAGGGATTTTTCTTTTCAGATTCACATTGGGGTTCCAGGAAAGCAGAGTAGGTTTATTTTGTCTTTGCTCTTTTTTCTTTTTACATGTGAAAACTGAGAAACAGGAGTTAAGTAACTCATGCCAGATCACGCATTTAATATGCAGAAGCCAAGTTCTCTGACTGCTAGTCACTTCAAATAGGGTCAGAAATTCAAAGACCTGTAATAAAAGTAATACTGTAATACAAAGACTAAACAGGTGATGGAAATGTGTAGTGAGGCCCTTGGTAATCTAGAGCAAGTGCCTGCAGAGACGGGAAGTGTCTCACCCATCCAGCTTCAGTCAGTTCTTGCCAAGTGGGATTTCTGGCCCAGTGTTTGAAGCTTGATTTTTTTTTAAATAAGTGAAGCCAGAAATTAGAGCTTCTATGCCAAACTATTAATACCTACTAAAAGGAAACAGAAACATAAGGCAGACAAATGAAGAAATGGCACCATAATTTCATTTTTCCTTGCTGTGCTTATGACTGTGAGGTAGTCCTTTTCTCTGGTTTTAGAACCTTAGGTGTTTAATGAAGAAGTGTGTAAGGAATGTGAACGTCAGAGTTACCCCTCTTTCACCATCGCATCTCTAAAGTTTAGGAAGATGCTTGCTGGTATGTAGTGTACTAGTGAATAGTTTTTTAATACAAACTAAGGGACAGTACTCTTGTTTAGCTTTCATATCATTCAATTTACACTTCCAGTTCCAGCTTTTTTGCTGGTTAACTGGACATGAGAGTGTTTTGGATTTGTCTGTTCCCCGCTGGCTTACAACTATAATTTTCACATCTCAGCCATCCGAGTAGCTAGAATTATATGCAAGAGCCATTGGTGCCCAAGTCCATTAATTATTCTTTTTCCAAAGAGAAATTTCCAGAGAGGTAGAAGGATGGTAAAAATCTTATGTTTCTTGAGTTACTGAAAAATATTTATTATAGCAAATACAGCATGTGCCACCCATGCTCATTTTATAACATAGTGCATAGTGGTGTGTAAAAACGATCCCTTCATTCAAGGGAGTCTCATTCAAATGCCTCCATACTTAAGGAAGAATTCATGTCTCTTAAAGTATTTCAAGGGATGCCTTTTATTTTAAAGGATAGTAAAAATACCATTTGGAAGTGGCATTGTGGCTTAAGCGGTAAAGTGCTCGCCTTGAGCTGAAGAGCTGAGGGACTGCGCCCAAGCCCAGAGTTCAAGACCCACGACCGCCCCCCCCCCCAAAAAAAATGCTAGGGTATATTGTAAAAACACCATTTGACATTTTAGTTAATGTTACCCTAAAAGTACAGATATATTGGTATGGATTCAAATATATAACTCTAAAAATACCTAGAACTGTTTTTATCAACTTTATAATGATCATTGAGATTTTTGTTTCATTGCCAAGTATTTGGTCCCTTTATTTTCCTTTAAACAATAAAATATAAGGAATGATATTTTGCTTGAGTTTTCATAGCAACAAAATAAAGACTAATATCATAAATGTGATGGATAGGAACCTGTTGGACTATCTGTAGTCAGTTTGAAAGGCAGATATCTACTTTTTGTTGTTATTGTTGTTGATGATCCTGGGGTTTGAACTCAGGTCCTGGGGACTGTCCCTGAACTTATTTGCTCAAGATCAGCACTATACTACTTTGAGCCACAACCCCACTTACAGTTTTCTGGTGGCTAATTGGATAAGAGTCTCATAGACTTTTCTGCCTGAGCTGGCTTTGAACTTCAAGCCTTAGATTTCAGCCTCCTGAATAGGTAGGGTTACAGGCATGAACCACCAGTGCCCAGGGCAGACATTTACTTTAATGTAATATTTTGCTCCACCTTACCTTGCTTTAATTAAAGTGAACAGTGAAACATATATCTAGAAACTTGCTGAGACCCCTTCACCCATCAGGGTTTTGAGTAAAACATCCAAAGCAAAGCAAAATAATTTACCTCCAACCATCCTGTCTCACTGTGACTTTAAGCTCAGCTTTGCACTTAAATAACTTACCAACTTGGAATTAGCAATAAACAGCAACTCCAGATCTGTAGGGCTTATAAGAAAGTCAGAAGTGATACTTGGGATGATTACATTCCTAAGCCCACAATTATCACAGCTCAGAACTAATTTTTATGCCTTAAATAAAACCAAAAGAATCTACACAAAGCACTTCTTTTTTTTCTGGAAATGTTAAATTAAAACTAAAGTGTTCACTGGAAAGTCATCCTCTTTAAAATGCATTTCCTGAGAACCACTTACTTGAGGAAGGAGCAGCTACTATAATTTTAATTTTTCAGGTGTAAATCCCTTTACTCCTTATAATTGCTACAGAGAGACCACTCACATTTATTTTTTTAAAGTGTGATAGTTCAAAAATTATTCTTCAAGGCAGTTCTCTCAAGCTTGCCAATTGTACACATTTACACACTACGGTAATTTATTAAGTCAAATGAATGGTTTGAAAGCGCCTGAAACTGAAACAGACAATATCCAAGAGACCTAAAGTAGGCAGTGAATAATAGCCAGATAGTGCCTTGGGTTATATCACATTTCTCTTGGCAAAAGCCCAAATGCTTTGGCAGGTGGGTTTAGAACAGTGTATACCATATCTAGGTCAGGGCCTGGGGAGAAGGAGAGACCACTGGGACAGGTGTAGTCCAGGCAACTATGTTCTTGGCCCCATGTGGTGCTGAGAGGAGAGAGAGGCGAATCTCTCTTTTCAGCTTTGGCAGCTCAAATGTGTTGAGGCTGGAGGGAATTTCATGTGAGAGCCCCTTAACTTTCATATGACTGGGGTCTTAACGAGTTATCTTGTTGACCTTCACCTTTAAGGTAGCAAATGTATTGAACAATTTTGCCATGGACTCTATATGGAATTAGAGCTTTACACACACACACACACACACACACACACACACACACACACACACCATGCGCGTGCGGACACACACACACATTTTTAAAACTTGGAGTTTTAGAATCTAAAAGGGGACAATCTAGCAACATTGTATCATTATTATTTCTTTCTGTTGTTGTTGTACTGGTCATGGAGCTTGGACTCAGAGTCTGGGTGCTGGTCCTGAGCGCTTGTACCCAAGGCTAGTGCTCTACCACTTGAGCCACAGCTCCCTTTCCCCATTATTATTTGTTGTTCACTACTCAATACTCTACCTCTAGCTCCTGCCATCTCATTCTGATATTGTACAATTTTTCCTTACATATCTGGCCCGAGGTACAATTCACAGCCCTTACTGTGTACATTTCATGGGGGATTTTATGTACCCCTCTTCCTATTAATCTCCAGGCTCATACACTAGCTCCTTAATGGAGCATTTTAATCTTAATGTCCCTCCCATACCTGGCTCAATATCTCTAATGCTAAAATCTTCTTCATTCCAGGAGTTGCCTGGTGTTGTTAATTACTTAATCTATTTTATCTCATTTTAGTTTTTTTAATGTATTTTCATCTTACAAATAAGGAAATGGAGGCTAGAGGCAGATGGTTTAATTTCAAAGTCCATATTCAATCTCATTTCTGTATAAAGATCAGAAGAGACCATGTTTTATGTTGTCTCTTTTCTTTCTCTTTGTATTGTACTTAGAAAAGCATGAGCTAATTAAACATGTGATACAGTTAGTGATAATACTGCTACCTTTACCCCTGTATTCTCCATCCTTTTAAGACATACCTAGCATGTTTACATTTTTAATTTGGCTATCAACATTTGACTCTTAATATTTGTAAAATTTCCTATGGGGTTTGCTTTGCATTTCATTTGGATGCTACTGATCTAGGCTATCTGAATTGCTATAAAGGCTAAGATTCTCTCCTGTGGAAACAGAATCACAATCTTAAAGGTACCTGACTTTTGACTAATAGGCCATAAGTAGGATTCTCTCTGTGAGTTTGATTACAATGCTAGAGTAGCTTCCAGAGCTTATTAATTAGACAGAATATTACAAAGAATATGGTGAAGAGATGAAGGTATGGGGAGGATGTGTGAAGCTTCCATGACATCTCAGGGCGAGTCATCCTTCTTATACATAAATTTAGCTTTTGTGGAGGCTTTTTTGACCTAAGCAGGATTCCTTAGATTACTATGAGTTACTGGTTCAACTTTTAACCCCTCTCTCTGCTATGGAGATTATATTGTGGATCTGAAACTCCTAACCTTCTAAATCTTGCTTTGATTTTTTTTAGGGGGGGGGGGGACAAGGGAGAGTGTGTTTGAACAGCTCCCATCCTGAAGCTACCTAATGTCTGCAAGTGTTCAACCAATTCATTAATATATAGAAAAGACATTTGTCAATTCCATGATTCCATGGAATTTTGTCCAGGAAACTGGACAAAGACCAAAAATTTACTTCATATTACCTGTAATATATCTAAAATTTTATCCTTTAGTATATGATCAATAGTTGAAAACCAGTAATGTGAGAAATACTGTACATTCTGTTTGATTGTCAGTATTTGAAATCATGTATGTGTTTTAGTCCCCCAGAACATCCCATTTCAGGCTAGTTACATTACTGGTACTCAGTGGACACATGTGGCTGATGGCTACTGTGCCATTAGCTTTATATATATATAAAAGAGGGTAGGCGTAGAGAAGGGCAGGGGTAGGGGAGAGGGACAGGAAGAGAGGAAAGGCATAAATAAGAATTTCTCTGTCCTGGTTTAGACTTCCTCTTCCAAACCAATGCTATGAGCCTTGAGAAGTGCTAAGGGAGTTTTGGAATAAATTATTTATTCCTTTTTTTTATGGATATGGTTGCCAATGTTTGACAAGCCAGAGTTGGTAATTTTAGTATTTCTCCCTTTCTTTTAGGGCAATTTTAGAGTTTTAATGGAGGGAGGTTTGCAGGAGTGTGTTTTATCTCCCAGAGTGTTTTCTATTCCCTTGCAAGCCTAAGTCCAAATCAATTCAGTTCTAGAACTTATTTTTTGTCTACCATAGGGATAGCTTGTGAGCACATAGAAAGTGAATGTGGGAACTTCAGGAATAATGCAGTAAAGTGTGTGATAAAGGTGCTAAAGTCATTTCATGCAGTGCCAAAATGGACAGCCTGAATCCAGAAAGGAAGTTTGCTAGAGGCACTAGTAACTGTGATTTCTAATACCCAGAGATGAAGACTAATACCAATCCATTATATATGGCCTGTTATTACTTTGAGAAAACTGCTTCTGAACTGTTTTATTATTTGATGGTGTTTTTCAAGGAAAATAGGTTTTCTTTGTAATAATTTTTTGTTTTTCACTGAGATAGATGCAGAAAAACTGAGTAGCTCTGGTGAGTGTGTTTTTCTAGCTTATTCACTGATTTGAATTTCAAGTTGTAATGATAGAGTCATAAAAATTTGCCCCGGGCAGCTTTTCAGCTGATCGTAGCCTAAAAGCACTTTTTAATGCAATATGACGGGACTTAATGACTTTTGCATTGTGGTTTGGGTTGTTCTATTGGGAAAATGAATCTATTTGATTCTTTTCCTGTGCCGAAAGCCTTCTGAGTTTCTTTTACTGAAATGCCAGAAATTGCTATTTAAACATATGTTTGCACTTCCTCTGTCCCAGAGCCTCCTGTTACTAAGTCATTCTTTATAGAGCACCCAGGTACTTGAGATATACGTCTAATACAGAAAAGAAGCACCTTCCCTTCCCCCCTTGAGCTTTCAAATAATGCAGACAAATTCAGCCCAAGTGAAAGGTAGGGCACTCTGCAGCAATGGGCAATCACCAGAATGGTTTCCGAGAAGTTGCTTATGGCCATATTTTGACACACTTCTTAGTTGTTTTTTACTATGAAGTGGAGCTTTCCCTCATCTATCCCTCTGGTTGATTGCTTTTCCTGTGGCTGACATTCTAAGTAGGGCTGTTTAATCTAGACTGGCAGCGGCAGCCTTGGAAATGATCAGACTATCAAAATGGTCCTGAATTTACAGTTTTCATGAGGAGCATGATCACATTTGTTCACCTGTTTAGCTAATTATGATCTTTAAAAAAATAATGCATTAGCCGGGTGATGGTGGCTCATGCCTGTAGTCCTAGCTACTCAGGAGGCGGAGATCTGAGGATCCTGGTTCAAAGCCAGCCTGGGCAGGAAAGGCTGTGAAACTCTTATCCCCAATAAACCATCACAAAACTGGAAGTGGCGCTGTAGCTCAAGTGGTAGAGCACTAGCCTTGAGCTGAAGAGCTGAAGAGCTGAGGGACAGCACTCAGGCCCAGAGTTCAAGCCCCATGATGACAAAAAAAAAAAAGTGTTAAAAAAAAATAAGGCATGGAATAAGCATACCACCAATTAGTTTCACCTTTTTTTTGCATCTATGTGCAATTATAATGTATTTGGTGTCTTCTGTCTAGCTTTGTTCAATTACATGTTTGTTAGTTGCATCCATTCTGTTGGGAGTTCCAGTAGTTCATGATTTTTCTTTATGAAATATTTCATGGCATGAGTTTACCATTCTTAATTGGATCATGTTTCTATTGATGAGCTTTTGGATTATTTCCAGCTTTATGAAAATTCTATTTTGGTCAGGTCAGTAAAGAGTTAGAATTTATCCAGGATCTAAAGCATGCAGTTCTTTTGTGATGATGGAGTCTTCCATTCTTTCTCTCATTGGCTGTGTTCTAGATTAAATACACTGAGTGATTGCTTGGTCATTCACCAAATTTTAACAGCAATATGTTTATATTTCCTGATCAGATACCACGTGCCATGAACTAGCACTACTGGGTATAATGTGTAATGTGTCATTTGATTTTTACCAAGAAGAATTATTACCACAATTTTTATTTGTAGAAAATAGGAGTTGCATAAGTTGTGTGAAATTCTTCAGATTACACAGCATATTGATGGCAGAGCAAGGATTCAAACCTAGATTTTTTTTATTGTGAAAATACTGTACAGAGGGGTTACAATTACATGGGCAAGATAATGAGTACATTTCTTATCAAGCATTGTAGCCTCCTCCTTTGTTTCCCCTTCCCATCCCTTCCCATCGTACCCTCCCCACCCCCCCACCTCCCCCCCACCCCCTGGCACCAAAGTTGTAAAATTCGTTTTGGACATAACGACTTGTATATCTCATTGTTGCAATGGGTCCACCTGTATCCCTATTTAAATGATTTGTTTTTCCCCTTCCCCTCCACAAATTATACCGACATCAAATACAGTGAAAGCAGGGGTTATACTGTGGGGGAGGGACATACAAAGCAACAAAGAAATAATCTTATAAATGTGTTAGAAACAATCACATGAAAGAAAAAAACATTTGAATACATAGCTTAGGGTTATTTCCCTAACATCAACTTATCTGACCTTTTATGCTTGACTCAGACATATACTAGATATTGCAAATAAGGGAAACCATGGGACCTATGTTTCTTTGGGCCTGGCTTACTTCACTTAATATAAGTTTTTCCAAGCCTATCCATTTCCTAACAAATGGGGCAATGTCATTCTTTCTGATGCCTCATAGAATTCCATTGTGTATATATACCACATATATATTCTTGATCCATTCATCTACTGAGGGGCATCTAGGTTGGTTCCATATCTTAGCTATAGTAAATAATGCTGTAGTAAACATAGTTGTGCTTGTAGCTTTAGTGTGGTCTTGTTTGTAAACATTTGGGTAAATGCCCAAAAGTGGGATTGCTGGGTCATAAGGGAGCTCCATGTGGAGTCTTTTGAGGAACCTCCATACTGCTTTCCAAAGTGGTTGAACAAGTTTACACTCCCACCAACAATGCAGTAAGGTTCCCTTCTGTTCACATCCCCTCCAGCATCTGTTGTTATTAGAGTTCTTGATTTTAGCCATTCTAACTGGAGTGAAGTGGTATCTCAATGTTGTTTTGATTTGCATTTCTTTTATGGCTAGGGAGGTTGAGCATTTCTTCATGTGTCTATTGGCCATCCTTCTTTCCTCTTCAGAGAAGTTTCTCTTTAAGTCTTTAGCCCACTTATTTATTGGGCAGTTGTTTCTTTGAAGATTTGTTGTTGGGGAATTTAATTTTTTGAGTTCCAAGTATATTTTAGATATGAGAGCCTTGTCCATTGTATGGCTAGTGAAGATCTTCTCCCAATCCATGGGCTTTCTATTGATCTTGCTAGCTATGTCCTTTGCCATGCAGAAGCTCTGCAATTTCATGCAATCCCATTTGTTCAACCTTTCTTTGATTTGTTGTGTTTCTGGGTCTTTATTAAGAAAATTTCGGCCTGTGCCAACAAGACCTTGGGTTTCTTTTATTCCATCCTGTAATGTTTTCAGAGTGTCTGCTTTGACTCCAAGGTCTTTGATCCATTTGGAGCTGGTTCTGGTGCAGGGTGATATATAAGGATCTAGCTTTAGTTTTCTACAAGTAGTTAACCAATTTTGCCAGCACCATTTACTGAAGAGGCTGTCTTTCTTCCATTCCATTTTTTTTTAGCTCCCTTATCGAAGATTAGATGGCTATAGGTCTGTAGGTTCATTTCTGGGTTTTCAATTCTATTCCATTGGTCCTGAAGTCTGTTCTTGTGCCAGTGCCAGGCTGTTTTGATTACTATGGCTTTAAAGTAGAGTTTGAAATTTGGTATTGATATTCCTCCAGCAGTGTTCTTTCTGTTGAGGATCGTTTTTGCTATTTGGGGTCTTTTATTGTTCCATACGTATTTTTAGATTGCCTCTTCTATTTCCTTGAAGAATGATCAAACCTAGATTTTTGACTGGTACTATATTCTTGATCACTACACTCACTGACAAAGATAGATCCTTAAGATTTTATTTATTTGTTTGTTTGTTTGTTTATTTTTGTTGGTCGTGGGGTTTGAACTCTGTGCCTGAGAACTGTCCTTCAGCTCTTCAGCTGAAGGCTCTTGAGCCACAGCACCACTTCTGGTTTTCCAGTGGTTTAGTGGAGGTAAGAGTTTCACAGCCTTTCCTGTCTGGGCTGGCTTTGAACCGGGATCCTCAGATCTCTACCTCCTGAGTAGCTAGGATTATAGGTATGAGCCACCGGCGCCCGGCTCCTTAAAATTTATTAAGGATAACCTCTTTGGGACATGTTTGCCCACTCTCTTCCCTTAAGATTAAACATAGCTTATTATTAAAAACAGCTTGTTATTAAAAATAGCTTGTCATTGAAAATATCTTTTTATTGAAAAGAGAAAGTCTTAATCTGGGCGCCAGTGGCCTGCCTACTCAGGAGGCTGAGATCTAAGGATCATGGTTCAAAGCCAGCCCAGGCAGGAAAAGTCAGAAAGACTTTAGTTAACCACAAAAAGCCAGAAGTGGAGCTGGGCCTTGAACAAAAGAGTTTAGGGACATTGCCCAGGCCTTGAGTTCAAGTTCCAGGTCTGGAACAAACACAAAAAATGACAGTTTGAACCTATGATGCCTTGATTTTAAATTTTCAGTGGCTCCCCTTGTCACTAATACAAGATTCTAAGTCCAAGCTCTTGTTTTGCAAGGCTTCATTTGATGGGCTCCATCCTCTTCTCTGGCTTTGCTGTGCATCTACCAGCCCTCCCTCAGTAGTCTGCAGTTTGTGAACTTTACCTGTGTTTGAACCAACCAGGTTTGTTCCCAGCCATGGAATGTTTTTTGAATTTACCATCTTTTCTACTCAGAATGCTTTTCTCTAGATCTTTGTGTGATTCATTCCTTGTCATTAAATGCTCAAGTCAGATGTTACTTTCCTACAGTCCTTCTCTGAGCACCACATTGTCTTATTTTTTTCCTTCCTAATGTGCACAACTCTCAAATTTAGTTCGATCATTTAAATTATTACTTATTTGGTATTTGTCTTACCCAACTTTCATGTTCACTGAGTGGACCTTAGAATCTGGCTCTTAGTAGGTAATCAGTAGATGTTAGTTGAAAATCAAAGGAATGAGGAAATTTACATTTGCAGAGATCTCTGTAACTCCACAGTGTTTTTCCTTACATTTTTTCCATGATTTTTATGTATTTTATACAGAAAGAAAATCCTGTTTTTAAAATGTGATTCTTACATGCTGGCAGAGGCCCCAATCTTCCTCTAATAAAATGAAAGAGGGAGCAAAGCTAGGCACATTATTAATTTTATGTTGGGAAGATGCTTGCAATTGCAGGAATTGACTTCTGGCAATGAAGCAATTTCCCAAATGTCAGAAGTAATCATATAATCTTGGAAAGTGGTTCTTTTTTTTGTTGTCATTGTTTATTGTTTGTTTATTGCTCTTTGTAAAATATTAGAATGGAGAAAGTGTCTCTTGTGTCCAGTTCTGAAGCATAGCATGTGACACAAATCTTAAAAATGAATACATTTTGTACTTGAGTTTCAAAATATAGAATGTCACCCCAAAACATATCTTGATGCTCTTTAAATAGTGCCACCCCATTCTAACATGACAGCTCTTGGAATCATTACTGATCTTTTGTTCTGCACAATGCATGGGGTTAACATAGATACCTTTAATAACAAGCTGCTCCCCTTATCTTGTCATAAATAACAAGCTGCCACTTTGCCATTTGGAGGGCAATGGGCTAATTTCTGCAAATTCCCATTTACCATTCTTTTAGCTGTTGTTGAATTTAGTTAGAAGTTTTTAATTTAAATGTCTTTAACCTCATGCATGCATGTAGATTAAAATTCTGGGCCCCAAGGAAATGTTGTCAAAGAGATCTGAGCTGATTGCTTTTAGGATATTGCATATTGGGCACCTTAGGGTGTGCACAGTATAGGTGTGATGGACAGGATTGGGGTTTCTGTGCTGTGGAGAAAAGCAAATCTGCCTTAGGAGAAGTGTAACTGGGCAGTTCAGCCTAGGAGTGGTAAAGAATTGTGTTTCTCTGCTAGTCTAGGCAGAATTTCTTATTACACCTGCATCAAATTGCATCCCTTGCCTCTGATGCAAATCTACACATTCATCTCCTCCTTCTACCTCAGGCTTTTATTGATGCTTCAACCTCCAGGCAGTGCACAAATGCAAACTTCTATTTACCATCTCTGAGTAATGATATTAATTCCAATGTCCAGGGATAATGTATCGCTTATTAAACACTATAGCAATAACCATTAGGTGGTAATTCAAAGGGAAACAAACAAAACAAAACAAAACAGAAGTATAGAAAAGAACCTCTCCCAGCCCTCAGGAAAAAGTGGTCAGTATTTAGAGAAAGCAGAAATTTGCAGAATAATAGTGCAGAAGGGTTGAGAGCCACACTGCTGACTTGCTGCTTGTGATCTTCAGCATTACCAACTTCTCTTAACTTTAGTTGACACATTCATAAACTGAGAATGACAACCATACCTGCCTCCCAGAGTTGTGAAGGTTCAGTGTGAGATTATGTGTAGAGCCCTTGCTGAGTGGCACTTTTGTAGCAAGTTTGAAGTCTCAAATGTCAGAATTCTTGGAAGAACATTGCTGTCATCTGCATGAGTCCTGCTGTCTACACCCCCTTTTTTTTTTTTAACCAAAACCAGGACAGGCACTTTAAAGTACAGGTACAAATGCTTTCTGACAACACAACTGATAGGTCCAAGAATGAGGACTTCAATAGAAAAACTTCTATCTCTATCAAGTCCCCTATCTTCTTTAAAGAAAATCATACTCATAAGAAAGAATTTTTACAAACTATCATGTAGTATCATAATATTCCAAAGAAAGCACTGACCTTAAAGTTCCTGAACTTCTCTTCAGTATACTAAATTTTGTAAAGATCGTCTCCTCTAGAAAGATATCTCAAACCAGTAGACCTAAAATGCAAAATGCTGAGGGAGCAAGCTTGAATACATAAATATGGCCACTTTCCCCATATTTGCATTGTCAGTGTTCAAGCATGAACATTCCTGAGCAGGCCTGGTTCTTCCCAGTTCAAAGAGCCAAGATTCAATTTAGCCATGATTCTGCAAGATTCTATTCCCTTCTATCCTGCTAGTCATCTCTGACTTGTGCTTAATGTTTTCAGTGGAATATCCTCCTTTCTGGAGAGCTTCTTAAGATCCTATTGGACATTTTCATTTTATTTTGTCTTTTAATTCAGAATTTTTGGAGTATCCATCCCCATCTTCCCCATTCGATTTTGAGCCCTTCAGGTAAAGACTTTTTTTTTGTTCATTACATCATTGTACAGTCCTTGTCACAGAACAGGTGTGCTGTTTATGACAAATTTGCAGTTATACACATTTATTCATGGTGTATATAGCTAAATGGTTAGAATAGTAGATGTTGTTCTTATATAAGCAAAAACCACATTTGATTATCAAACATGCCTCTGCTTAATATATTGGTACAGTAGTACAAGACAATCCTTCTTTTTCTTTAAGATGCTTTCAGCCTTCAAAGCATATGGCTCAAATTTATAAATTCATTGTGGGAGTAAGTAATATAGTAAAGATACTAATTTTAGTACCCTGATGGAAAAGAAGACTGAGCCTCATGTTTGAATTCTAAGAGTTACAGTCAGATACAATAAATCACCAAGAAAAGGACAAATCTTCACAACCTGGAATCACTTGCTTGGGAAAGAACTTGCAGGACAGAATTTCTTGTTGCTGTAAAGAACTGTACCTGATGGAAAGTCTTTGGTCCTTGATCACATCTAGGCTAACCTCCAGACTGACTTCCTGATATGATTCTATAAAATTGTTTTAGCTTTATGACCTTGATTAGGGCTTTGTAATATGAGCTACCTACTGTATCATGCAGAAATTCTATTTCTTAAGGCGATTTGAAGTCAAGTCCTACCCCATGTCAACTAACTCATTTTCTATTTCTCATGTGTGGTCTGGTCTCTAATGTTTCAATACTGAAGCACATTTACAGAGTGTATGCTGTGTACAAGGTATATTGGAGACATAAAATGAAAGAGATTTATAAGCATTAGTAAGAAAGTGTAAGAAATGCAGACCTTGGCCAGTAACAATTCCTACCATGCAGGTGAGATTTGACTGGAGGGTAGAGGGAAACCCTCTCTGAGATAAGGTGCCTTTGTGATAACCAAATCTGGCTTGTAGAAAAAACTGGAATATTATGGAGGCATCTCAATAGCAATCAAGACAGCAATAGGGGATTTTGAAATTAGTATTAGGTGGGAATATGTTCTGTTGAACATTAAGGAATCCAGATGATCTTCAGTGTATTTTGTACTTTAGCGTATTAGCTTCACTTTTTTCTATTAATATTTCAATCTATTAGTCTATTTCCCAAATTTAAGCTAAAGATGCATTTAAAAATGAAAATGTTAAGTTCATTTCCAACATGTTGTCTTGTGAGTTTTGCTATTGTGTTGGTTCACCCTTTGTCCTTTGTCTCACCATTTTGTTGTTCCTCTTCCTTCCCCAATTGAGATAAGTGTATATACAAGACACAGGGTACCAAAATCAAATACAGTGGCAATATTGGGGGTGGGTGGGAAGGAAAGTCGGAGAAAAATGAGGGAGGGAGTAACGATGTTTGACAAGATACGTACTCACTACCTTACGTGTGTAACTTTAACCACTCTGCACATCACCTTGACGATAAGATTAAATTAAAAAAAGAAAATGTTTAAAAAATAAAAATATAAGTAGAATTAAGTAATTAGTTTTTAAAGAGAGTCATGATTCAATCCAGTCCTCAGCATATTTTTCATCTAGCAAGAGGCAGACAGACTGAAGAACAACTGAAATACAAGGCTGCTTTGATAGCATAGTATGTTGGTCCTAGATATCAGAACCAGCATCACGTGGTGTGCTTGCCTAAGTAATGGCCCTAAAGTTGTCTCCATCCTAACTCCCAAAATGTTAGCTCATATGGCAAAAGAAACTTACACATCTGAATGAGGATTTGGAGGTGGGTGTACATTATCCCAGCTTTTATAAGGAGATCAGTTAGTGATAGGAACTGTGGTGGCAGCAGCGTAGGCGGGCATGACTTAAGAAAGGGGCCACAAATCAAGAAACGTGGGCAATCTAGGAAAACTGAAAGGGCGCAAATGGATTCTACTCTGGAACCTCCAAAAATGAACCAACTTAGCCAACACCTTTATGTTAGCCTTTAAAGACTTAGTTTGGGTTTGTGACCTTTAAACGAAAAGGATAAGCCTATGTGGTTTTAAGCCACTACATTTTTAGTAATTTAGTCAACAACAGGAAATTAATATACCTGGGGACTGGCTCAAATAGAAGAATGCAGGGTCCTGAGTTTAAACCCCAGGACTACTAGTACCAGAATTTTATTTGAAGTGTAGAGTCTAAGTCAACATACCAGATTTATGCAATCAAAACTCTGGGGGTTGGTACTAAACTATCTATAATTTAACAAACCCTCAGGTGATTCTCCTGGCCAGAAGACTTTGAAGACTACTGTTAGAATGCATAAAAGGAATTATATCTGTTTTAGGCACCAGAGCCATATATTATAATTGTCTTCTCTAGGTCACATACCTATGTTTTTCAATGCATCGTATGTTTATCATATGACATTTCCTGTGTCCTCAGACAATGGGACATTATGATTGCCTATCCCATGAGGAACACTTGAAATTCAGGGAGTTCTCAAAGGATTCAAAAAATGTTACTAAAAGAAGGATTGGGTAGTTTGCTGGACAGACAAGTAAGGCTGTGCAGTATTTGATTGTTGTGGTCAGATACAGATGAAAAGACATTCTAATACAGGGGAAAATTCACTTTCAGGAAATGGCAAAAAGCTTATATAGCAAGTGTATGGAACCAAGTGAATCATGTGGGGAATTATGAGTAGGATGAACTAAGCTTGGAGACCTTCAAGTGGCAAAAATATGAACTTGGATTATGTTCTGTGTTACAATGTTTATTTGTTTAATTACATTGTTTTTATCTTTAAGCAGTTGTACAAAGGAGTTACCATTAGATAATTCAGTTTCTAAGTACAGTGCATGAGTGCGTGTGTGTGTGTGTGTGTGTGTGTGTGCGCGCGCGTGTGCATGCAGGTGCCAGTTCTGTGGCTTGAACTCAGGGCTTCAAGGCTGTCTGTGAGGTTCTTTTGCTCAAGGCTAGTACTCTACCACTTGAGACACAGGTTCACTTCTGGCCTTTTCTGCATAGTTTATTGGAAGTAAGAGTCTCACAGACTTCCCTGCCTAAACTGGCTTTGAACCACAATCCTCAGATCTCAGCCTTCTGAGTAGCTAGGATTATAGACCTGGGCCACCAGGTAGTAACAATGCATTTTGATCACTATCATCCTGGTCATCACTCTTCCCCATCCTGCTGTGTTTTGAGAAGGGAGTAGTATCATGAATATAGGCCTTACACTCTGGATTCTCACAATTGCCTGAATATCATGTTCCATTAGTACTAATACCTGCCATTCTATATGCATATTAAATTCTGATTATGTATCACTCTTGGGATTCTCCATGAGAACATTTTTTTGTGTGTTCAAATGATAGGTTTCTCTCTGTGAAAAATGTTAACGACACACACACACACACACATATACATACACACAAACACACCTTCAAATTATACTTGGTCTTATTATTACATCTGAGGTATATTCAATATATTTTATCTTGTGTTTGATTCTATTTTAGTTTTTTTAAAATTCTGGCCACAATTTCCTTTTTGTGGCATTTTCCACTACCTGAAATTGCTCATTTTCATTACCTTGATATAGTATTTTAAAATTTATTCCAATTATGAATTTTAATTTGCATTACTGTTTGGACTCTCTTTTTGAGGGTCTATTTTCTGTCTCCTAGTGTATCGTTAAGCAATTAAATAAATGAGAAAATAGCTTAAACATATTCTCTTAACTTTATAAAGGTATTATATAATTCTAAGTCATCTTGGTAACATCATGTATGTTCTTGTGCATATTAGATTTTTACACATAGCTAGTCATAAACATCTAATTTTTATCCCCTCTTTAAAAGTGTGGAGCTGTCTTCAAGTTTTACTTACCCATTTATAGATTAGAGATTAATTATATCTTCCACTCTGAATCTTGAAAATTTGCAAAAATCAAATGAGTTAATGTAGAGGAAAGATCCTGCGAAGACTCTTTTTTTTTCTCCCTGGAGATGTATCATTTGACTAAATGTGGCTGCTCTTTTTGGCTCTGTATGGAAAAAGATTTAGAGGATATACCTGGCTTCTGCCAGAGAAAATACTACTTGTAATTTGGAGATGTTTTCTATGATGCCTTAAGGGTCCTGAGCCTATGTGTTCTATGTTTGCCATATAAAAATGATCTCTTTGTAGAATCATCCATTCCAGATCTGTGTGTTTAGCTGGTTTCCTGCTGCCTGCATGGATGCAGTCAGGTCACTGATCCCCCTTACACTGGTTTTTTTTTTTTTTCCAATGGAGGAAGGCTGTCACAGTGACTGCTTCACTTTCTCATGTCCTCCTCTCACATACACCCTCCCTTCCCCTGGTTCACCAAGGCCAGAAATGCACTGGAACGCTTAGATCCTATGCTCGTGCAACTTGGAGTGGACACTGGTAAGTGTACATTGGATGGGGAATGTTCTCCTTATCCATATCCTTCTCCCCCTAGACATGCTGTCCAAAGATGCTCTCATTAACATGGCCTGTTTGTCAAGGAAATCTGACAATCAGGGGGCTTAAATAGCAGTCTCAGCTAAGTTAAGAAAGATGTATCCTTGCATCTACTTCTTCTCCTTTTCCTGGTCATTTAGTTCTTTTCTCCTTATGATCGCCTTGGATATTACATTCCTATGAATGAGGAGTGTGTAAGATTTCTGTGATTTCTGTGGAATATGGGCTAAACTAACATCCAGTCATACAGATAAATTTGAGTTGGTGGGGGGGGGGCTTGTTTAGTATGAGTATTACCATTATTTCATCCTTTCTTGTGACTGACCTAACCAACCTAGTGAACACTAGGGAGTGATCTGAGACCTATTGAGTATGCATCTCTGGAATTGTTGTCTGGGAGTTATGAGTAGGCAGAGAGCTGATTTTTATTTTCTGTGATAACTTCCCACAGTAAGTAGGTGGGAGGGTGCAGTGATTGATGAACTAAATTAGATGGAAAGTGGCTCAAATCAGATTCTAGGTGATTGCTCCTGCCTCTCGACTCACTGCACTTATTTTCTATTCCACTCATTTAGAAAATGATCATGGTCTGTCTTGTGACATTTCTTATATTGTTGCTTTACTCTTTACCTTTTTGCATTTTTCTCACTTTCTTCCCTAGAGTTATCAGTCCTTAAGGGCAGAAATGATTAGTTTAGTTTTGTATCTTTCTTATGCCTTATTCTGAGTAAAGGCACAATGATTCCATAGTATTTGATTAATAGTTGATGCTTTAGATAGGCTTTTAAAAAAATAATGTTGGGGAATGTATCTTAGAAAAATGGAAAATAGGGATGTCTATTTTAGTTTAAAGTGTGCATTCTTGGAGTAAATAAATTTGAGATTGTTCTGGTCAGCATCAACAGAAATGACTTTGTTATTTGCAAAAGTAAAACCTTGTCTCTCTAAGAAGGATGAGTTGAATTATATGAAATTGCCAATATTTGAGCTATCAATATTGCAACATCATGTGGATCAATCTAATAAGTTAGATGCATCAATAATAATTAATTTCTCTGATTGTGTCTGATATGGGAAGGAGTTTATGGGAAGCCGTACTTGTGCTATCATAGCTTGGAGGAGAGAGCCCAGAAAGGTGTGGGTTCTAGGACAGAAAGTGATAGCTGGTCAGGAATCCCTGAATAACCAATGGTTTTTGTTGTGAGTTAAAAAGCTTGATTTGCCCTTTCTGTTCTGATGGAGCCCCCAAAACCTTTAATGTCATTTACTTGAAAGTCTTGACAGGAGCCTAGACAGGTCAAGGCCTGATCTATAGGCCTTAACTATCTATGTCACCCATATTTTGCTGGCCCCAGGTGTCCATGAAAACTGACCAAAGGTCAGAAAAATAGAAGTGGCAGCTAATGTTACTGTTTTGTAGATTAAATTTATTTTCTTTTTTTTATTTCTGTTATGCTCAAGAAGCCTCCTTTTTAATTGATCATATCTTAAATTTGGGGGCTTGAGTCTATCTACAGATTGGCAAAGACTTTCATTAGCAATTTTCTTATTAATTCCTCTAGTTAACTCAGTTAACTAGAAACTCAGTTTCACATGTATGCAACACGTCACCTTTTCCTTTTTTAACGGGCAATATTTTGGGGGCTAACTTCAAGTTGGGAAAGAGTGACTGGAAAAGATAGCCTGAGAACCAGAAGAATTTGACATTAAAAAAAGGTGTTAAAGATGTCTAGAAGAGCAACTCTAGGGCAAGAATTAATTTGTTGAGCAACGCTCAGGCCTAGAGTTCAAGCCCCATGACCGACAAAACAAACAACAACAAAAAAACCCTCATAATTATAGATATAAGAAAAACACAAAGTCATGGTATTTTAAAAATTAAGGTATTCATTACACGTTGGTAAAATTATTGTGCTTTAGGCTTTTTGTTGATTTTTATCATGTGAACCTACCACCTTATGCATATGATCTCATGGTGTTTTTTTTTTTTTTTTTGTAACAGCCCTAAAACCTAGGAAAATGTCACGCCTAGTTTATACGTGGAGAAAATAAATCCCAAAGAGGCTAATCAGTGCTTTTTCTACTGTTCTTTGCTTTGTCTCTCTCTATTAGTGGACATTTTCAAAATGAAAAGGTGGTAGATGAAGTTCCAGGATAGAGTACTGCCTAAACTCAGTGTTGTCTCCATTTGAGCTTGCATTTTAATGAGATCCCTACATATGCAGAATCTGAGGCCCCATTCTAGAATCATAATAATCTCTTTAACAAGACCATCAAGTGATTTGTAGCCACATTAAAGTTCCAGATGCAATGTCCTAGCCAGTTCAACATTGCTTCTCTCTGCTTTGTTTTAGGGCTTAAGGATGTAGCTTAGGGAAGATTGTCCAGTATTAACTGGTAGCTACATGCATCATTCTTTTTCTTCTGTCTTCCCTTAGTAGCCACTGTCTCAGTAAAATTTCGAAAAGAATAAATAAAGAGTGTAAAATTAAAGAACTGGAATTTGTGACAAACATCATGTGCCAAAGAGGCATTATGCCTCCTCCCAAAATTATGCTACTCAGCATGTCTAGCATTGTCTCCTTAACAGAGGATGCCAGCAAT
Organism: Dipodomys spectabilis; assembly: GCF_019054845.1. NCBI lineage: Eukaryota > Metazoa > Chordata > Mammalia > Rodentia > Heteromyidae > Dipodomys > Dipodomys spectabilis. The sequence goes on along the minus strand of NW_024870731.1, from coordinate 22,926,065 downwards.
CTCAGCACACCCTTTCAAAATAATTACAACACCTACCATTATTTTGGAAGCTGAGCACATTTACTTGCTCTTTCAGTGAAGACAACAGTTCTATAGGATTTGTTTCGATTTCATATCTATACACTGAGTATCTTAAGGGTGGCTGAGCACAAGAATGATATATTTCTAACTTTAATGACATATTTGAGAAAACCACCATTAACAGAATACCAGGGTGTAGAGGGCTCGTCTGGGCCAGTGAGCCAACACTGTTCTAACAATCACTGCTTTTCACTACCAAAGTTTATCCTTAGGTCTGAGAATGATGCTATTTGCTTATGTTATGAGCAACAGTTGGAAAAGGGCTACACAATTTTGTCTCTCTCATGTTTCCCTGTGTGATTTTTGAAGCAAAATGAAGACAAAAATGTCATAAGCTGGGCCTACCTGATGGTCTCAATAGTAATTTACCAAATGTGACATGGGAGTCAACAGGAAACCCATATACCCATCATCAGACTGTCATGTTGACAAGAAACAACATGTCCAATTTCTTTCCTGCAGGGCTTACTTTCAAACATGCTCACTTATAAATTATTAGGCAGGAGTTAATAAAGGAAAACCTTTTTAATAGAAATACAAAACACTATTTAAAAATAGGGGGGAAAAGCACTGAAGTTTTGGGTTAATTGTGTATCTGTCGGGAAAATGTTCATACTGCACACTGGCCTCCATGGTAAAATAAAATATTTGAGTGAAGAAAAATCATATTATTCAAGGTTTTAAGAAAATTTGAGAACCTAAATGATATTGTGTGCACAATTGTGGACAAAGGGTATATTTGTTTTACATGTCACATTTTTTCATTCATTAAATCATTGTTCCCTTCTAGGGCTCATAAAGTTAACATTTTCTTCATAGAAACAGTAATCAAGTAGCAATTGATATACCAAGATGAAACAGACGGATATTGGGACTGCTTCTTTGTTTCATTAAAATATTATAACATGGCATTATATTTTATACACATGTGGTTAAAAATAAAATACATAAAAATACATAAAAGATATTGTTTTTGGATCTGGATTTGAAATAAGTTTGCATTAGGTCATTATAAAATGTATTCAGAGTTACACTAAATGCTTCAGAGAGATATTTGGTGAAGATAATGAGCAGTCAGAGAATTCCAGTGTGTAGATTGAGTTGATTTTATTTCATTGCTGAAAAGTCTTAATCTGAAATTAGCTTTGGTAATGATTTGAATATGCATAATTCTCTCAGCCTAAGATGTGTAATATGTCCCGTTAGGCCTAATTGTGCACTATATCAAGTTGTAAGTTGTAAGCTATGAGGAACTTGTGAAGTAGAGTACAATGGAAAATATGAGTTCATTGAATCTTGTAGGAGTTTGGACACACACACACACGTAGTCTTTGTGTGTGTGTATGTATGTGTGTGTGTGTGTGTGTGTGTGTGTGTGTGTGTGTGTGTGTGTGTATGCTGGATCCACTGGGACCATACTCTCTCTCTCTCTCTCTCTCTCTCTCTCTCTCTCTCTCTATATATATATATATATATATATATATAATATATATATAAATATATAAAATGTATGTTGTATGTGTCAACCATGATTAGAACAGTGAAAACTGTCTACCTATCTGTACCTGTATCTGATTCTATTTATGTATTTGTCTCTATCTACTCATCTATCTGTTTTTCCTAGAGTTTGAGTTCAGGACCTTGTACTTACTTAGGCAAGCATTCTACCAATCCAGCTATGACCCCAGAACTGAAAAGATTCTACTTTAAATAACAAGCTTGTTATTTTTCTGTTAACTTTTCACTTGAGAATTTTGTAATGGCTATGATTTTATCTTTGAAATCTGTTCCTCCTGCAACAGTGATCATTGTGAATGAGGGAAATAAAGCCAACTCTTCAAAGTTCAGCATGTGTTAGCATAATCAAATAAAAAAGTGAGTATTTGATATTTTTAAAATAATGATTTTGACATATAACCACTTCATGACTTTTCAGTTACTATAACTCACATTATTTTTTCCTTGATAACACTGTTTGACATTGGATGCCTCTCCAGAGAGGAAGAAAATTGTTCAGAAATTAGGGGCATAAAGGTTATTAGAAGAATATTTAAAATTCTGGTCCTGTATATTTTACTTTAGAGCTAATTAAATGACAGAAGTAGAAATGTATGGCCCTTAGTATATATACATGCTTAAACATAGGTCTCCTTGACAGACAAGAGAAAGTTTTATTTTATTTGCACTCTTTGTCCTGGAAATATTACTTACAACTACCACCAAAACCATTGTCCTAAACCAAAGCTGAAGACAAACATTTAAAATTGTAAAATACACAAACATTTCCCCTTTTCTCAGAGCCTCTCTTATTTTATCTCCCGCCTCCCCGTGCCACCAATGTCGATATAATATTACAATATTTCTTTGGAACTTTTAAGAGTTGAAGTGGTGTTAGTTCATATCAGCAGTTATTTTAGGCCTCATGTCTTTTTTTTTTTTTGGGTCCGGTCGTAGGGCTTGAACTCTGGGCCTGGGCGCTGTCCCTCAGCTCTTCAGCTCAAGGCTAGCACTCTACCACTCAAGCCACAGCGCCACTTCCGGCTTTTTTCTTTTTGCTTATGTGGTGCTGAGGAATCGAACCCAGGGCCTCAGGCTTGCAAGGCAAGCACTCTACCACTGAGCCACCTTCCCAGCCCAGGCCTCATGTCTTGAGTGTCATGGAAATGGAAATGGAAGTAGGAAGTTAAAACATCATTAATAGCATGTAAAAGGAGAAAATGATGAAAGGGATGACATTGATCAAGATGCATTGATACGTTGAATAGAAACCTGTTTGCACAAATAAAGATAACAGTTGAAAAATCACAAAAACAACATCACAAGTGAACTGGGATAAGTTTAACCACATTCATAAGTACTCTTTCTAATGCCATTGCATCACTTAAGTTACCTTAAGTTATTCTTTAGCCTAAGTACTAGACAGTTTCATTGACAGAGTTCATTGCTACTTAATTTTTTGATAGATAGTAAGGACTCTTGTTTGCAAGTTGATAACTGATCTTACTGAACTGGGTTTTGCAATAATGGGCATTGACTGATTCATGTAACTGAAAACATATTGGTAGTTTTGACTTCCAAAGTCAGGCAATTCTTCTTTATCTAGTGATAGTCACATTTTTTTAAATCAATCCAGTAGGATTTATTTTAAGAGTAATTTTAATAACATCCAATGGCTACTTCTGATTTTCATAGGAGTAACTAGGTTCACATATTCTTTTCTGAAAACAATAACTGTGACTAATGGTACAGAAGAGTTTAGTTATTGGCCAGGCTTGAGTCACATTTCTGTATGTGTCTTATACATGAGAAAGAAAGAGTGGGTTCTCCAAATGGAAAAAAAAAATAGTAGCTAATATAAATACAAGGTTTACTGTGGGGGAGGGACATACAAAGCAGCAAAGAAATAATCTTATAAATGTGTTAGAAACAATCGCATGAAAGAAAAAAAACATTTGAATACATATCTTAGGGTTCATTTCCCTAACATCACCTTATCTGACCTTTTCTGCTTGACTCATACAAATACTAGATATTGCAAATAAGGGAAACCATGGGACCTATGTTTCTTTGGGCCTGGCTTACTTAATATAATTTGTCCTCCCCCACAGTATAACCCCTGCTTTCACTGTATTTGATGTCGGTATAATTTGTGGAGGGGAAGGGGTAAAACAAATCGTTTAAATAGGGATACAGGTGGACCCATTGCAACAATGAGATGTACAAGTCGTTATGGCGAAAACGAACTTTACAACTTTCTGGGGGGTGGAAGGGACCAGGAAGGATTGGGTAGGGGGGGCGGGGGGGGGGGGGGGAGGATGGGAAGGAATGGGAAGGGGAAACAAAGGAGGAGGCTACAATGCTTGATAAGAAATGTACTCATTATCTTGCCCATGTAATTGTGACCCCTCTGTACAGTATTTTCACAATAAAAAATACATACATAAAAATAAAAAATACAAGAAAAAAAAACAAATACAAGGTTTATACAGACTCTGGAAAAATAAAATCAGATGATGCTACTTACAGATGTTTTATTTCACTTGTCTTAAAAATTTTGTAAAATGGTTTTTATTTCTCTCCCTAGTTATTATTTTGACAAATATACATAGATATTCCTTTTAACTTTTCTGAACATATAAATTGTGTGTATGATACTGAACAGGTAGCTATAATATTTTATTAAATTATTTTCATCACTCTAGGTAGTAAACAGGTGATTTGACTGAGTGTAGTATAGTTGCTATTTTTAATAGTGCTCTGTGGAGAGCTTCCAAATAATAATATCATCTTTAAAACCTTTGGTTCCCCAAGGAGCAATGAAATTATGATGAATATTGTCTGTGATAAATAACCTATCTCTCTTCTCTTCTCCACCATATTCCTACTAGAGAAAGCTTCAGATTTCCTTACATTATCTGAAGGTTGATTGCCTAATGAAGGTCAATATTTCTTTGATTTCTATTACTACATTTTCTTTGTGATTTCTACATGTTTCTTTGTGATCATAATGAAATGACTTTTAATACTATTAAAAGTCAGAGACAATAAAAGGATGAATACATCAAACAGGGAGCATGACTTAAAATTAAAATGGAAATAGATTAATTTTTCCAAAAAACCAGTTCATGAGGAAACAAGTTCCAGAGAAAAGGAACCATAGAATTTTATCCAAAGCCATGTTGCATATTTCCATAGTAAATAACAACTATAAAGCCTAAAATATCTGATACGAAAATAACAGGAAAAAACAAAAAATTTGACAGTCTTAAAATCCTTAACAGAATTAGAGTTTATAGAATTTGGTAAAGGGTTTTTTAAATAGAGACCCTTAAATACCTTTCTTCCAGTCTTAAGGCAACAAGGAAATATACTAGCTTCTATTGGGTCAGGATGACCTTCTTGCCCTTCTCTGCCTGCTTGGGAAAAAAAAATCAATCACTGCAAAATAGTAAGGATTCCAGGAAATAGAAACAAGTGACTAAAAACAAGAGAGAAAAACAGCTGAAGGCTGAAGGCATTAGAAAGCAAAGATGATTTATGTGGAGTTATAAGACACAGACTTTCAGAGAACCCAAAGACCAGGTAGGTATAGATGATCATGGCCATCACATGGAGAAGTAAAAGCTTCAAATTATAATAAATAAAATTGAGAGCTAAGTAAATGAGTTTCACAACAAGTTAGATATATCAAGGTAGAGGATTAGTTATAAGAAGGCAAGTTAGTAGAAAATGCTGAGACTTGCACAGATGAGAAGAAAAGCAGTAAAAGACAATGGCATAAGAGACATTTGAGGTAGTCTAAGAGTCTAGACCTGGTAAAGAGATTAGAGAAGAAGTGTGATAGATAAAATATTTGAAAAGAGACTTGTCAAGAATTTTCCCAATTTAATGAATAACATTAATCCATAGATATTTTATTTGTTTTGATTTTTGGTGCCAGTCTTGGGCCTTGAATTTAGGGCCTGAGCTCTGTCTCTTTTTTGCTCAAGGATAGCACTCAACCACTTCTGGCTTTTTGGTGCTTACTTGGAAGTAAGAGTCTCATGACTTTCTTGCCTTGGCTGGCTTTGAGCTGTGATATTCACATTTTAGCCTCCTAAATAGCTAGGGTTACAGGTACCAGCCATCAGTGTCCAGTTCAAGCAATAGATTTAATAGATTTTTCTCTCTACAAACAGAGAAAATGAAGTATTTTTTATTTGTAAACATATTCTGTTTAAACATGTTATTATAAAACTGCTTAAAAATCAAAGACAAAAGAATATTAAAGCATCTAAAGGGGAAAAAAAGCACTCTTTCAAAGGAAAACCAATTAGACTTATACTTACATTTTAGTTTGCTTATTTATTTTTAATTGTCCTTTCACATTTTAAAATTATTTTCTTCCTTTTTTTTTTTTGTCAGTTGTGGGGCCTGAACTCTGGGCCTAGACGCTCTCCCTGAGCTTTTCAGCTCTAGTCTAGCACTCTACCACTTGAGCCACAGCACCACAGCACCACTTCCAGTTTTCTGATGGTTAATTAGAGCTAAGAGTCTCACAGACTTTCCTTGCCTGGGCTGGCTTTGAACCATAATCCTCAGATCTCAGCCTCCTGAGTAGCTAGATTACAGGCATGAGCCACTGGTGCCTGGCTTAAATTATTTTCCTTAAGTGGTTGTACAATGGAGTTGCCATTTAACAAAGCAATTTATGAATGCAATATATCTTGATCTATATCACATTCTAAACCCTACATCCTCTATCCACCCCTTCCTTCACTCTTCTTAATTTTTGTAGGATATACATTGGATTCTTGTCTGCATTTTACTCCTTCTTCTTCTCTTCATTTGTTTACTACTTTCTCCTTGAGCCCACTCCACACTTTTCGAGTAACCACTTCCTGGTGTTATATTTTTCCAAACTTTGATTTCAGCTTTACAAATTACACTATTTGAGATCTTCCTTGAATCTACCACGTTTCAGTTAATCAAAATTGTACAGTTTTGCATATCACCCAATATATTTCTTATGAGTTTGTAACCTAAATCTAGCTTCTTTATACAAGGGAGAACACATGTCCTTTGTCTCTTTGGGTCTGACTCACTTCACTTAACATGATTTTTTTCCAGGTCCTTACATTTCTTTACAAATAGTACACTGTCATTCTTTCTAGTGGATGAGTAAAATTCCAGCATATGTGTGTGTGTGTGTGTGTGTGTGTGTGTGTGTGTGTGTGTGTGTGGCGGGGGGCAGGGTGCGGGGGGGAATCACATTTTGTTGATCCATTTATCCATTAACAGAGCTCATTACTCAGAGACCATTGCTAAAATGGTCCCCAATTAGAACCTTGCAAAAGTAGGAAGATATGAAGTATACCAAAAACACGAACATATTTCAGGGTAAAGGAATATAAACTTTTAAAAAATGTCATCAATGCAAAATCTAGTGAAGTGTTATTCCCTTAATATGAGATGATTTAAGCTTCCATTAAGATAATAACTGCAGTGGATTAAAACATACCAAATATTTAAAAATCCATTATTGAACAACAACAACCACTACCACCACCTCTAGATATCTATAGGAAAATGTTAGTGAACAATATCATTAAAAAAAATTGAATTTAGATGTAAACAATTTAGTATTTTTCTGTATTTTCATGAGTAAATACACATTTCTTTTGATAATAGAATACCACTAGTTATTAGGTTGTCTCACAAAAAGGAACAGCATAGCAAATTCAGATAAAGTAAAAAAAAAAAAAAAAAAGATAAAGGAAAAAAATCATTGACTTAGAAAAGTAAAAGTTGATTCCTTGAAAAGACTAATTAAAGTTACTAACCTTCTGTAAGAACATAAAATCAAGAAAACAAGACAAGGCACAAAGAGCTAGACTCAGGACTGAAAAATAATGGCAGCACTTAAAAGGTCATTAGAAATATTAACAAGACAAAATGCTCCTAAATTTTAATTTCTAAATGAAATATTTAAATGCCTTAGGATACAATGTTGATATAATACATTTTAAGAAATCTGGATTATTCTATATGTATTAAAGAGACTACCTTTATAGTTATAAATCTTCCCATAAAGTAAACAATAAAATTTACCAGAAAATTTTTCCAAATATTTTAAGAAACAATGCCAATCATGTATAAATTCAAATGGATAGGCCACTGTAAACTTGACCTCTAAAATAAAAAAGATTATAAACCAAAGGAAATTCACAGTGTGCTTTTTCTCATGAAGATAGACAAAAAAATTCTAGCCAAAACATTAGTAAATAAAATTCAGTGATAAACAAAAAGGATAACACATCACTATTAACTTGGGTTTATGCCAGGAATGCAAATTGATTAAATGAAAATCATCTGATGCTGTTTACCACCTTCATAGAGTAAAAGTGAAACTCTATTTCAGCATGTCAGCAGATAAGGGGAGAAATGGTAAAATGTATTATTCATTCATGATAAAAACTTTTAGTGAAGGGTGAACAGATCAGAACTTCCTTAATCAGAACTCCCTTAATATTGAGATATTAACAGTGTTTTATTTTTGTTGAAAGCATACATAATTATATCTATTATTTCTACTTTTATGTAAAAATATATTGATGATCCTAGCCAATTCAATATAATCTTATCATAAACAAGGATCTTTCCTCCCTGTATTACTGAGATTTAAACTTTGAAGCCTCACAATTGCTACACAAGTGCTCTGTTACTCCCAGTCCTTTTTTTGATTTAGCTATTTTTTAGATAGGGTCTCCCACTGAGCTGAACTTTGAGTGTTGGTCTGCCTACTTCTACTTTCCAAACAGCTGGACTTATAGATTCATATCCTCAAGCCTGGACTCTGAATTTTTAACAAGGTGGGTTTTATTCATACCAGTTTAGAGAAACCTCATGATTAGGAAATCTAGTCATGATACGTTTCTTACCCTGAAGTCACCATGTTGTAGCACTGCCATTCTGGCAACATACTGGATCAGACTGCATATGAATATGCTTACAAATAAGGTATTTATTAGATCCTTTGATACAATAAAGGATTAACAAGAAATAATTCTCCATGCCTATCACAACTTCTATTTCTAATTTAAGATGGTAATAGCGAACATAGCTGAACAAAATAAAAACCAGGAAATGGGTACTTGAAAGGGGTTGGATGGGGTCAAAGGGGGTGGGGAGGAATGAAAAGGAGACGAGGGGGAGAAAACTTAATGTATAACCTACAAAATTAAGGAAAGTGAGGGAAAGTATGCGTTGGAAGGGATGGGTGAGAATGTTGAAAGGGGTGAATATTGATTAAGATGTATTCTACTTGTAAACTGCTCTGTTGAATGGCAACTGCTGTATACTACTTAAAGATAATAAAAATATTTTTAAAAAAACAAAAGAATATGTTTAATTTTGTTTTATGTGCATGATATTCCAAAATAGCTTAGTTCTTTTGCAATGTCAATGACTGCTATGTAGATATATAACATGAGCTAATCTGATCATGAACATGAAATAATAATGACAGGGTAGAGTGTAATGCACTTAGCTTTCATGCAAAGTTACCACTTACTATGCTGGCTTATGAAATGTAGGTGTTATTTGATGGATATTTTTTTTTAAATATCTGCTTCCTTTTTATTCTAATTTTGTCACAAAATAGTAAGTACTATTAAGAGTCAAACAATAACAACATAAGAATCCTTTTTTTTTACACTCTAAGCCCTTCCTCATAAGGATGTGTCCTTTACATTTATTTTTTTTTGTAATCACAATATTTATTTAAATTACTTCATCGTAATGTTCTCCCAGTGAGGACAATAGGGTAAAAGTAGATTTCTCATTTATTTTATTCTCTATGCAATATGGCCTTTCCTGAACTTGGAAATATATATATATTTTTTGGTCAGTTGTGGGGATTGATCTCCATCCAGGTCTGGGTGCTGTCCCTGTGCTTTTCAGCTCAAGGCTGTGCTCTACCATTTGAACCACAGCACCACTTCTGGAAATATATTTTTTCATACATTTAAAAATTATCTTTGAGAAGTTGTATAGAGGAATTGACATTTAACAAAGCAGTTTATGAATACAACCTATCTTGATCATTGTGTCACCCCTTCCAGCAATCTCACCCATCCCTCCCAACCCATCCCTTCCCTTCCCTTTCTTAACTTTGTAGGATATACATTGGATTCTTGACTATATTCTCCTCCTCGTCTTCCTACATTCCTCTACCTCTGTACCTTGACCTTATGCCACCTTTTTCAAATACACATTTTCTAGTGTTTATTTTTAACTTTGAATTTGTTTTTCTAAGGAATTACATGGTGTTCTCCCATGAATATACTATGTTTCCATTAATATATTTATATACATTTGCATAGTACCTAACATATTATTTACTTAGCTGTTTATAAGCTAATTATAACTTCCACATATAAGGGAAAACGTTCATTCTTTGTTTCCTCAACAAATTACACATAGAACTACACTATGATCTAGCAACTCCACGTCTGGGTATTTATGCCCAAGATTTACAAACTGGGATATAATAAAGTCACCAGAACAACCATGTTCATTGTAGCACTATGAAATGAGTTATGGAACCAGCCCAGTTGCCCCATCAGTGGATGAATGGATAACTAAAATGTGTTATATCCACACACTGGAATTTTACTTAGATTTACTTAGAATTTTACTTAAATTGATATTGCATTATTTGTAAGGAAATTGAGAGCTAGAAAAATAAATTAGTCACTTCCAGGAACAAAGTATGTATAATTTCATTTATGTACTTACATATTTTTCTATGTTTACCATGTTTTTTAAATTCTATGTTTTTTAAATTCTTCATATTGAAATCAAGGTTTATCCTTCCTCTGAAATTTGACATGTAGGAAGTCAACATAAAAACTCTTAGGCTATCAACTAGAGTGACCATTATTTAAATGACTATTATTTTACCATATTCTGTTTTTTTTCCCTCCCAGATGTGTGTGCGTATTTAAAATGTGTGTGTGTGTGTGTGTGTGTGTGTGTGTGTGTGTGTGTGTGTGTGTGTGTGTGTGTGTATGTATTTAAAGGAATTAAGCAACACTTTGGAGAGAGAATGATTACCAACAGTATGGATTCTTTTCATACCTTATTCCCTTAGCTCCTGTATTCCAACTACTCTGCTCTTTTTTTTCACTCCAAAATCATTGCCTTTCACCTTCATCAGAACTTTTGTACACGCTTATTCCTCAGTCGTGTAGATGTTTCCTTCGTCTCCTAATTAATTCCCTCTCCCCAGATTCCCATTTAGGTGTTTCTTCTCTTCAGATTTAGGAGCCTGTTTAGATTTCCTCATTAGTGCCTGCCATTTCTGTGTTAGAGTTTCACCACTGTCTGTCTCCCCAACAAGACTGTTAGCTGTGTGAGTTTAGAAACTAAGTATACTTCTGCCCAGCTTGCTTTATCTACTCTTTGGTGAAATCACAAAGAAATGTATATAAATTTATAAGGAGATAGGAAATAAGATTTTTAAGTGTTATTATCTATGTATTATTTATCCATTTGGTTATTGACACTATTATTCACAAGTTATCTATAGGGAATAACTTCAAATAGGAGAGTAGAAATTGGGAAATTTGGGAAATTGGACATAAGTTAAAAGACTAATTTTTCAGTCAAGGTAACTGATTCTCAGAGAAGTAAAGAAATTCACTTGTAGAAGCATAGCCACTAAGTGACTTGGCTGAGAGTACCAGTGTTTCTAAGACCATTTACAAGTATAAAGCCTTTATGTAGATAGATGAGCATAGCAGATGTTACATTGAAAATTTTGTATCATGGGGAATGTTAATTCCTGGACTAAGGAAACCTGTTTAACTTAACATCAGGTCTCTTTCATTTGGTATTACGAATGGAATTCACCTTGGTAAATAGTGCTGTATATTTCTTCATTCACCTATTTGCCCTTTGTTTGCTTTATCTGCCCTTAGTACACTGATTGTAATTCCATTGTTCAATAACTCTTTCCAAAGAAGACATTTTCCAATTACTTCTGTATACTCAGAATTAGAAGACACCATTCCCCTTCAATCCTCTGCTGTTAAAGATAGAACAGTCATTTAAAGTTAATTTCTCAAGACTTACGTTCAAATATCTAAAGATATTGAATTGAATACCTTTTCTGTCTTACATATACTTACTGACATGAAATAATGCACTGTTCTGCCACATTTCTTAGAGTACCAATCAGCATAACATTAGGGCCATCAAACATGGAACAAGAGTAAAAATTGAGACATTGTCAACACATATTTTTTTCTGGTCCTGGGGCTTCAACTCAGGGCCTGGGCTCAGTCCCTGAACACAGCACCACTTCTGGCTTTTTCTGCTTATGTGATGCTGAGGAATAGAACCCAGGGTCTCATGTATACAAGGCAAGCACTCTACCACTGAGCCACCTTCCCAGCCCTCTTTCCTTGTTTCTCTCATCCTGGGCATGAACTCAGGGCTTGGGCACTGTCCCTGAGCTTCTTTTGCTCAAGGATAGCACTCTACCACTTAAGCCACACCATTGTGAATAATTTTAATGAAAAGGAGATAATTTTTCACATAGTCCAATTACCCATGATAAAGCATATGAGTGTTACCTTCAATAATTATTGAAGAATAAGACTTAACTATAAATAGTACTATATTTCATTTTCAGCTTATTTCATTTAAAAATTAATTTCTTCTAAACAGTTCTTGGTACTAAGGAAATATGCCAAGACTCATTCTTTCAGAATGGAACGTAAGTCTTGTGGGGTATACATATACTCTACTTCTCCAAATTTCTCATAAATTTAAATATATGGATTTTATGTCTGGGTGGAGATTTTTACCATGCACTGTTCTATATCAGGTATATTTATATCTATATCAATATAGGTATATTGGGAAAAATCTATGCTAATCTAGAAACTGACAGAAGGACTTTTAAACTAAATATGACTACATATTCTCCAAAGCTCCATGCTATGGGGTTGCAGTTTATAATAATTCAGAATAATACAGAGTTCTTATTTCACTAAAAGGTTTTAAGGGTCTCACTAATGTCTTTAAGGTTCATTCAAAAGACTAGTTGTAATCTAGTGTAAATTTAATATTTCCTTACTGAATTCACTGCTTAGAAACAGGAATAAATACTTCAGCTTGACTCTATGTATTGAATCAAGGCATGAACATTAGAGGCAGAAAGGAGGCATAGACAGTATCTTTGATATCAAGTAACTCAACTATATAGAGGAGACAAACAGTGTCCCCCAAGCACATACATCTCCTGCCCTTCTTGCAGTACCAGAGTTAGATATGGTAGCATTTGGGGGTGAGCAGGATCCTATGCAAAAGCCCAGGAGGCACTTGTATTCCTCAAGATCAGAAGTCAGGCTAGGCTTAAGCAAGTGGATGTGACATCCTGAGACATCTGCGCAGAACCATTCTGCATGGTGAAGGAACAGTGAAGAAATTGTAACAGGATTGCCTGTATTACACTTACTTGAACAAAAGAACATGCAGGCATTAAGTAACAACATAGTTTTTCTATAGCAGCACTTTCAGCTATGAATAGAAAAGAAGGTGGCATTGCCTTTCTTTGGCTCCAAGGTTGTTTTTTTGTCTTGTTCTTGTTGCTATTTCTTTTCTTCCTTCTTCTATGAACCCACAAGACAAATATCACTATCCACTTAGTATGTGACCCTAATAAGATATCTTTAAATGTTTTAGCTAGAGCATGTGTTGCATGTAAGAGGCTATGTGTAAGAGCAACATTTATGAGAGAGATTGCTTGACCATGACACTTCTACTTAAAACTACTACTGCCAAGGCTGGCATCTATACCAATGTTTGCTTAAAGGGACCCTCCAAACCTGGGGGGGGGGAATGAATATATATATATATATATATATATATATATATATATACACATATATATACATGTATACATACATACACACGTGGTCATGGGGCTTGAACTCTGGGTCTGGGCACTGTCTCTGCACTCTTCAGCTCAAGGCTAGTGCTCTACCACTTGAGCCACAGCACCACTTCTGGTTTTCTCATGGTTAATTGGAGATAAGGGTCTCACAGACTTTCCTGCCCCATCTGGCTTTGAACCGTGATCCTCAGATCTCAGCCTCCTGAGTAGCTAGGATTACAGGCATGAGACACTGGTACCCAACTGAACCTGGAATAATTATGATCTATTTTTCATAGGACATTGAAGCATGCAGGACATCTTATTGAAAACCTAGATGTTTATTATTACACTATCCACATGGATAATAGCATGCTGTGTGTTGCAGGCTCTTCCCATTTCCTGTCTGACCAGCTTCGTATTTTTCAGTTTTCCTGCCTCATCTCTGGTGGTGTTGGAAGTGGTAACCCTTATGCACAGCTGTGTCTGATTAGACAAGGTGTGGACAGCTATTGACTTTGATTGTGTCAGATTTTTCCCTCTAGGCATTTTAAAGTTATAAATCGTATGTCAGGATGCTACTTGGCTTAAATTTAAGCTGCAAAAAGGGAGGGAGGAGAGAGGGGAGAAGGAGGGGGGGAGAATATGTATGAATCTTGGATTTTAGTTGTTTCCCACATTCCTGGCTGTGGTTCCTCCTGAGACTCGAGACTTGACTCTACTTCCTGTGCTATACACTATCGAATACTTCTAGAATCCCACTTTAATTTGGGTTCCTCAAGTGGGCTTTATTTCTTACAATTGAATGACTCCTACTCAGCAGGCTCCTGTGTGATTTTTTTGTGTTACTTTTGTTTCAATAAGAAAATGAAACTTTAGGTTCTCAATAATTTCTTGTATGATGCACTAGTTGAATTAGTTCATATAAAATCAGATCATCATTGAATAAGGTATGGCTGTTAGAAATCTCTAGACTATTTTAGTTGCACTTGCAAAAACAAATAAGTAAACCCAAACCCCCAAAACTCATTAACTAGGTTTTTGACCCTTAGAAGCCTATGCAGTCAAACTTCCCCTGTTCTTTAGGTGAAATTTTCAGATTCTACTGTGGAGACTTGACTAGGCAAACACCTTGGTGTTTTAGAAATAGTGCTGTGTAATATTTTTATATATAAATCAACATTAACCACCAATTCTAACTATAGAACTATTACATGATATTATATATGCCATCTATATGTATGTTTCATTCCTTGAAACAACTCCTACATTTTGATTCCAACAGCAGCCATTGTGCCAAATGAATAGGTGGATGTACTGTATGCAGTTTTTCATTCATACTTTCCCTTTTTCTCAGTTTAAATGAACCGACACCCCTTATGTACATATATGATATATATTACATATAAATATATATATGATAGTTTTGTTGCATTTTATCAAAACCTGTTTTGTTTCAGGTAGAATCAAGGAGAATATGTCAAGAAGATATAAAATTAATTCAGCAAATAAAATAAATTTCTATTTAGTTCTACTATTAAGACAAGTCCTTGTGGTTGATAGTATTGCCTGGAACATACTGAGAAAGTATTTCAAACCTGTGTGGAGGCAGTGTGGTTAAGAATTCAGCTGTTACTGAAATATGGAAGGTATGTCCTTTCTTGTCCACATTGCCCTGGGTACTGTGTAACAGAAGAAAGGAAATGATTGCTACATATATGCCTTCCTTAATCTGCTGTCTTGGCATTTCCTTTTATGTTCTTCTTGAAAAAATCTTAAGTTTTTGGATATTAAGAAATTTCTATATAACCCCTTTTGGAAAACCAGAGTCCTAGCTTAAAAGCTGAATATTACATAGCAATGTCCTTTTCCCAGGTAATTTATTATAGTCTTTAATTACCTTTATCACAACTGATGTTTTTCTCACAACTATCCAAAATATTTCATTCTTTTGGCAAATCCGATTTTGCTGTAATTTAGGGACCTTAAACTAGGGAATAAACTAGGGAATAAAGCCCTTTGCTATCTTCAGATCTTCAGTTTCAGGGATTCGAATGCAGCTTTATATAGGTAGATAGATCTTGTCCAAGGTAATTTAAAACAACTAGAGTGTCAAAGCCTTTATAGATTCTCCAGAGTTTATTAAAGCATTATTTTACTATAACTTTTCTCTTTGTTTTTCATTTATGTATGTTTGGTCAGGAAGTGGTCATAAAAAATTTCAAATCCCAATTGAAGAATGTGTTCTTAAAAGTAGCTGCCAAGTGTAAATACCACTGATATACATTCATGCATATGATAGTGTATAAATAACCAGGAAAAGCATAGCAAAGGTCAATCAATTATGTATAGGTCAGAATGCTTTCCATCTGGATTGACTCACTGTAGCAAATAACATCATGTGTCATTTGGAGTATGTTGTGAAATGTGGTTTGAGTCTTTACAGAGTAGCCTCTGCTCTAGGTTACCAGGATGGCAGTGGTGAGATTCAGTAAGTAAACTCTACTGGGTTTTGTGGGAGCAGATTTACATAACTGGGGTACATGCTTGTGATTGATTTAAAAAAGAAGAATTGAAGACATGTGTTGGAACTGAGCCAGATGATCTTTATATAACTGCAATAGATTATTTTTCCATGAAATTGCTAGTAAGAAATCAATAGTAATGAACCTGGTGCCTATGTTATCTCTTCAGATGTCACCACTGCTCTTCTAGATGGAGCTACTATGAGGCTGGTTTATAATTTTCGCTTCTATATGATAGAGTGTAGTCGTACCAGATTGTCAGACCCTAAAATGATCTATGGATTGGGGTATCTTGTGACATGGGAAGAGATGTTGGCATTTTTCAATTAACACAACAGAGGCTGAATTTAGCTTATAGATCAAGTGATAAAAGTTGCTGCTAAATCTAGTCATTTTTCAGTTATTCAGAGCTTGAGAAGGTAGATGTAATGTGACATAATTTAATGTGTGATTTTTTCCACCCTCCATTCTGGATATTTTGGAATTGTTAAAAAGTTGTTGACTATGCTTTTTTAATTAATTAATTAATTAATTTTTGTTGTTCATGGGGCTTGAACTCTAGGCCGGGGTGCTCTCTCAGCTCTTTAGCTCAAGGTGAGTGCTCTACTATTTGAGCCACTGCACCACTTCCAGTTTTTCTGTAGTTAATTGGCAATAAGAGTCTCATGAACTTTCCTGCCCAGGCTGGCTTTGTACTGTGATCCTCAGATCTCAGCCTCCTGAGTATCTAGGATTACAGATGTGAGCCACCGGCACCCAGTGACTATGTTTTTTTGTTTTTTTTTTTTTTAAAGTGTGATAGCTTGGAATGAATAAGAATTTTCCATCAAAATCTCCATCATGTGTTAGAGTCAAATATATGTGGAATCTAAGTTAGGTTCTGAATTCTTGGAAGGATGCAGGTGTCTTTAACAAACAAAGTAAGTTCTTGCCTTTAGAGCGTTCATAGTTTAGTGGGAAAAGAAACCTTACAAACATTTTTCCACAGTATAAGATGATTTTACTTTAATAAGGAGTATGTATAATTCTGGGTAGTGCTGATATTTGTGTCACTTTATAGTATATTTTTTATTTCTTCATTATATAAAAGAGTGAGCCGGGTGCCCATGGCTCATGCTTGTAATCCTAGCTACTCAGGAGGTTGAGATCTGAGGATCGCGGTTTAAAGCCAGCCCAGCAGGAAAGTCCATGAGACTATCTCCGATAAACCACTAGAAAACCGGAACTGGTGCAGTGGCTCAAGCGGTAGAGCGCTAGCCTTGAGCTGAAGAGCGCAGGGACAGCACCCAGGCCCAGAGTTCAAGTCCCATGACCGACTAAAAAAAAAAATAAGTGAGTGACTAGCTCCTTGGAAGGCTGAGATTGAGAGAAGTCAAAGTTTGAGGTTAATCCAGGCAAAAAAGTAAGCAAGACTCCATTTCAACTAATAAAATGCTGGGCATGATAGCACATAGCCATCATCGAAGCTACAGAGGAAGTGTAAAAAGGATGATTATGGTCCAAGTTGGCTCAGGAAAAACAACAACAATAACTTGCAATATTCAGAAAAAATAATTAAAGCATAATGGACTAGGGTATAGTAGTGATTCAAATGGTATAGTACCTGCCTAGTAAGTACAATGCCTTGAAGTCAAACCCTGGTACCACCAAATAAATAAATAATTAAGTAAACAAGTGAACAAATAGAGAATGAAAGTATCCATTCAACTTTCCAGATGGCTACTGCAGAGAAAGCAAAATTATATCTTCATTGTTTTTAGGGCTTTGAAAAGTATTGGACTTGAGAACTAACACAAGACAGATGAATTTATTTAACATAGGTTCTATGTGATCGAGAACCCTTATATGTGAATGAAGAATCAAAGAAATGGTAAAATCTTTGTGATTTTGTTTTTCAGTCATGGGGCCTGAACTCCAAGCCTGGGCACTGTTCCTCAGCTCTTCAGCTCAAGGCTAGTGCTTGCTCTACCATTTGAGCCACAGCACCACTTCTAGCTTTTCTGCTTATGTGGTAATGAGGAATCAAACCCAAGGCCTCATGCATAAGGCCTTAGGCAAACACTCTACCACTGAGCCACCTTCCCAGCCCCAATCTTTGTGATTTTTATATACAGGTGAACAGAGAAGTATTTTGTAAAAGTGATTACATTTGTGGGGAGAGATAGAAAGACAATAAAAAAGACAATAAAAATTAGTTTAACATGATGTGTTTGTACAGAAGCCTCTTTTTCTCAATTTCCTATGCTTATTTCTATTAATATTGCTGTTTTCTTACTGAGGCCGTTTAAGATCTACTGTGGCATATAACTTCCCTTCTGATATGAAAAGGATATCTTCAATATGTAGATTTTTTTTTATATGCCGCTCTTGGAAGGGAAAGGGTTAGCTCTCATTGTTACTAGTGTTTAAGTGCATTTAGCTAAAAATTTTTTATCAAGATTGATATTGATACATCTACATCTATATTATATCTACATATTGATATTGATATATATGTATATGGGGGAAAACATAGGGAAGTGAAAGGGAACAGAATATGCCTCTCCAAAATATGCCAATTTGGTACATATCTATATCGATATCTGTATCTATAAATATAGCTATATTGATATGGATAAATAGATATATAGATATCGTTATCAATCTTGATATAGATATAGATATATAGCTATATTTATAGATATAGATATCGATATGGATATGTGCCAAATTGGCATATTTTGGAGAGGCATATTCTGTTCCCTTTCACTTCCCTATGTTTTGGCTATTCATACAGAATGCATGATAATTGTTATTCCACAATTTACCCAAAGGCTTATCTCCACTTCAGTGAAACTTTATAGATTCTTAATTATTTTCTTGTTGTTCTTTATGTGTACATTAAAACAAATGGTTAAAAGAAGACTAAATAGATCAAATTGTCATTGTTGCCTATGGTATATAACAGTATATAGTATTTTGTTTTCTTTCCCTTACTATCATGGTTTGCTGAGATTACCATCTGTAGTCATAGATACAATAACTGATTTGTGTGGTGTAGATAGATAAAATCTGCAATCCTCTGTGCTCCTTTCCAAAACACTTGCCCTTTATTTCAGGGGAAAGGGACCCGTTATATCTGTAAGTGCTGATGAATGAAGAACTAGGTCTTGTCTCCATAGTTTGGGGCCTGTCTATTTCATCTTTCTTAAACACTTTCACCAGAGGGTTTAAAAAATCTTTTAGCCAGTTATTAATGCTTACACATGTGAAACAGTGATGAGGGCCATTAGCAATCAAGGTATTCACATTGGTGTCCTCGTAGAATCTGGGTTATGTCAGGCGAAATATTTTCCTTTTCTCAAATTTTTTGTTTAGTAGTTTCAGTTCCTTTGGGTCTGTGTTGTCCTAATGTTTGGCTCATCAGTGCATTATGTGCCTTAGTAGATCTTAAGTGGCCTCAGGTAAGAATGTAGTAATATTAGTAGAAATAAGCATTTTTTGTCAAAGAGAATGATAGTATTAGTAGTATTAAGCAACTCTAAGAATACTTTTTTTTTTAATTTAATTTTATTTTATTTGAGAACATACTGTACAGAGGGGTTACAATTACATGGGCAGGATAATGCATACATTTCTTACCAAGCATTGCAGCCTCCTCCTTTGTTTACCCTTCACCTCCCTTCCCAGCCTCCCCCCTCCCCCCCCCAATACTTCCCCCCCTACCCCCCCCCCCACACCGACATGTAAAGCTCATTTTTGACATGACATTTTGTACTTCTCATTGTTGCAACAGGTCCACCTAAATCCTTAAACGACTTGTTTGTCCCCATCTCCTCCACAAGTTATACTGACATCAAATATAGTGAAAGCGGGGGTTACACTGTCAGGGAGGGACATCAGAAAGAATGACATTTCCCCATTTGTTAGGAAATGGAAAGGCTTGGAAAAAATTATATTAAGTGAAGTAAGCCAGGCCCAAAGAAACATAGGTCCCATGGTTTCCCTTATTTGCAATATCTAGTATATGTATGAGTCAAGCGGAAAAGATCAGATAATGTGATGTTAGGAAAACGAACCCTTAAATATGTATTTTAATGTTTTTTTTTTCTTTCATGCATGTGTTTCTAACGCACTTATAAGATTATTTCTAAGAATACTTTTTTTGTGACAGATTTTCTGGACTTTTGCTCCTTGAAATGAGTCTCCCACTCATGGCCTCCAGATTCTCTTGAAGGATATTGAAATATCTTTTTCTTGTACCCAGTATTTTTATCTTGTTACAGAATTATATATATATATATATATATATATAATACATATTATGGTTAAAATATATTATCGTTAAAAATGTAAAACAACAGATAAGGAAAAAGTAAAAAAATAGAACCCACTATGCATCAGTAACATGTTCAAATTACAGAAAATCCAACCAATAGCCACTTTCTCTAATTCTTTAGAGGAAAATCAGGAGCTGAGGATTTGTGTCATTATGTTATTATTGTTAGCATGTTATTTTTGCTATTTTTGCTATTCCTGAAGACATCATGTTTATATTGAGACATGAAAGAAGAGAAAAGAGAGACAGAAGTAGGGGTGGGCTGCTAGATGAATTTGCTTCTTTTAATCAAGACAAAAAAGCCCTAACTAGAACATACTTTGTTTATGTCTCATTTTGTAGAATTACACCTAGCTTCAAGGAGTGTTGAAAAGACTAGAAGATGGATTAGCCAACTAATGTTTGTTGAACTTTCAGTCTTCTTACTCAAATATAACCATTATTAATAAATACAAGGTAGCCTGGTTTTCCAATGCTCTACACTACAAACATTTCTTACATATTATTAAGTATGCCACTATTTAATTTTCAATTTTCAATTAAGTTTGAGAATCTTTTGTTTGACACTTAAGAGTTTTGAGTTTTAATATGGTATTTCATATGATGTTGAATATCCTTAGAGACAAATAATTTTTTGGAACCCTTTCTGATGGTTTTCCTTTCATTTTGATTCTATGTTAAAAATATGCAAATTATAATGGTATAGGTAAATATATAG